>NC_135972.1:35679810-36001289 GCF_053455715.1 Rhinoraja longicauda
GAAACGACCCGCGGCCGAGCCGCGCCGGCGATGTTAAGTCCCGCAGCCGAGCCGCGCCGGGCGATGGAAGGCCCCGCGGCCGCGCCGGGCACTGAACCGTTCCGCGGCCGAGCCGCACCGGGCGTTGGAAGGCCCCGCGGCCGAGTCGCACCGAGCGCAGAACCATCCCGCGGCCGTATCGGGCGATGGAAGGCCCCACGGCAGAGCCGCGCCGCGCCGGGCACTGTTAGGTCCTGCGGCCGAACCGCGCCGGCGATGTTAAGTCCAGCGGCCGAGCCGCGCCGGGCGATGGAAGGCCCCGCGGGCGATGGAAGGCCCCGCGGCCGAGCTGCGCCCCGGGGAAGAGACCTAATAAAAGAAAGGTTTCCCCCGCCCCACCCCACCCCCCCCCCGCCACGCACATACAGAGCCAAAAACAGAAACAAAAACCATCCCAACACCGAAACAAACAAAAAAAAAAGGAAAAAAGACAAACAGACTGCCAGAGAGCCGCAGCCGTTAGGCGCAGCCACACGTGTGGACAGAAAGGTCTGTGTAGGAATGGGAAGGAGAATTAAAATGTCCAGCAACCGGGAGATCAGGTAGGTCAAGTGGGCCGAGCGAGGTTTCCGACACAGACCTTTCTGTCCTAAGTCTCCTCCTAATCAACTGTACCCTCTTCATAGTTTTAAGCTTTATTTCCAAGAGAATCCAAATTAGAGGAACAGCATCTCGTATTTCGCTTGGGCAGCTTACAGCCCAGTGGTATGAATATTGATTTCTCACACTTCATGTAGCCCCGGCATTCCCTCCCTCTCTATACCCCCCCCCCCCCCCACCCCCCAAGTCTCACTAGCTTCTCATTTCACCCTACAAACAGCTTACAATGGCCTGTTTATCATCATTACGTTTTTGCATATCTTTTATTCATTGTTCATTAACTCTACACATCGTCGTCTCTATCTCTCGTCTCCCTTATCCCTAACCAGGAATGAATAAAAATGGACCTAACTGACCAATCCCGCCCCCCTGACATCAGTCTGAAGAAGGGTCTCGACCCGAAATGTCACCCATTCCTTCTCTCCTGAGATGCTGCCTGACCTGCTGAGTTACTCCAGCATTTTGTGATACCTTTGATTTGTACCAGCATCTGCAGTTATTTTCCTAAAGTCATCCCTTTCTTATGTTTAAGTTCTACTCTGTGATCTTGCAGTATAATTCCCCCTGGTTGATGTATATGTCCATGTGTTTGCGAAAAATACTTTGCATCTCAAATGCTAGCCTTTAATCAAGGTTATGATTTCACATTGTGATATGGCGATAATGTCTGGAGCTCAAACTGTAAGCTCATATCTTTTTGATAATGCCATGCCATTATGTTGTTTTGCAGACTGTACAATTTGTTCAAGGAATATTTGTGGAAAAATATGATCCAACAATAGAGGATTCCTACAGAAAGGTGAGTTTACAATGAAGTCAATCTTTTGAATGCTTCATCAAAGAAAGGATCATGATTTTAAAATTCATTATTGTAAAAGTACCTCTGTCTGTGAAGTTGGTAATTGGACACAGTTAGGTTCATTTTTATTCATTCCATTTTTTTTCTTTCTGACAGCAAGTTGAAGTAGATGGACAACAATGTATGCTTGAAATCCTGGATACAGCTGGAACGGTAAAAAATATTGCATAAAATATTCATCAGATGAACAGCCTTTTGATTCATTTAGGTCTATATTTCATGATTGTCTTTAATTGCATTTGCCTTTTCTTGGGCTTTTGAAAATAGAAGTGCCATATTGTGGTTTCATTAGTTTTTTTTCCAGCTTTGATTTGCCCAGGTTCCACCCATTTAGGAATCCTTCTGGCCAGTTGCTTTTTGAAGATAATGTAAAGTTGCAGAATTGGTTCTGCTGCAAGTTGATGTCAGCCTTGTCGTTTTTCTTTTTTTATTCCCTCTTGCGTACTCATTTGGTTTCCATCTTAAAATATTTGTTCATGTTCCTGAGCCTCATCTTATACTACAAAACTCTGATGAAACTTAGAACTGAGATGAGGAAAAGCTTTTTCAGTCAGAGAGTTGTGAATCTGTGGAATTCTCTGCCTCAGATGGCAGTGGAGGCCAATTCTCTGAATGCATTCAAGAGTGAGCTGGATAGAGCTCTTAAGGATAGCGGAGTCAGGGGGTATGGGGAGAAGGCAGGAACGGGGTACTGATTGAGAATGATCAGCCATGATCACATTGAATGGCGGTGCTGGCTCGAAGGGCCGAATGGCCTCCTCCTGCATCTATTGTCTATTGTCTGCTTTTTAACCAGTTTTTGACTGCTGAGAATGTAGAGATTCTGCAAAGGTATATCAACAAGATATAAAAGGTAGATATAAAAGGTAGATAATATGTTGGTAGCTGGGATGCAATTCGGAAAGATGAAAGGTTATGCGTTTTGAATGGAGGAATAGAAGGGGATTTTTTGTATGTAGAGGGATCTGGATAGGTGATTCATGAAATACAAAAGCAAACATGCATATTGAGCCAGAATTAGATAGGTACTTTGGCATTGGCTTTATTACAAAGCACTAGGGTTCAAAAATAAGCAAATCTTGGTTTCAACTTTGGTGAGATTAGGTGGGCAGCTTGGGTTAATATACCCAAAGAGAAAAGTACTTGGAACCAGCGTGATTTTGAGTCACCAGATTAAGTCCAGGATTAGCTGGCAGTTAGTCTGAATATGATTTGATCATTGGCCTGACCTGAACCACTGATTTTTTAAATATATATAAACATTTGGAAAGCTAAGGTTTAACCTAAACATTATAGAAAAGTTTTTATTTCTCACTCTCTCTCATGAAATGCAGTTTTACGAGCAGTTTTTTTCACTGGTATGCATATAATTGCACTGTAATATTTATTAATGTAAACAGCATTTATTAAATGTTTAAAGAAACTGAAAACTGCAGAATGATACAGCCATTTTTTAATTACAGGAGCAATTTACTGCAATGAGAGATCTATACATGAAAAATGGACAAGGTTTTGCATTAGTATTTTCTATAACAGCACAATCAACTTTTAATGACTTGCAAGACCTGAGAGAGCAAATTCTTAGGGTCAAGGATACTGATGATGTAAGTGTGCAACCAGCTTGTTGTGGGAAAATCTAATTCAGAAATTTCTAATATTGCTTTTTGCTTTGATCAACCCTGTAATGGAAATGATTGCTTCTGTTGTGGGGCAGATATGCTTGTTGTGTTATAAAACATTAAGATCAAGATTCAAGATTCAAGATAGCTTTATTTGTCATCCAAAAAAACGATTTTTTTGGACGAAATTCAGTCACCCACAGTCCAACAATAAAAGCATTAAATTAGGCAGATTACACAATAAAGCATTAAAATAGGCAAATTACACAACCCCAAAAACACACAAAAAAAGAAACATCCATCACAGTGAGTCTCCTCCAGTCCTCTCCTCACTGTGATGGAAGGCCACAATGTCTTTTCCCTTCCCCTGCCGTCTTCTCCCGCGGTCAGGTTGTTGTGGTTGCAGGCCGCGCCGGACGATGAAAGGTCCGCAGCGGGCCGACCCAAGCCCCGCGATCCGGGGCGGGCGAACACGCTGCCGCTGTTGCTGCACGTCGGGGCGGTCGTGGCTCCCGACATTGAAGCCCCCGCCCAGCAGAGAAAAATCCCGCGGCCTATTTTAGGCCGCGCCGGACGGTGAAATGTCCGCGACCCAAGCCCCAAAGGAAAAATCAGTGAAAATTGGTGGCCTCAACTTTTTAAATTGTGCTGAAAACGGTTAATTTGATCTTCAAACAACTGAGTTAATGAAGTTTCCTGTAAAAATTGACGCATAGTGCCACGCAATATTGGGAACACTTATTCGCAGAAGAGGACACAAATATCTTCTCATCATTGTGAACCATAAGTCTAATGATAATGTGGAACGTAGAACAAAGAACATAGAAAAGTGCTGCACAGGACAGGCCCTTTGGCCCAAAATGTCTGTGCCGAACATGATCCTGCTGTTAGCACATGATTCATATTATCCCCTCACCCCCTACCAATCCCTCCATACACATGTTACCATCTTAAACATCACTTTCATGTCTGCTTCCTCCACTACCCCTGGCAACACATTCCAGGACCCGCCACTTACTTGCCCCAAACATCATCCTTAAACTATGCTGTTCTTATCTTAAAGCAGTGCCTTCTAGTCATTGACCTTTCCACCCTGGAACAAAAGGTTCTGACTACCTATCCATGCCTCTCATAATTCCACTGGAATTATTGGAAATTAATTCTAGCTCAAATAAATAGAGCTGTAGAAATGTGTCAATAGCCAATAAATCATTGGGCCAAAGGAAGAAGCCATAACTAGTAGAAATGGTGGATGCATTGGTTTTCATCGTTAAAACACTGTAGATTATAGAATAATTCCTGTAAATTGGATAGTGGCAAATTTAGCCCCAACTCTTTCAAAAAGAATCGGCCAAAGAAAAAAACTGAGACCAGAAAACTACAGACCTAACATCAATAGTAGGGAAAATACTAGTGTCCTATACAAAGGACGTGATAACACATGGAAAACATTAACAGGATTAAACAAAGTCAATATGAATTTATGAAAGGAAATTTTTGCCTTTGAAGGGTAGTGGATATTCTTCAGAATTTGTAGTTATTTACTTTCAATATTTAAGTTCAAGACTGCATTAATTTGATCTATTTTCCACATAGGTGTACGAGGATTAGACAGGAAAATGGATTTGAGCATGTAATCAGCCATTTCTGATAGAATGGCAGTGCAAGCCTGCAGAATTTTGAGGAAAGCATTTTAATTTCAGTCAGAACGATAGGACATGCAATTCACTTCACATTAAACATTGCGGGGGGGAAATGACAATTAGTGCTTCAAATGTGCTCTGGATTAGAACAAAGGAGATGGTCTTGGACGACAAGCTCCATTGTTTGATTTTGTTACTGCAGGGTTGCAACAGAGGCTTTGTACCAATATAAAGGATCTTATCTGGTTGCCTGGCCCAGGGTCGCCAAGTCTTACCTGGAAAGTCCACTTCACATTCGGGTTCCAAAGAGATATTGATGAAGCAGCACGGTGATCCTGTTACATATGTTTTGTAAAATACCCAAAAAAATCTGCATCCAATGGCACGGTGGCGCAGCGGTAGAGTTGCTGCCTTGCAGCGAATGCAGCGCCGGAGACTCAGGTTCGATCCTGTCTATGGGCGCCGTCTGTACGGAGTTTGTACGTTCTCCCCATGACCTGCATGGGTTTTCTCCGAGATCTTCGGTTTCCTCCCACACTCCAAAGACGTACAGGTATGTAGGTTAATTGGCTGGGCAAATGTAAAAATTGTCCCCAGTGTGTGTAGGATAGTGTTAGTGTGCGGGGATCGCTGGGCGGCGCGGACCCGGTGGGCCGAAGGGCCTGTTTCCGCGCTGTATCTCTTAAAAAAAGATCAAATTCCAATTCCTGCCACAGGACATTTTCTCAACATGTAACTTGATCTTTGGAAATTTTGGATTTTAAACTTAAATTGTCTGTAAGCTTTTTCTCTGAACAGAATATTTCAGCAGGAAATTACTAACAAAATCTAAGTTATTGCCAGTAAATGTTTCTGATCAATCCTAAAATATTGGGTTAAAAATATTGATTGTCCATTTGCGTGTGTGTTCTCTGGCATATTAACAATTATAATAAATGTATCCATTGATAACATTTTGCTTCTGGTCATAACTATTTGTAATTAATTTACAAATTGCTACTTAGTGCATTTTAATAAAGAAAAGTAAGAAATGCATGTGAATTTATAATTTTTATACAATGTTTTTAGCTTTTAATAATTGAACTTTTTACTTCCAGGTGCCAATGATTTTGGTTGGCAATAAGTGTGACTTGGAGGACGAGCGGGTAGTTGGAAAGGAGCAAGGACAGAACCTAGCAAGACAGTGGTGTAACTGTGCCTTTCTAGAATCCTCTGCAAAGTCAAAGATTAATGTTAATGAGGTGTGTCCTCTCTTCTCCATACATTAACATTCAAAATAATCTTCAATCCCGTGTGTTGCCTTAAATAGCTGCTCATACCGTTGGGGAGATCGCCACTCCTGTTGTTGATTAAGATTTGAACAAATTGGACATGTCTGATACTTGCAACAATGCCATTACTTTGCCCTTGGTTGAAGAATTAAATATATTTGTGGAATGTGTTGAAATTAATTTTTTGATGCATTATTGATCGCAGATCAATCTTGCTCTGGCTGGAGTGGGGCTTAAATGAGCACGTCATACTCTATTTATTGACGTGTACTGCGAGAGCATCAATAGGCCACGTTTTAGAATATTTCCAGCTTTTGTGGTATGGCAGAATGGTGTTTGGTTTACAGGCATTGGTATTTCCTTCTCTTATCTTTATAGTCTGTATGCATCGATAGCTGCACGTGTGTACTACTTGTGCCCTGATATTGGAAATGCACTTGATTTGTTGCATTAATGGACAGACTATTAATGCAGATTAATGGATAGACTATTGAACCAGGCTTTGTCCATGTCTTTGATGAGTGTGCCAAATGGCAATCGATGGATCGGACCAATGTACTGTCATAATACTATATCCATTCTTGAAGAGCACTGAACAATCAAACAGCAAAACAATGAGGGAGGGAAAGCTAGGGTTACTTGAAGTGAGAGAAGTCAATATTCATACCACTGGGGTGTAAACTGCAACACCCCACCACCCCTTCAGCTATCGCATACAGCATATGCGATCTTCTGCCATTTTCGCCACCTCCAACGGGATCTTACCACGAGCCACATACCCCTGATGCTGCACAACCTGTATTTCCAGAATTATTTCATTTTCATTTAACATAGATTTCTTCTTCTATGTGATCTTGTGCTTTTGGTCAAATAGGCAGAAATGGGTAGATCTCCTTAGATTTTGCACCCTATTTCAACTTTCCATTAGTTTCTAGTGCCTCTCTTCCTTATTATCAGAATGAATCTCATCACACGGCTTTGTATTACATTTTATTTGGCATAGGCCTTCCTAGTTTTCCAGTAGATGGATTTTTTTATTTTCATTTGCTTTGTTCAAATCATCTGCTTCGAATCAAATAGTGCAGGAGACACCCATACATCGTAACTGTTGTCTGTTTTGTTTGAAATAAAATTATCTAATTATTCCAATTCTTTTGCTTCCGAAATGGCCTGCAAAGTTCTTTCATGTGTACATCCTCTTGGAAATTGATGTTTTTCAGATCATAATGACACCTGCCAAGTTTCTTTCCTGATTTTGTTTTGATTAACACATTAAATCTGTATCCTCTAGTTACCAACAGGAAGAGTAGAAAGTTTATCTGTCTATTTTTCAAAACCCCTAGATTTTGACTATCCCTATTAAATCTTGTTTTAACATTTTCTCCTCTGTTTAGTAGAAACCCAGCTTTTCTGATCTCTACAGCCATTTAAAGATATAATGAGATGCCATCAACCTGAAATGTTAACAGTTCTGTGTTGACATCAGATGTTAAACTTTAGCAGTTTTCACTTTTTCAATATTGCAATAAACTCTGCATCTTCTACAGGACTAAATATCTTTGCTGAAGCACTGTGTTAGTATTGGACATAGTTCTCTTGGTGAAGACCAACTGGTCTTTTTTTTCTACGTCTCTTATTTACAATGACAATTTATCCACTGCATCTATTAAACTTGATTCACATACCAGCAATTTATTGCATATGGTGAAAAATTGCATATGTAAAATGGTACCAGTGAAGAAGATTATGCAAGGCTTAAACAGACTGCACCTTAATGAATTCTATTATGTTTACTTTGTTTTTAAATATATGTATTTTATTTAAAACATCAAATGCCTTGCAATAAGAATCTTTTATTGGGATATTGCGAAAATGTTTCCTCATTCTTTAAGGAATGAGGGTTCCCCTCTCCCATCATAGATGAGCCCTCGTGTCTCCTCGGTACCCTGCAGCTCCGCCCTTGCTCCCCCTCCCCCTAGTCGCAACAGAGACAGAGACCCCTAGTCCTTGCCTTCCACCCCATCAGCCGTCGCATACAACACGTAATCCTCTGAAACCTTCGCCACCTCCAACGGGATCCCACCACAAGTCACATCTTCCCATTTCCACGCCTTTCTGCCTTTCGCAGAGACCGTTCCCTCCGCAACTCCCTGATTAACTCATCCCATCCCATCCAAACCACCCCCTCCCCAGGTACCTTCCTCTGCAACCGCAGAAGATGCAACACCTGTCCCTATACCTCCTTCCTCGAATCTCTCCAGGGACCTCGACAGTCCTTTCACGTTAGGCAGAACTTCACTTGCACCTCCTCTAACCTCATCTACTGTATCTGTTGTTCAAGATGTGGACTCTTATACATCGGGGAGACCAAACGTAGATTAGGTGATCGTTTCGCTGAACACCTTCGCGCAGTCCGTCTGAACCTACCTGATCTCCCGGTTGCTAAACACTTTAATTTTCCTTCCCATTCCCACACAGACCTTTCTATCCTAGGTCTCCTCTATTGTCAGGGTAAGGCTAAACGCAAATTGGAGGAACAGCTTCTCGTATTTCACTTGGGCAGCTTACAGCCCAGTGGTACAAATATTGATTTCTCTAACTTCAGGTAGCCCCGGCATTCCCTCTCTCTCTATCCCTCCCCCACCCGTTGCACCAGCTTCTCGTTTTCACCCAACAAACAGCTAACAATGGCCCGTTTCCTTTATCATCGTTACTTTCTTGCATATCTTTCATTCATTGTTCTACATCATCGTCTATATCTCTCGTTTTCCTTATCCCTAACCAGTCTGAAGAAGGGTCTCGATCCAAAACGTCACCCATTCCTTCTCTCCAGAGATGCTGCCTGTCCCGCTGAGTTACTCCAGCTTTTTGTGTCTATCTTTGTGAAAATGTTTGGTTCATTTTCTTCTAAAAAGAAACGTATGTAAAG
Organism: Rhinoraja longicauda; assembly: GCF_053455715.1. Classification (NCBI taxonomy): domain Eukaryota; kingdom Metazoa; phylum Chordata; class Chondrichthyes; order Rajiformes; family Arhynchobatidae; genus Rhinoraja; species Rhinoraja longicauda. The sequence continues at coordinate 35,688,771 of NC_135972.1, forward strand.
AAATTTATTTGTATACAAATTCAGCAAAGTTGTGAATTCAGATGTTTGGGTGAAAGAACTTGAGGACTGGATGATACAATCAGTGCACTTTGTTCATGTGACCAATTGAATTGTAAAAACCTTTGTTTCAATTGAATAGAGTATTATGGAAATATGTAACCAAAATTGCACTAATAAGGGAAAACCTTGTTTCTAATGATTCTGCCATGGGTTGGGTCATTTTAAACAGCCTGAAGACTTGAAAGAAAAACATTTTGGGACATTGTGAAAATCATATGTTTGGCTTCATAGCTTACAGTTTACCTTTGATTTTTTTTAACAGATTTTTTATGATCTGGTCCGACAAATCAACAGAAAATCACCAGTTTCTGGAAGACCTCCAAAACCAGCAAAATGCCAGCTGCTTTAATACAGTCCTATTTTAACTGAAGCAGGTATAAAAAAAAATTACATGCAACTGTGAATTGATAGTTTTGTGTGAGGAGAAAAGAAAATGCTATATATCACATATATTAGGGAGATTGTCATTTCTCCACCCAAGTATGTAGTTTATATCTTAGTTTAGTTGCGAGATACAGCGCATAAACAGGGCCTTCGGCACACCGAGACCGCGTCGACCAGCGATCCCCCTACACTAACACTATACTGCACACGAGGGACAATTTACAATTTTACCGAAGCCAATTAACCTACAAGCCTGCAAATCTTTGGAATGTGGTGGGAAACAAGAGTTCCTAGAGAAAACCCACGTGGCCAGTGAGGTAATATCAATAGAGCTCAAAAATTAGAAAGGTGCAATCACTCTGATGGAATTATACGTTGGGCCTCCCAATAGCCGGGACGACATGTAGACTATGGAAAGATATAAAAACAATAGGGTTGTCATAGTGCTGATTCTAACTTCCCCTGTATTGACTGGGTCTTCACTAATGCAAGCGGTTAGAGAGGACAGAAGTTGTCGGGTGCCTCCAAGAGTGTTTCCTGAAAATGTGCATGGACAATTCAACTGGAGGAGGGACCATATTGGTCCTTGTATTGGCAAACCAGCTGGTGTTTCATTTGGAGAGATTTTGGAAACAGTGGTCACAACTCCTTTTAAGATAGTTATGAATAAGAATCAAGATCAAGAGTGGTTATTTGTCACGTGCATCAGATATGAATGGGAATGATGGAACTCTTTCTCGCTGCAGTGTTACAGGCATATTAGCAGCAGCAGCAACAACAATAAATTATCGCTCATTCTAAGTTAACCAGACTAGAACAGTGTAAAAACCAAAGTATGTGAAGCAACCATAATAATGCAAAATCCTTAGTAGCCTTAGTAGTTCATTGCTGAATTGTGGTTGTGCAGGGTGGTACAGTTCCCTGGTGTTTGATGGGAAGACACTATTTTAAAATCTGGATGTAATTATTCTCTGTCTTCTCTACCTTTTAGCCAGTGGTAGCCATGATGCAACCAATCAATATGCTTCCCACTGTACTCCTAGAGGTTTGCTAAAGAATTCAGCTGGACTTCGGAGGGGGTGGGAGGGGAGGAAAGTACACAATTTGACATGCAAGAGTTTGTTTTTAAAAACTAGACGATCAGAGTTCTGGACCAGAGGACCATGTTCTAGTAATTTGAAGTAATTAAGGAGAGACAAGTGCACAACTATGGCAAGTAAGGAGACCTTGGATGAAAGGAGAGATTGTAAATATACGTCAAAAAGATTTACGAGGATGAAATTAAAGAAGTGATATAGAGATATCACTTTATTTTCCTCAAAAGCCCCTTGTAAATGTTTTGGATTCACAATTGGCTTACCCATAGAAGTCAGAGTAGTGGTGGAAAGGTGTTATTTTGGCTAGAGGTCTGTGTCCAGTGGTGTTCCACAGGGATCAGTGCTTGGATCTCTGCTTCCTGTGATCTATCTAAATGACTTGAACAAAACTGTAGATGGGTTGGTTAGCAAGTTTGCAGAAGACACAGAAATTGGTGGAGTTGCAGACTGTGAAGAGGTTTGTCAAAGGATAGAGCAGGATATAGATCAGTTACAGATGTGGGACAGAAATAGCAGAGAGAGTTTAAACCATGCAGATTGTTGCACTTTGGGAAGTGAAATGTAAGGAGGAAGTATACAGTTAATGATAAGATCCTTAACAACACTAATGTTCAGAGGGGTCTAGTGTTCAAAGTCCATAGCTCCTTGAAAGTAGCAACACAGGTAGATAGAATGACAAAGAAAGCGTTTGGTCTGCTTGCCTTCATCAGTCAGAGCATTGTCAGGAACTCGTGTCACAGCTTTGTAAAACTTTCATTAGACCGCATTTAGAGTATTGTATGCAGTTATGATCACCCAATTACTGGTTTGGAAGCTTAGGAGAGCGCAGATGTTTGCCAGGATGCCCCCGCATTAGAGGGTATTAGCTTTAAGAAGAGGTTGGCCAAACTTGGATTGTTTTCTCTAAAACATCGGAGGCTGAGGGAAGATGTGATCGATGTTTATAAAATTGAGAGGAATGGATAGGGTAGGCAATTAGATTTTTTTTCCCCAGTGTGGAAATGGCAAATACTAGTGAGCATAGCTTGAATGTCAAAGGGGGAAAGTTTAAAGGAGACATCGAGGACAATTTTGTTTTACACGGCATAGTAAGTGCCTCTCTTCTAATTTATGTGTGCATCCATTGGTGCCAAATGACTCAGTTTGCCAATATTCCGAAGGGTTCCATTAAATTTAAACCTGATGAATGTTCTGTCCAAAGGAAACTCTATTAAAGTTGCGTTTTTCTTGGCTATTAATACAGAAAACTTTTTGAACTGTGTAAACTGAATACCATATAACATTGTGTGTGTGTGTGTGTGTGTAAAAAAAGAAAACCTCCCTTCTTTAATCTCATTCATGCACACCCATCCGGCCCCTTCTGCTTCCGTTCTTTTAAAGAAACAGGCTTGTTTCAAGATGTCAGATCCATGGCTTGTTTCAATTCCATAAGATGTCAGACTTTACATCTGATAGTCAGCCTGCTGGACCAGCAGTGGAAGGTGGTGTAAAACATCACCGACCCTGGTTAATTTCTCTTGTCCTAGACTTGCAGAATTGTTCAATGTAAAACAAAAACAATTTTTTGAAAGTTTTAATATAAATGCTGGTCATAATGCCAGAAGAGATGTAGTAAAGCAAAGATATGTTGATTAGCCTGATTATTAAATTGTTTTGGGAGAACTTTAATTTATTTGAAAGTTTTTAGAAACTATAAGTATGTATTGATGATAATGAAAAGCACCTAAGACACATTTTAAATTGGTTTATATTGATATAAACATAGGGAAAGCATTCAAGTTGATTTATTATTTGTACTGAAGATTTCAAGTAACAATGTGGAATAACTGAATTATGTAATTAAGCTGAAAAGAGTGCAGAGAAGATTTATGAAGCTGTTTCCAGGACTTGAGGGCCTGAGCTACAGGGAAAGGCTGGTTGTGCGAGAACTTTATTCCTTTGAACGTAGGTGGATGAGGGTTGATCTTCTAGAGGTCATATAGAGCGGAAATGGGCCTTTCGGCCTAACTTGCCCATATCGACCAAGATGCACCATCTCCGCTCATTCCATTTACCCACCAGCCTCTGCGGGACAAAGTTGCCCTTCAGGTTTGTATTAAAACTATCCCCTCTCACCTTAAACTTGTGTCCTCGGGTTCTTGGTTCCCCTACTCTGGGTAAAAACCACCCTATTTATTCCCCTCATGATATACACCTCTATAAGATCACCCCTCTGCCTCCTGCGCTCCAAGGAAGAAAGTCCTAGTCCGCCCAGTCTCTCCCTACAGCTCAGGCCCTCAATTCCTGGCATCATCCTCATGACTCTACTCATTCCAGCTTACGGTGGATAAAAACCTAAGGGTAATTGATATGGAGAACCATAGGCCATAAGTTTAAGGTGAGAGAGGAAAGATTTAAGAACCTGAGAGGCAACTTTTTTATTAAGGGTGCTGGGTATATGGAATGAGCTGCTAGATGAGATAGTTGAGGGAGGTAAAATAACAACATTTAAAAGACACTTGGACAGGTACATGGATCGGAAAGGATTAGAGGGACGTAGGCCAAATACAGGAATATTGGACCAACTTAGATGTGGCATCTTGGTCGGCATGGACGTGTTGAGCTGAAGGACCTTTTTCTATGCCGTATGACTATATCAAAAGGATGAAACAATGGAAATAGGTTCTGAAAAAAAGATATTTAAGTGAATTTTGAGAAGGTTGATAATTTTCAGGTCAGACATCAAAAGGATTGGCTTTTGGGTCTTCATAATCACCTATTTAAAACAAAAAAATGAACTTTTCTAAAGTTTCACTTTTTTACCTCCTAGATCTGATGAACCATCTCTCATTTTGACAGTGCCAGCATTCCACTTTACTGAACCCAATGACAATTGAAAAATGGACTTTCCTGTGGTGGTATCTTTCAACAAACGGATGAAAGCTCCCAAGTCATTTTGCACAAAGAACAGAAAGCTATTTTTTACTTCAAAACATTCTATTCGTAGGCAACTGTTAAACTGTATCCTACTTTCAGTGTTATTACTGATCATATGGGAGGAAGTATACCTTTTACCAATGTTGTATTAAACTTATAATTAGTAGAAATCCCTTTTTTGGCAAAGAAAAATTGTAATTTACTGAAAACGCCACTATTTTAGCATCATTTAGATGGAAGTCCAAAGATCTCTTTAGATGATTTCTCGCAGCCAACTCTGCTTATTTGATATTTGTATCTTCTTTAAAATGGAGATGCAAGATAATTGTTCAAGTGTATAACTGCGCTCTGATAATTGAAACAGCTATTAAAATTATTTTTTTTATTTTAAAATGACCTGTGGAAATAGTTACTATGTATAGAATATGTATGTTTTGTCTCATTTATATTTTGTCTGTTCTATAATATTGCCTTTTAAATAGCTGTTAACATTTTCAGAAAATGTCTTTCCTTGTGAGTTTCCTTTTTGTTTACATAAGGAACAATGTTTATATGGATTGTACAGTGCGGGTCTACATCCGGAAATATATATTTTAACATATTTTAAGATTTTGCGAGTTTGTTTGGAGATTGAAATGCTCCTGAGCTGTAGGTTCTCACTGTAATTCTGCTTGCTTATGCATATTTGTAATTACCAGTACCAAATATACATTGAATTAGACATTGCCTGTTAGTGGTTATGTTAAACGCGTGTACTGTTTTGTTGAAATGTTTCTAAGTGGAAGAGTACTGTGGGTATTGATGGTGAATGTGAGAATAATTATTTCAGTGTAGTTGGTTACATAGCCTAAGTTCTGCTGATCTTATTTTACAATGCCGTGATGCTTTGTAGCATTAATATTTGGATAGAAGATTATCTGAGGAATTGAGGCACGGTATTTGAAATTGAAAATTAATGCTACAGATGCTTTAAGGTAGCCAAATGCAAACTTATAAAGCCTTAATTTCCATAGAGTGCAATTATTTGTATAAGCTCTTCAGTTCCATAAATTTAGATTGCCGTGCAAGGGCTTGCATTATGATTATCTGCCACTTGAATGTTTCGTCATGTTTTAACTGCAAGTAAATAAAGTATCTGTTTAACTTTTGTAACGGTAACATTGTGTACAATGAATACTGTTGTGTGTGTGTGTGTGTTCATGAATTTGTAGTGGTTACATTTTTGAAGTTTTGATCTAAGCGGGGTACTGATTGTGGATGATCAGCCATGATCGTATTGAATGACGGTGCTGGCTCGAAGGGCCAAATGGCCTACTCCTGCACCTATTTTCTATGTTTCTAAAAGCATCACCTTGGAGCAGGCTGCATATTTTGTGCTTGGTATTGATGGAAAATGCTATATCTGATTGTTTACTTTCAACTTTTAGTTTGTACTTGCATTGGTACTGTGCCACAAAACCAATTGATTAATATAGAAATGAGTCGGGGAAACATTTTCGTTGCTCTTTCCCTGGAGAAATTCACCTGCATTAGTAAACCCTTTAATTATAAGTATGCCTTTTCTATAACGTGCAAACATAGTTTTTGCTCTCATTTTGTAATTTTGGGGAAAGAAAGGTTTTACACACATTTTCCTTTTATAGGACTAACTTTTGCCATTATACTCCTACCACTTAAGAACTAATATGCTCTGGCATGACTGTAAATTGCCTCCTATAAGCAAGTGATTATTTGTGGAACTAATCCATTAATTGTGATGTCAGACTTGGTTCAAAAGTTCTGTAGTCACTAAGATTCTCTAATTGTCAAAAAGAAACGTAATGGAACAGTTTAGATCTGTCTAATTCTGGTAGGTTGGTTGTATTAGTAACATCATATTTCCCATTTTGATGATTAGGATGCTAATGGAGGATAATCGCAAATGTTATTTCTCCCTTTGAGACTGTATAGGATAAGTATTCTTTCCAAGTCTGCCCACGTTTACAACTGGCAGGAATTGAGCGACGTATCTGCAGATGCTGGAATCTTAAACAAAACCCAAAGGGCTTGAGGAACTCAGGTCACCCAACATCTGTGGAGAGAATTGATGGATGTTTTAGATTGTGATCTTTCTTCAGACTGATTAGAGTTGGGGGAGAAAGTTGGAAAAGAGAAGTGGGGGTGGGACAATGCCTGGCAAATGATAGGTGGATGCAGGAGTGGGATGGGGGTTATTGGAAACTGAACGAAGCAAGTGCCAAGGACTAGAGGTGAAAAGGAGACAAAAAAATATCTGATCAGGGGAGAAAAGGAAGATTGAAATTTAAAGCCAGAGGATTGGATATAAAGCGATTGGGAGGGGGAATAAAATGGAATTGGGAGACTTGGAGATGGGAAATGAGTGTGGGAAGGGGAGAGTGATAGTGGAGGAAATGTGTGCATATGGGGTCGGGGGCAATTACTTGAAATTGGGGAATTGAGCTACTGCTGTGTGTTTAAAAAAAAATCCAAACCAGGAATTTAATAAATGGTGACATATAGAAACATAGAAACAGAAAATAGGTGCAGGACAAACCAGAATTTCTTACTCTGGTAAGAATCTTTACTTCAGAGATTACAGTTACATACTACACCTTCTAATTCTTTTAAATTGTGAGGAAAGTGCTAGAACAATATCCCCAAGTCCCTTTGCACCTCTGATTTCTAAATTCTCTCCCTCTTTAGAAAATAGCCCACACTTTGCTAGACTGTATTCCATGTGCCACTTCTTAGACCACTTTCCCATTCTCTCCAGTCGTTCTGCAGAGTCCCTGCTTACTCTACACTACCTGTCTCTCCACCTGTCTTTATATCATCTGTAAACTTCACCATAAAGCCTTCAATTCACTCATCCAAATCATTGATATACAACTTGAAAAGTAGCGGCCCCAGCACCGATCCCTGCGGAACACTGCTAGTCACTGGCAGCCAACCGGAGAAAGCTCCCTTTATTGCCACTCTTTGCCTTCTGCCTCCAGCTAACCTACCAATCTTCTCCTTAATACCATGGGCTCTCATATTTAGCAGCATCACGTGTCGCACCTTATCAAAGGCCTTCTGAAAATCCAGGTAAACAACATCCACTGACTCTCATTTGTTTATCCTGCTATTTACCTTCTCAAAGAATTCCAACAGATTTGTCAGGCAAGATCTCTCCTTCACCAAACCATCCTGATGTCGGCCTATTTTATCATGTGTTTCTAAGTACTCGGAAACCTCATCCTTTATAATGGACTCAAGTCTTACCAACCACTGAAGTCAGGCTAAGCGGCCTATAGTCTCCACTCTGTCGCTTCGCTCCCTTCTTGAGCAGTGGAGTAATATTTGCAATTTTCCAATCCTATGGAACCACTTCTGACTCTAGTGATTCTTGAAAGGTCACTACTAACGCCTTTGCAATCTCTAGAGCACCTATTTCAGAACCCTGAGGTGCAGTCCATCTGATCCGGGTTACTTGTCCATCTTCAGACCTTTCAGCTTCCCAAGCACCTTCTTGGTAATAGCCACTCCATTTCTGCCCCATGACTCTCTTGAATTTCAGGCACGTTGCTGATGTCTTCCACTGTGAAGATTGACGTAAAAAACAAATTCAATTGATCTGTTATTTCTTTATTCCCTGCTATCACTTTTCAAGAGACTTTTTCCAGCGGTGCAATGTCTCTCGTCTCTCTCTTACTCTTTATGTATGTGAAGAAACCTTTGCTATCCTCTTTTATATTATTGGCTAACTTTCATATTGCCATTTTAGATACCTTCTGTAGTTTTTGAAAAGCCTCTAGCTTCCCACAAATCTTTTCAACATTATACGCCTTTTAAAAAATTTATGCTGTCTTTCACTTCCCTTGTCAGCCACGGTCATTCTCCCGTTAGAATCTTTCCTCCTGTTTGCGATGAAAAGATCCTGCGTCTTCTGAATTATTCCCAGAGACGCCTGCCATTGCAGCTCCGCCGTCATTCCTGCTGGGGTCCCTTTCCAATCAACTTTAGCCAGTTCCTCCTTCATGCTTCTGTAGTCACCTTTACTGAGGTGATTACAGAGGCATGTTTAGAAAGTTCATCGAATATATCAATTCCTGGGTGTACGCATTGTAGGATCTTGTTTCCTATCACTACCGTAGAAACGGCTCCATGTGTTTAATTGGAAGATTTTATAGACCAGTACAGTACATGAACGAGCCTTTCAGCCCACAATCTTTGCACCAAAACTAATGCCAGGTTAAACTGATCTCGTCTACCTGTACATGATCCATATCACTCTATTCCTTGCACTTCCATGTGCCTTTGTCAAAGCCTCTTAAATGCCATTATTGCATCTGCCTTTACCAGCACCCCTGGCAGTGTGTTCTAGGCCCCCACCAATGTGTTTTAAATAAAAACTTGCCCTGCACTTCTTCGTCAAACTTTCCCCCTCTCACCTTTTAGCAATGCCCGCTCGTGTTGGACATTTCCACTCTGGAATAAAGGTTCTGATTGTCTACCCTTTCTATGCCTTTCATAATTTTATTTCCCTTTGTCAAGTCTCTCCTCAACCTCTGATGTTCCAGAGAAAACAATCAATCCAAGTTCATCCAACCTTTTTTTGTAGTTGAAACCCTCTAATCCAGGCATCATTCTGGTAAACCTCCTCTGCACTCGCCAAAGCCTCCACATCATTCTTATAATGGGGCAACCAGAACTGCGCGTAATACTCCAAATGGGGACCAACCAAAGCCTCGCAGATCTGCATTATGACTTTCTGACTCTCATACTCAAGGACCCTAGCAATAAAGGCAAGCATATCATACCCCTTCTCACCATATCTACTTGTGTTGCCACCTTCAGGAGCTATGAACCTGGACTCCAGGAGATCGGAAACCAGTTGCAATTGGAGGAGTTGCAGACAGTGAGGAAGGCTGTCAGAAGATATAGCGGGATATAGATCAGCTGCATAAATGGGCAGCGAAATGCACATCCCACTGCACATCAATGCAGTTAAGGGTCATGCCATGAATGGTATCCTCTTGCATTCAACCTCCCAAAGTATAACACCTCACGCTTGTTTGGATTAAACTCCATCTGTCATTTCGCTGCCCATTTATGCAGCTGATCTATATCCCGCTATATCTTCTGACAGCCTTCCTCACTGTCTGTAACTCCTCTAATTGCAACTGGTCACAGAACTCTATATCTTCTTTCCATTGCAATCCCTGTCTGCTGTGAATAAGCCAGTTCTGAATCCATACTTCCAAGTTACTGTGAATCCCATGCATCTGGATCAGCCAACTATGAGGGACTTTATCAAAAGCCTTACTAAAATCCATGTATACAATGTCCACCGCCCCACCTTCATCAATCTCCTTTGTCACGTCCTCATAAGAGTCAATCAAGTTGGTTAGACACAACGTGCTGTGTGCAAAGCCGCACTGGCTATCCCTAATTAGCCCATTCTCTTCCAAATGGGTGTAAACCCTATTTCGAAGAATTCTCTCTAATAGTTTCCCAACCACTGCTGTGAGGCTTACCGGCCTATTGTTCCCTATGTTCTCCCTACTTCCATTCTTAAACAAAGGACAAAATTGGCCACACTCCAGTCCTCCAGTCTGTGGAAGGAGAAGGAACAAAGATCCTTGTCAAGGCTCCCACATTCTCTCTTGCCTCCCTCAATAACCTGGGATAGATCCCAACAAGCCCTGGGGACATGTCATCTTAATGTTCTTCCAGAGCCTCAGCTCCACCTCCTCAATCTCAAACTGCCCTAGCATATTTATATTCTCCACACTCATCTCTCTGTTCTCAAAGTCCTTCTTGGTAAATATAGATGTGAAGTACTCATTTAGCAACTCGCTTACATCCTCTGACTCCAAGCAGAGGTACACTCCTTTAACCTTGAATAGGCCTACCAATCACATGTGGTTAAAGTACACATTGTCAGATTTTAATAAAGGCTATTTTTATACATTTTGGTTTCACCATGTAGAAATTACAGCAGTGTTTATTCATAGTCCCCCCATTTCAGGACACCATAATGTTTGGGACACAGCAATGTCATGTAAATAAAAGTAGTTATGTTTAGTATTTTGTTGCATATCCTTTGCATGCAATGACTGCTTGAAGTCTGCGATTCATGGACATCACCAGTTGCTGGGTGTCTTCTCTGATGATGCTCTGCCAGGCCTGTATTGCAGCCATCTTTAGCTTATGCTTGTTTTGGGGGCTAGTCCGCTTCAGTTTTCTCTTCGGCATGCTCAATTGGATTCAGATCGGGTGATTGACTTGGCCACACAAGAATTGACCATTTTTTGGCTTTGAAAAAATCCTTTGTTGCTTTCGCAGTATATTTGGGATCATTGTCTTGCTGCAGAATGAACTGCCGGCCAATGTGTTTTGAGCCATTTGTTTGAACTTGAGCGGATAGGATTTATCCATACACTTCAGAATTCATTATGCTACGACCATCAGCAGTTGTATCATCAATGAAGATAAATGAGCCAATACCAGCAGCCATACATGCCCAGGTCATAACACCTACACCACCGTGTTTCACAGATGAGGTGGTATGCTATGGATCTTGGGCAGTTCCTTCTCTCCTCCATACTTTGCTCTTGCCATCACTCCGATATAAGTTAATCTTCGTCTCATCTGTCCACAAGACCTTTCTCCAGAACTGTGGTTGCTCTTTTAAGTACTTCTTGGCAAACTAACCTGGCCATCCTATTTTTGCAGCTAGCCAGTGTTTTGCATCTTGCAGTGTAGCCTTTATATTTCTGTTCACGGTCTTCTGCGGACAGTGGTCATTGACAAATCTACACCTGACTCCAGAAGAGTGTTTCTGATCTGTCGGACAGGTGTTTGGGGATTTTTCTTTATTATAGAGAGAATTCTTCAGTCAATAGCTGTGGAGGTCTTGGCCTGCCAGTCCCTTTACAATTAGTAAGCTCTTCTTAACGATGTTCCAAACAGTTGATTATGGTAAGCCTGTTTGGCTGATGTCTCTAACAGTTTTATTCTTGTTCCTCGGTCTCATAATGGTTTATTTGACTTTCAGTGGCACAACTTTGGTCCTCATGTTGATAAACAGCAATAAAGGTTTCCAAAGCTGATGGAAAGACTAGATGCTGAGAGCTCTCTTATACCTGCATTAAGGAGGCATTTAAACACACCTGAGCAATTACAAACACCTGTGAAGCTAAGTGTCCCAAACATTATGGTGCCCTGAAATGGGGGGGGGGGGACTATGTCTAAACACAGCTGTAATTTCTACATGGTGAAACCAAAATGTATAAAAATATCCTTTAATGAAATCTGACAATGTGCCACATGTGATTTTTAACCACGTGATTTTTTCTATTACAAATCTCAAACTGTGGAGTACAGAGGCAAATAAATAAACGATGGGTCTTTGTCCCAAACATTATGGAGGGCACTGTATAACCTTCATTTTCTGATTTTATTGCATCGTGACCACTATCTCGATCCCTATGATACACCACTGGTCACAGTATTTCTGCTACTAATATGTACTCCATATACAATCAAACAATGTTACAGTTATAACCAAGATAGACACAAAATGCTGGAGTAACTCAGCAGGACAAGCAGCATCTCTGGATAGGTAACATTGTAGGTCGAGACCCTTCTTCGGACAGAGTCAGAGGAGAGAGACACAGAGATAAGGAAGGCCAAGGTGTGAAAATGAGACATCAAAATAGATGTGGTTATAGGAAAATGTAGGGTAGATCATTGTTAGCTAGGAGAAGGTGACAATGAATCAAACAGATACAATGTAATCAGGCAGACAGACTGGTTGGAGAACTGGGAAGAGGGAGGAATGGAGAGAGAGGAAAAGCAAAGGATACTTGAAGTTCGAGAAGTCAATATTCATACCGCTGGGGTGTAAGGTGCCCAAGCAAAATATGAGATGCTGTTCCTCTTGAGGTGCTCTCCATTGCCAGAGTGAAAACTGTGATGAACAGCACCTCATATTTTGCTTGATTAGCTTGCAACCCAACGATATGAACGTTGAATTCGCCAATTTCAGTTAGCTTCTAACTCTAACTGCTAACCCACCCCCCTCCCCATACTCTCTTTCTTTCCCCCCTCCCCTGTAGTCCATGGAGCAAACTTGATGGGATGGCCTAATTCTGCTCCTTTGTCTTCTGATCTTGAGCCCTAGACTTGCACCTATTTCTCCCCTTTCCCATCATTTCTTCTTCTAATTTCACAATTCACAACTCTTCATTCCTTTTGTCGCATATTTTTATTTTTATCTTTGGCCATTGATCAACTATCTGCCCTTCAAAACAAACCCTTGCCTGGCTTCACCAATTACCTGCAATGCTTAGTCCTGCCCCTCCTCACTTTAACTTTTCTTCCCCCTCCCCTACTACCAGGCTGAACCAGGAACCCGACCCCAACCATCACCATGGATGCTGCCTAACCTGCGGTGTTACCCCAGCACGTTGTGTCTATCTTCAGAGTAAACCAACATCTGCAATTCCTTCCTATACATCACCAAGGAGTCTGAAGGGTCTCGACCCGAAACGTCCCCATGCCTTCTCCCCAGAGATGCTGCCTGTCCAGCTGAGTTACTCCAGCTTTTTTGTGTATACGGTGTAAATGAACATCTGCAGTTCCTTCCTACACATCACCAAGGATGCTGCCTGTCCTGCTGAGTTCCTCCAGCACCTCAGGAACCAGCAAAGATACTAGAGGAGCAAGATGAACCACTCTATCAAAATCGCCTATACTGAAGCAAAGGATGTCCGCCATTTTAGTAGGCAAACCCCGCCGCTCGCTATACCTCTCGCAGTGTAATCAGTGTTGTGGGGGAACAGTATGTGTGATGATACCATTAAAATGAAGAAAACATCTCATCTATCAACTCACATTAAAATTAAAATTAAAATGTTTTCCCCCTGCTTAATTTCTCTGATTTTATTCATACTGTTTCTGCCCATTTCCCTCCCCTCCATTAAAATTAACAGAGAAAGCAAAGAAGAACAGTTCATTAATTGGCCTGATACAGAAGTGGATCTCTAGTGCAAATATTCAGTCAGTACCATCCAAAGTTTAAAAGTCTGAAGAAGGGTCTCGACCCCAAACGTCACCCATTCCTTCTCTCCTGAGATGCTGCCTGACCCGCTGAGTTACTCCAGCAGTTAGTGAATAAATATTCAAAGTTTAAAGATCACGAAGCAGCAACTCTTCAAGAAATAGTTAGGAATGTCAACTAATCCAATAAGTTGAACAGAAATAATTGTTTGCAAACATTTTATATGCGAAGAAATCGCAGAGTTGTGAACACTGCCCAGTCTAGCACACAGATCCTGCCTACTAAAATGGCGCTGAACCAGTGAACCAGTGAAGTGTCGCCGCCCGCCCGGCCGGTAGAGGGCGCGCCCCCTGGAGCCGAGTCCCCGCTGCCCGGGGTGATAGCGGCCGTTGCTGGCGGTTGGTCGCTTGGGGATTGCTGGGCCGCAGCAAGGCGCCCGGGAACATGGATCTCAGGTAGGAGCAATGAGCGGCGCCGCTCGCCCGGTAACACGGCCCCCTCGGGTCGGAGCAGCGAGCGGCGCCGCCTCACCCGGCCGCGGCCTGGTGCGACTGGTAACTTGGGGAGCCCGGGCCCGGGGGAGGGGAAGATGCGAGACGGGAGCCCGCCCGTAGGAGTTTGGGGGGGGGGAGGGTGTAAAGGGGGACATGGAGAAGAGTGCCGTGGGGGGGAAGAGAGGGTTAGAGTGATACAGTGTGGAAACTTCGGCCCAACGTCCACACCAGCCAAACATGTCCCACCGTTGGGGTGGATGGAAGCAGCGAAGAGTGCTGGGGGAGCCCCTCCACCGCCCCGGTGGGGGCTGCAGGAGGGAGAATGCCCGGAGGAGAGAGATTACCTGGTGTATGTGGGGTGTGGGTGGGGGAGATTACCTGGTGGGTAGGTGAGGGTGGGTGGTTGGGCAGAGGGCAGGGGTGTGGACAGAGGGTGGGGGAGATTACCTGGTGGGTTGGTGAGGGGGGTGGGCAAAGGGTGGGGGAGATTACCTGGTGGGTGGTTGAGGGTAGGGGGGGGAGTGGTGGGTGAGGGGGAGGGTGGGCAGAGGGCGGGGCAGATTACCTGGTGGGTGGGTGGTTGAGGGTGGGGGGGTGTGGTGGGTGGGGGAGATTGTCTGCTGGGTGGGTGGGGGAGTGGTGGGTGAGAGGGCAGGGGACATTACTTGGTGTACTTGGTGGATGGGAGTGAGCCCGAGGGGGAGAGTTCAGGGCAAGGGAGTGCGGAGAGCCCAGGGTGGGTAGAGAGAGCCCCTGATGGGCAGGGGAATGTAAGGGGAACAATTATTTTCTAAACCCTCTGGACTTTCTATTGCAGAACGGATACAGACGAAATATCATCTCCTCTTGCTCGGATGCCTGAGCTCAGCAAATCTGCAAAGCGAGTCAGCACCCCTGGAGAACAATTTATTGGTATCCTTTTTCTCCAGCGCTGATTCTGATAAAGGACTTCCACACTTAACCATTTTTTAAAATCAATTGTGCATTGATTGTATTAACATACCTTGCAATTTCTCTGTACTGAAGAAAGACATAAAAAGTTGGTGTAACTCGGCGAGGCAGACAGCATCTCTGGAGAGAAGGAATGGGTGACTATTCGGGTCGAGACCCTACTTTAGACCCTTCTCTCCAGAGATGCTGCCTGTCCCGCTGATTTACTGCAGCTGTTTGTGTCTATCTTCGGTTTAATCTGCAGTTCCTTCTTACAAATGTAACTCTTCCATTTTAAATTGACTATTGCAAGGATTCTGTTTAAGTTTGATTATGGTGATTTGGGGAATTATGGATGCGGTTTAGAAGGGGCTATGTGAGCATGGCCATTATTTAGAAGTTTAAGGCGAGGATGTTCCTGGAATTTTGAGTTTATAAAGTCTGGAAGAAAAGTCATCAAGAAGGAATAATTTATCTAGCCAAGGAAGGTCCTTGAAGCATCAAATTGTCCGTCACAGCTGTGGAAGGATGAAACCCACAAAAATACACGTGAGAAAAGATTCAGTGAATTGAGGAGAAGAAATAAGAGTGCCAGAGTAATTGACACGGGGGAAATGCTGGCATTTATGATGGTATAGGTGCCACTGAGTTCAGGATTTTTCTGCAAAAACTTAATCTCAAACTTACTAGCTATTTGGCACTGTTTGTATTTTAATTCATTTTCTAAGATGTACGCGCAATTTAACCAAGTGGTGGTGAGCATCCGCCTGAACACATCAGTTCTTTTGACGATACTCCCATTCTGCTGCTGGGTAAAGAGTAGCAGAAGTCGGGCATGGGAATGATGAAGGAATGGCAGCAAGATATGGCAGTTGGTAAGATGCTTTGATTATTGGGAGAGTCAATTAATGAGACATAGTAATAAGGTAAAGAGGCAGATCTTTCGAACTGATTTGTTCAGGAATTTCTTCTCATTTGAGTTGTGTTGGTATGTAGTGAAATATCAGTTGTTGATGTGTGTACAGAGGCAGAATCAGGAATGTAGGCAGGTTTTTTTTTACAGCAATTTGATTTTTACGCTAGATGATCGCATCTAAGCCTCCATTTCTTTGTATGTAGTTCCCCAAGCTGCTTGCGAAGTTTAAGTAAGAGCTTCATTGATCTATGACTATTGCAGTTGGTGCTAGGCTTCCGAGTTGGTCAAGAATGTTGGTAAGTTTTCAGCCAGAACTAGGGTAGTCGCACTGGCAACTTTGCTGTTTCGCACTTCAGTGGTTGCCATCGTTTAACAGCTGCTATGGATGATGAGAAAAGTGAAGCTGATCTATTAGTTACAGTGAACCAAAAGCTTGTTTTGACAATGTGAAACATACAAGGTGAATTATACCTAGAATTTACTTTAACCAAAGAAAGATTGACCTTTCGGTATCATTGTAGCCTTTGTATTTTGCCAGTGGCCTTCGAGGTATAGTGTAGGAAAGAACTGCAGATTCTGATTTAAAACGAAGATGGACATTTTCGCAATATCCCAATAAAAGATTCTTATTGCAAGGCATTTGATGTTTCAAATTATATATATATATATATTTAAAAACAAAGTAAACGTAACAGAATTCACTAAGGTGCAGTCTGTTCAAGCCTTGCATAATTATCTTCACTGGTACCATGTGTAGGAAGGAACAGCAGTTGCAGGTTTAAACCGAAGATAGACACAAAAAGCTGGAGTAACTCAGCAGATCAGGCAGCATCTCTGGAGAGAAAGAATGGGTGGCCTTTCGGGTCGAAACCCTTCTTTATAGGTTTCTTAATTTTCCTCGCAAAATGCCTACTAACCAGACTTGAAAATGTATTACTCGCTTTTGAATATCACTTGCCATTGGGTCTAAATCCTGAAATTCCTTCTTCAACAGCACTGTGTGAGTATCGTCATGAGAAGGGCTGCAATGGACTACTCCTGTCTCAAGGGCAAATGGGATTTTTGGTCCTTCCAGTGATGTCCACACCCTGAAAATGTGTACATTGGGAGGGGGGGAGTCCCCTTGCTCTTTACACAGTAAAGTGATAAAGGAAATGGACGTCCATATATATGGTTCTTCTCAAAGCCTTGGGTCATTCCTCACTGTTTTACAGCTAAGTACCTCTGAAGAGATGTGACAGACAATTTACACATGACAATCTTTTTAAAAAAATTAGGGAAATTATGAAATTATAAATATTTTCTATTGAACTATCAGATGCAACCTTAACACATTCTCCAGAACTGAAGCCAGCTATCAAAGCAGCTTCTAGTATACACCTGCCAGTAGCTGGCCGTGCTGAAGGTCTTATATTTTATGAATTCTGTAAGTATTTATTAAAATAACCTATTCCTTTTAGGGATTCCTATTCCTTTTCAGAATTAAGGTTAGTCCCCACTTTCAGATGTCTAGATACTGGAAATTGGAAGAAAATCAGATAAGGCAATTTCTGCAGCGAGGAAACAGAACGGCCTCAGATCTGTGAACATTCATCAGGCTGTGAAATGTTGTAAGATGCAGAGTTAGATGGAAGGAGTGGGGAGAGAAAAAAAAGGAAATTGTTGCCATAAGGTGGAAGGCAGGTGAGATTGAATGACAAAAGGATGCTAGAAAAACAAGATATGTTAATGGAGACCAATAAAGAAAAGCTAGAATGATCTGGCAGAGAATAACACAAAATTGATCTAGAAGTATAAATGGAATAGCATGATCATTATTAAAAAGAAAGTACTATGGATGCTAGAATGGAAACAGAAAATGATTGAATCTGAAATTTGTGAGCTCAGTATTGAGTATAGAACACTTTATTGATGACTAATACGAAGAGTCAAGAGTGTTTAATTGTAATATGTACTGGCAACAGAACAATTACATTTTGACGGATGGAACAATGATCTCCAGTTCCTTAAGCTTCTTTTGAACCTCTGTATTCATGTAGAAAGCTGAAAACCAAGTTGGATTAGATTGGGTTAGAGAAGTAAGATGATTGTCGACTGAATCTTTTGAAAGACTCCGAGTCCATTTTCTCACATATTATACTTGGCTTGCGTAGAAATATTTCCTTCTTGCCATACTTTACTCTAAGTTTAAAGCATCTCCATTTGCATGGTCCAGTCCTCAAGAAGACTGAATTAACGTTCTTGTTCGTTAAATACTCCCATGCACAAATTGTTTTCATATTTTAATCATGTTGAAAAATTAACCTTTTCAGCAATCTAATTCTGGTCACATCACTTTTTATGTGAACTCAGTACTTGATAAACACAAATGTCCCATGATTAAATGTTGGGAAAAGGAATGCCATGGCTTCTGAACTTTGTTGCAAACAAATCATGTAGGAACCAATTATAAATGTTTCATTAACACTGTCTGATACTCAACCAAACTTAGTCTTCGATTTAACACTGAAATTAGTTTCTGCTTTATTATCATATGCTCTTAGATCCACTTATGTGCTCCCACAATCTCCATCTTTACCTCAATTCGTCCTCTGAAACTATCATCAATGTTTTAATTGCCTTTGGACTTTGTTCCAGTGATATCCCACCCTGCGCACTTAATAAATGTGAACTAATCTGTATCTCTGCTTTCTTGTCATATTGTATACTAATCACTCCGGTCTGTATCTTAACTTGCACCAAGTCCAATTTGCACTTAGCCTATGTGCCTGCTGACTGAATCAGGATTTAACAAGTTTCAATTTTGAATTGTTTCCTTGTTTTGGATTTCATACATGTCCACTCCATTTTCAGAAATACAAACTCTGCAGCCCTCTGAGATCTCCATGTATCTCCCATTGTAGTATATTTTGCATTGCTAATTTAGTTACTTTGATGGTGGTGACATTAGAAGCCTGGACCCTAGAGTCTACCCGTTAAATACCCGACAAAGGCGACTCTGTGGCCTTTTGTCTTCAAGATAATGTTCTTTCAATTAATTTGCAATATCCTTCAAAGGTATTGGACCATGTGATTGATTAGAGTAACCACTTTTAAGTAGAAATTACCTAAATTCTATAATGTTACAGAAATAAAACTCAAACATCATTGTTTAATAATGACAATAGACAATAGGTGCAGGAGTAGGCCATTCGGCCCTTCGAGCCAGCACCACCATTCAATGTGATCATGGTTGATCATTCTCAATCAGTACCCCGTTCCTGCCTTCTCCCCATACCCCCTGACTCCGCTGTCCTTAAGAGCTTTATCTTGCTGTCTCTTGATTGCATTCAGAGAATTGGCCTCCACTGCCTTCTGAGGCAGTGAATTCCACATATTTACAACTCTCTGACTGAAAAAGTTTTTCCTCATCTCCGTACTAAATGGCCTACCCCTTATTCTAAAATTGTGGCGCCTGGTTCTGGACTCCCCCAACATTGTGAACATGTTTCCTGCCT
Source organism: Rhinoraja longicauda (assembly GCF_053455715.1). Taxonomy (NCBI): domain Eukaryota; kingdom Metazoa; phylum Chordata; class Chondrichthyes; order Rajiformes; family Arhynchobatidae; genus Rhinoraja; species Rhinoraja longicauda. Next base: position 35,708,114 of record NC_135972.1, read on the forward strand.
CTAACGTGTCCAACCCCTTAATAATCTTGTATGTTTTGATAAGACATTTGGCTTTGCTTTACAGATACTGCACAGACCAGAGTTTGTCCGCTTAAAGTAAATGATGTAGCTGCTGCCTTATCGCCATTTCAACATTCCATTACATTAACAACACCAGATGAATTAACGGTAAGTACCAGCCAATTACTCCAATTTTTAAATATTTCGCTGGTTTAAAACAAGGTCAGGAGTAAAAATGGATGGAAGAGTCACGAGTGTTGATTGCTGTATGGTTACAAAATATTTCAAAGTTATCCGTGCCCAAAAAAGGGGTATGAAATATCCGTGCCCAAAAAAGGGGTACAGAACTGGATTGGGACAATTTTACTAGAGTACGAAAGCAAGTGGACCGTGCTATTAGGAGTACTCAGACACCATGTTTCTTCTATTCTTGAGGGGGAGCAACCCAAGGCGTTTTGGAGATATGTGAAATCTAAACGGACAGATAACACTGGTGTCCAGATGCTTAAAGTGAACAACTGTCTGATCACTGAGGACCAGGCGAAGGCAGAAGCTCTTGCAAACCAATTTCAACACGTTTTCACCCGGGAAGATACGGAGCCTTCATCATTCCCAGATCTACCACCCAGCCCATATGCTGATATGCCTGCTATTAAAATTGAGCTTGAAGGTGTAAAGAAGTTACTGCTCAACATCGATACAACAAAAGCTATTGGACCTGACCAAATACAGAATCAAGCCCTTAAGATCGCGGCCGAAGAACTGGCTCCTGTTTTGCAGTTCATTTTCCAACAGTTGCTTGACTCAGGTGATGTTCCGCTGGATTGGAGGAAGGCTAACATCACTCCTCTAACCCGGCTAATTATCATCCTGTTTCATTAACAAGCACTTGCTGCAAACTAATGGAGCATATAATCGATAGTGATCTGATGAGACACCTTAGCAAACATCGCATACTTGCTGACAACCAACATGCATTTAGGAGGCATAGATCATGCGAGTCTCAGCTTATCCTGACGACAAATGACCTGGCCAAGAACCTTGACAGCAATGTCGCCACGGATTTAGTAGTACTAGACTTTTCTAAAGCATTTGAAGTCATCCCACACCAGAGACTGTTTCAGAAGCTTGCCTGTTGTTCGTTCCAACACGAAACAATGGATTTCCAGTTTCCTGACAAAACGTCTTCAGCGCGTGTGTGTGAATGGAAAAAGCTCTGATTGGCATCCAGTGTTAAGTGGTACACCTCAGGGCTCAGTACTGGGCCCTCATCTGTTTTTGCTTTACATTAATGGCATCCATGAGAAAGTCACAAGCACGACCAGACTATTCGCTGATGATTGTTTGCTGTACTGTCCAATTAAGTCTGATGATAAAGATGCTCTCCAAAAAGATCTCAATACTATGGTTGAGTGGTCACAACAATGGGGAATGCAGTTCAATCCTTCCAAATGTGAAACCATGCGTGTCACCAGGAGGAGGAAACCAGGCGAAACATCGTATAATATCCTTGGTGCCACCATTGAAGAATCCAAACAGACCAAGTATCTTGGCATCAAATTACAGAACGATCTACGTTGGAATGGTCAGACGCATCATGCAACGGTGAAAGCAACAGGTGTCCTAAATTTTCTGAGATGCACCTTTTATCATTGTTCAACTTCTATCAAGGAGAAGTTATACTTGTTAGACCACATTTGGACTACACAGTTGCAGCGTGGGATCCATAAACAAATAAAAATATTTCTTCCAACGAACGTGTCCAAAGACAGGCAGCTCGTTTTGTTACAAATACCTATGGGAGAGAAGCAAGTGTTACCAAACTTCTAAATTCATTTGGGTGGAACACTCTCCAAGACAGACGTAAAGCGTTTGACAGGTTAGAATGGGATTTTTTATTTAAAGTATTAGAGAAGTACGGATTGGGAAATGGTTTCATTAACTGGGTAAAAGCTCTTTATAAACAACCTAAAGCCAAAGTGGTGACAAATGGCCAATCTTCTCAATCATTTAATTTGGAAAGATCTAGTAGACAGGGATGTCCCTTGTCACCGGCTTTATTTGTATTGGCCATTGAACCTCTGGCAGAGCTAATAAGATCAGATTTAGACATTGAAGGATTTAAAGTTAATCAGGAAAATCACAAAATTACTTTATTTGCAGATGATGTTTTAATTTGTCTTACTAGACCATTGGAATCCTTAAGAAAATTATATTTCAGACTGGAAGAATATGGGAAAGTATCAGGATACAAAATTAATAAAGTTAAAACTGAAATAATGCCTCTTTTTGAAGGTAATTATGATCAATGTAAAAGAGAAAGTCAGTTTAAATGGCAAAAAGAAGGCATGAAGTACCTAGGGGTTAAAGTAGATAATAAGTTAAACAATCTGTATAAACTAAATTATAAACCACTAATTAAAAAAATAGATGAGGACTTAAAGAAATGGATAAATCTTCCAATTACATTGCTAGGGAGAGTGAACTGTATTAAGATGAATATTTTTCCGAGGATTCAGTATTTATTCCAAACACTGCCTATACCTTTACCAAATAATTTTTTTCAAGAATTGAATAAAATTGTGAGAAATTTTCTTTGCAAAGGTAAAATGCCAAGAGTGTCTATGGAAAAATTAACATGGAAATTTGAATTAGGTGGACTGCAATTACCAAATTTTAAAAATTACTATCTGGCAGCACAAATGAGTTTTATTTCATCCTTTTATCAAGAGGGTGGAAAAACAGCATGGGTTAAAATTGAAATGGATAAAATAAAAGAACTATGGTATGCCCAGAAGAATTTATCTATAAATGGGAAACGAAGCTATTAGTTAAGGATCAAGAGTCACCTTTGCTAAAACATTTAATTAATATATTGTTGAAAATAGTTAAAGCTAATGATAAAATATTTTTTCTAACAGCTAAAACTCCATTAGTAAAAAATAGATTACTGCCGTTTGCTTGGAATAATCAAATATTACAAGTCTGGGAACAGAAGGGTATTAAACATATAGGAGATTGCTATGAAGGAAATAATTTTTTGACATTTTCTCAATAAATCTCACAAAACCATCATTTGGTCTTTAGATTCAAGATTCAAGATCTTGAATCTAAAGACCAAATGCTGGTAAATGGGATGGTACAGATGGGTGGGTGCTTGATAGTCAGCATCGACATGGTGGACTAAATGGCCTGTTCTGTGCTTTCGAGTCTATAACTCTAGGTCTGAGCTCTAAAAATGCTCATATCTTTGTGATCAATTGTAAACGAGGTGGATATTAAGTGCGTCCTGGTAATTCAATTGCTTATCTGGATACTTAATTTTTTGTGCGAGTCTCTGCTTTCACCCGTCATCTAGCATCTGTTTCATTGTGCTAGCACAATTTATATTACTATATGTCATGAGAGGACATTTTGGCCCTTTGATCCTATGCTAGCAAAAAGAACACGGTAGCGCAGCGGTAGAGCTGCTGCTTTACAGCGAATGCAGCGCCGGAGACTCAGGTTCGATCCTGACTACGGGTGCTGCACTGTAAGGAGTTTGTACGTCCTCCCCGTGACCTGCGTGGGTTTTCTCCGAGATCTTCGGTTTCCTCCCACACTCCAAAGACGTACAGGTATGTAGGTTAATTGACTGGGTAAATGTAAAAAATTGTCCCTAGTGGGTGTAGGATAGTGTTAATGTGCGGGGATCGCTGGGCGGCGCGGACTTGGTGGGCCGAAAAGGCCTGTTTCCGCGCTGTATATATATGATATGATATGATATGATATTCCTGACAACCATTCCCTGTGATTTAATCTCACACATTCTCATTAACTCCCTCAGATTCAACCCTTTGCCTTACACGCTAGGAGCCATTAAAGTGGCCACTTGACCTACTAGGTAACTAGTCTTTGGGATGTGGAAGGAAATCCAAGCACCTGTGCCATTGTGGCAGGCTCCTATACAATCAGCATCTTTGCCTCCATAAGTAACACAGAATACATCCCAATCAGCCTGGTGACGCTGTGATACTTCCTCATTGATTTTTATTCATCTATTCTTATCAAGTTTTTGATGGTTCATTGTTTATTATACAGAAGAATGGTTGCTTTTAAACATTGCTTTCCGCGTAATTAAATCTTTTTTAAATTTTGTTCACAGAGCCCCATTTCATTTGAATTAGATCAGAATGAAACAGTCAAAATAACTTCACGGGGGATTACCTTGAAGCCATTTGCTTCACCAGCAGGTTTCACTGAGGACTTAACTCTTAGTGCTGTCCTATTGAATGCGGATGATCCAGGAGTAGCTGGTGAGCAGTCGGCTTGATCATAAAGTTGTGGTAAAAGTGTGAATATATTTTAGCAACAACAGTATAATTGTTTGAAGATATTCTGCCATATTGGAGTAAAACTCCAACTTGTAATATTTTTCTGTTGCCAGCATCGACCCGCCTGTTCCCGGAGTTCTTGAATACTTTCCTGAGTCATTTATCTCGTCCTATCTTTGATCTCGTTGAATCTTATGAAGATACTTGTAATGAACAGGTAAGAAACGTAAAGCAATTTGCTCTCTGTAGAGTAATCTAATATGGAGAAACCTTCACATCTTCCTGACCCATTTCAAAACAGGCGACGCCTGCGTTATAGCCATTCGTAATATGGAAATTTGCCCTTACAGGATTCACAAATTACTATCCAAAAACCTAAAACAGAATAAAATTACTTCTTGTAGAATCTTGTGGGGAAAATTTAGGACAACGAATAAAATTAAACAACAAACATTTCTTTTGTAGTTCTCATTTCTTGACACATGCATAGATTAATGGGGAAGATGCATAGATTAATTGCTGGTTAACATAATAGTCCTTGTTTGTCTTGGATACAAAAGGAGACCAGCCTTGGGTACAAGTTGGGACCAGTCCTGTTTCAGAACAGTACATGTGGCAGAGTTGATCAAGGTGTCAATTGGAATGCTTAATGGCATACCCATGGAGAATGACATGGATGATGTGATTAAAGTTGCTTTATTGATTGAGGGAAGAACAAAAGCTTGTGCATTGCAAGTTAGTCTTTTGAAGGCCAGGATATCTTTGAGGAATAACAACCACTTACTGCGAAGGCAGAGCAAAATGGTGTTGAGCATCTATGCAAGAGTGACTGCAGGAAGGACTGAACTATGGAGATAGATGGGTTCAGCTGTTATCATAGTTTTGCAGCAGAGATCATGGGAACATAGAAAAATAGGTGCAGGAGTAGGTCATTCGGCCCTTCGAGCCATTCAAATTGATCATGGCTGATCATCTAAAGTCAGTACCCTGTTCCTGCTTTTTCCCCATATCCCTTGTTTCCATTAGCCCGAAGAGCTAAATCTAACTAGCTCTTGAAAACATTCAGCGAATTGGCTTCCACTACCTTCTGTGGCAGAAAATTCCACAGATTCATGACTCTCTGGGTGAAGAAGATTTTCCTCATCTCGGGTCTAAATGGCCTACCCCTTATTCTTAAACTGTGACCCCTGGTTCTGGACTCTCCCAACATCGGGAACATTTTTCCAGCATCTAGCCTGTCCAATCCTTTAAGAATTTTATATGTTTCTATAAGATCCCCTCTCATCCTTCCAAATTCCAGTGAATACAAGTCCAGTTGACCCATTTGTTCAATGTATGTCAGTCCCGCTATCCCGGGAATTAACCTGGTAAACCTAAGCTGCACTCTCTCAATAGCAATAATGTCCTTCCTCAAATGAGGAGACCAAAATTGCACACAATACTCCAGGTGCAGTCTCACGAGGGCCTTGTACAACTGCAGTAGGACCTCCTTGCTCCTAAACTCAAATCCTCTCGCAGTGAAGGCCAACATGCCATTAGCTTTCCTCACTGCTTGCTGTACCTGCATGCTTATTTTCAGTTACTGATGTACAAGCACACCCAGATCTTATCGCACCTTCCCTTTTCCTAATCTGACACCATTCAGATAATAATCTGCCTTATTCCTGCCACCAAAGTGGATAACCTCACATTTATCCACATTATACCATCTGCCATGCATCTGCCCACTCACCCAACCTATCCAAGTCACCCTGCAGCCTCATTGCGTCCTCATCGCAGCTCACACTGTCACCCAGCTTTGTGTCATCCGTAAACTTGGGGATGTCACATTTAATTCCCTCGTCTAAATCGTTAATATATATAATGAATTACTGGGGTCCCAGCACCGAGCCTTGCGGCACCCCAATAGTCACTGCCTTCTGAAAAGTATTTCCCCTTCATTAACCCATGCTGACTTTGACCGATCCTGTCACTGCTTTCCAAATGCGCTGCTATAACATCTTTAACAATCGACTCAAGAATCTTCCCCATTACCGATGTAAAGCTAACTGGTCTATAATTCCCCTTTTTCTCTCTCCCTCCTTTCTTAAAAATTGGGGATACATTGGTTACCCTCCAGTCCACAGGAACTGATCCAGAGTTGAGAGAACATTGGAAAATGATCACTGATGCATCCACGATATTTGGGCCACCTCCTTGAGTACTCTGGGATGCAGCCCATCAGGCCCTGGGGAATTATCTGCCTTCAGTCCCAACAGTTTACCTAACACCATTTCCTAACCAATGTGGATTCCCTTCAGTTCCTCCCACTAGATCCTCGGTCCCCTAGTATTTCTGGGAGATTGAGTCTTCCTTAAGTGAAGACAGAACCAAAGTACTCGTTTAACTGTTCTGCCTTTTCTTTGTTTCCCATTATAAATTCACCTGTCTGATTATAAGGGACCTATATTTGTTTTCACTAACCTTTGCCTTTTCACATATCTAAAGAAACTCATAGTCAGTTTTTATATTCCCCGCAAGCTTTCTTTCATGGTCCTTTTCCTCCCTCTCAATTAACCCCATTGCCCTCCTCTGTTGAACTTTAAATTTCTCCCAGTACTCCAGTTTGCTGCTTCTTCTGGCCAATTTATATGCCTCTTCCTTGGATTTTACACTATTCTTGATTTCCCTCGTTAGGTCTATCCTGGCCAATTCCCATCTCACACCTTCAAAGTCTCCTTTCTTTAAGTTCAGGACTCTGAATTAACTGTGTCACTTTCTATCCTAATGCAGAATTCCACCATATTTTGGTCAGTTGCCCAAGGGGCTTTGCACAACAAGATCACTGACTAATCCTTCCTCATTGCACCGCTAACTTCAGAGAGTTCCTCTGTCCCTCTCTTTCCCCTTCTGAAGAGAATGTGAAGCAAGGTACAAGAAGAATGAAGCAGTTAAACATGATGCTTTCTTGGTGAGGAGGAAGAGCTTTGTTTCTCTGCTATCCTTTCCCCATGCCCCCGCATCTACGGCACTCACACTCACTCCACAGATGATTCTTGTTCTGCATTGGATCTCCAGCATTTTTTTGCTATTACTTAAGTAAAGGATGTTTTAGATGTTTTGTTCATTGCCCTACCTCAAAGCAGAAGAAATGTCCAGTTCAGATATAACTATTATTAAATTCCAGGAGTGCTCTATTGTGTGCTTGGTTATTGGGCAATGTGAGACGCTGCCCTAAGTGAATGTTGCAGGGCTTCCAATTTATTGCCAATTTTGAAGGGATATTATTTATATTTTCTGATTGGATAGTTAAAGGGCACAGGATAACTGTTGTATGTATTTGTTAAAACACCAAATATGCAGTTCTAAGTGCTCAATTGTTTCAGGTGAAACTGCTGCAGAAGATTGTGAATCGTGCAACACCTGGGCAACAGAAATTTTCAAAAACAGCCAGTGTTCTTTGGTTTATTCAGCAAGAGATGGTCACTTGGCGTTTAATTGGCTCTCTTTGCAGGTAATTTTAGGAAGTTGTGTACTAGATAATCTGAATTTTCATTTGGTAATTATATCAGATTTCTCTATGTTTAGAGTTTGGTTTATAGATACAGCATGGAAATAGGCCCTTCAGCCTACCGAATCCACACCTCCCATTGGATCACCTGTTCATACCAGTTCTATGTTATCCCACTTATCAACTCTGTACACATTAGGGGCAATTTTACAGAGACCAATTAACCGACGAACCTGCATGTCTTTGGGACGTAGGAGGCCCATTGGAAACCCACATGTTTACACGGAGAACATGCAAACTCCTCAGAGACAGCACCTGAGGTCAGGTTCAACCCCAGGTCTCAGGTGCCGTGAGCAGTTCCACACGCTGCACCGCTGTACCACCCTAATGTGGTTTAACACAATCCGTTGTCAGCATTTTGCATTTTCTAAGTAATGTCATTTCACCTAGTTGCCATACCTGGTATTACTAGTAATCTGTGTGTTGTGGATGCACTCGTTTCAATTGTTTTTGTACTTGCATCATTTACAGTTTGCTTTTAACTAAGTTAGGTAATGATTTTAATTGGTGAAAATAAATTAAAATAATGATTATTGCAACTACTTTTTCCTCTGTTTGAAAAACGACTTCTTGTACTGTTTTAATTTTTTTAATCAGTTTTTGATGTGATTAATTGTTCTGCCTTTTCACTTGCTGCAGAGACATAGAAACATAGAAAATAGGTGCAGGAGTAGGCCATTCGGTCCTTCGAGCCAGCACCACCATTCAATGTGATCATGGCTGATCATTCTCAATCAGTACCCCATTCCTGCCTTCTCCCCATACCCCCTGACCCCGCTATCTTTAAGAGCTCTATCTAGCTCTCTCTTGAAAGCATCCAGAGAATTGGCCTTCACTGCTTTCTGAGGCAGAGAATTCCACAGATTTACAACTCTCTGACTGAAATGTTTTTTACTCATCTCCGTTCTAAATGGCCTACCCCTTATTCTTAAACTGTGGCCCCTGGTTCTGGACTCCCCCAACATTGGGAGCATGTTTCCTGCCTCTAATGTGTCCAATCCCTTAATAATCCTATATGTTTCAATAAGATCCCCATATAAGATTATGGTTGATCATCCACAATCAGTAACCTGTGCCCAACTTCTCCCCATATCCCTTGATTCCACTAGCCCCCAGAGCTCTATCTGACTCTCTCTTAAATTCATCCAGTGATTTGGCCTCCACTGCCCTCTGGCGGAGAATTCCACAAATTCACAACTCTGGGTGAAAAAGTTCCTTCTCACCTCAGTTTTAAATGGCCTCCCCTTTATTCTAAGACTGTGGCCCCTGGTTCTGGACTCCCCCAACACTGGGAACAGTTTGTCTTGTTCTGTCAGCAGTTTGTTGTATTACAGTTCAATTTTGTCTAGCCCCACCTTATATGGATCCACCTATCACTTGCCAGCTCCACCCCATCCTCTCACACCTTTCTACCAGCTCTCTCCCTACTACTCCAGTCTGAAGAAGGGTCCTAAGTTGAAGTGTCTTCCATCAATTTTCCTTCACATATGCTGCCTGAACCACTGAATTCCTCCAACAATTTGCGTTGTATTGAATATAAAATTAATCTGATTGCTATTTGCTGCTTTCAAATTGCATGACTGCTGTCTTTCAGCTTATGATGCCAATGGATGCAGTTGTATATAGTTTAGATATCTTGTTTCAGATTCCAACAGCAGCAGTTTATTTGTGTTTCATTGCTGTTGAATCCACTGTCATTTCTCTTCCATCAATGCCTCTGTTGAAAAAGTTCTCTCTTTGGTCTGATTCAGATGTGGCTTTCTTTGCCTTTCTTAAATGTTTTGCTAATGTTTTTCTTTTGTTAATAAATTCATTGTAATTATTTTCTGAGTCTTTTCTCTTATTTAATGTCTTTGCAGATCGAAACTAAACCCTTTGAATCAGAACACTGATCAAGGATCTTTGACCTGAAACATTAACTTGTTTGTCTTTCCACAGATGCTGGTTAACTGGCTGAGTTAATCAAGTATTCTGTTTCTGTTTATATAATTTCCTTTATGAACAATTATTTAATTCTGCAGGTAGATCACATCAGTTAAATTGAATTTTTATTTAATTTCTGTTCTCCTTGCTATTGAGGGCGTGCAGCGTAGGTTCACTAGGTTAATTCCCGGAATGGCGGGACTGTCGTATGTTGAAAGGCTGGAGCAATTAGGCTTGTATACACTGGAATTTAGAAGGATGAGGGGGGATCTTATTGAAACATATAAGATAATTAGGGGATTGGACACATTAGAGGCAGGAAACATGTTCCCAATGTTGGGGGAGTCCAGAACAAGGGGCCACAGTTTAAGAATAAGGGGTAGGCCATTTAGAACGGAGATGAGGAAGAACTTTTTCAGTCAGAGAGTGGTGAAGGTGTGGAATTCTCTGCCTCAGAAGGCAGTGGAGGCCAGTTCGTTGGATGCTTTCAAGAGAGAGCTGGATAGAGCTCTTAAGGATAGCGGAGTGAGGGGGTATGGGGAGAAGGCAGGAACGGGGTACTGATTGAGAGTGATCAGCCATGATCGCATTGAATGGCGGTGCTGGCTCGAAGGGCTGAATGGCCTACTCCTGCACCTATTGTCTATTGAGTGATTGTACAAGAAAGGTGAAAATCAAATTAAAAACAAAAGGGAGAATAATTAGACTTTTCACATTAATATTTATGACCTTGTGGACTAATAACCTGTATTCAATGAGAAAACTAAGAAATTCTAAAATATTGTGTATTTTCTCTAATTAAGTTGATTTTTAAATTCTTTTTTATACAGGGATAGAATTGAATCTGGTAATGATGAGGCGGTAATGTTTGACATATCAGTAAGTATCACTATGCTAATGTAATACACTGTTGTTGATGTACTTTAAGGATTTCAAAGACCCACCCTATCCAGACCCAACTCTGTGTTTCTTGTTAGCACCTACTCTTCTATCTGTCCTTGTTTGCTACTTCCTCCACCATTAATTTTTAATTTCCTTAATAACCTTTGTGACACCTTAGCAAATGCTTTCTGGAAATGTATCCACTAGCAGACCTCCCAACCCTTCCGAATTTGGCGGAAAGTTTCCGCTTTCTTATTTCATTTCCGCCATTCCGATTTCACCTCACATTTTTCCACAAAACACATGCCTTGCCGCTCGCCCTGCCTCTCTCCCCGCCTTGCCTCACGCCGCTGACCTCGCCTCGTCGCTCGCCTCACCTTGCCGCTGAGCTCGCCTCGCCTTGCCGCTGGGCTTGCCTTGCCGCTGAGCACACCTCGCCTTGCCGCTGAGCACGCCTCGCCTTGCCGCTGAGCTGGCCTCGCCTTGCCGCTTGCTGGCCTCGCCTTGCCGCTGGGCTGGCCTCACCTTGCCGCTGGGCTCGCCTTGCCGCTGGGCTAGCCTCACCTTGCCGTTGGGCTGGCCTCACCTTGCCATTGGGCTGGCCTCACCTTGCCGCTGAGCTGGCCTCACCTTGCCCCTGGGCTCGCCTCGCCTTGCCGCTGGGCTCGCCTCCCCTTGCCGCTGGGCTCGCCTTGCCGCTGGGCTCGCCTCGCCTTGCCCCTGGGGTCGCCTCACCTTGCCACTGAGCTGGCCTCACCTTGCCGCTGAACTCGCCTCACCTTGCCGCTGGGCTCGCCTCGCTGCATAGCGCGAGGCCCGTTGATGTTGAGAGGGGATGGGGTGCGGGGGAGTAGGGGTCGGGGGTGGAGGAAGGGAGGGGGAGTGGAGGTGGGAAACGGTGGGGAGGGGAGGGCGGGAGTGGGGGGAAAGGGGGAGGGGCATAGGGGGAGGCGGGAATGGGGGGGAGGGTAGTGGGTCGTGGGGGGGAGGGTAGTGGGTCGTGGGGGGGGGGACATGGACTGTTGTGATTTGCTGTTGAAGACCACTGGAGCAAGTATGTCTTCAATGAATTTAGGTATGTGCAGCTTTAAATGAAACTTCATAATTTAGTCACACATTTTGTGTAAGGAAAAAGCAAAATAGGGAAAACAAAACAACAGTTTTTTCTTTGTGTTGTGAAAAGTATTTCTGTTCAATAACCTTTCTATAAATAGCAGAATATACTCATGGTAGGCCTTACATTGTACATGTAGTCCAAGAACTACAGACTGTTGGAAATAATAGTCATTTTTCACACATGAATGTAGCACAACACGTATGCGCATTTGGCGTGCATACTTTTTTTTGCTGAAAAGTTGCATTACGCGCCATATTATGAATTTTGATGTAAAATTCTGAATTTTGGACATCAAAATTCTGAATTTGTAAAATCAAATGTTGGGAGGTCTGCACTTGTTTTCCTTTATCCATTGCACATTTTTATTGCTCCAAAGAACTGGAGTAAATTAGTCAAACACCATTTCCCTTTCACACAATCCTGTTGTTTTTTTGCCGATTTTTTCTCAGTGATCTATCTGCTGAAACATTTTTAGTAGTAGCTTGCATTTCCCCCAATGACACATAGCTTCTTCCATTTTAGAATTCTAAAAATACATTTGTTGCTTTCCAATCTAATGGAACAGCAGCCACTTTTACGACCGCAAAGGAAATTCACCAAGTCTTGGAGCTGAGGAGTCTCGGAGACTTCTCATCCATTAGCTCCAAATTGATCAATAATATTTATCTGATTATAGCAATTTTCCTGAATTCCTCTCCACCTCCTGATCTATAGCTCGTATTCATGTATAGCAAAAAAAGATGTGTAAAATACCTATTAAATATACCTGCCTTTTTCTTGTTTTCTATCAGCAATTTTTCCGACCCATTTTTGTCTAACCAACGCTCACTTTAATTTTCATTTTAAAATGTGTAGGAAATTTTATTATCTCTGGTTGCATTTCTTCACATCTTTATTTAATTTAATTTTTCCTTTCTTATTTATCTTTTAGTCATTTTTTGCTTTTTAATATTCTGTCCAATCTGATCTGTCATCTATCTGATTTATACTGTATGATTTTTAAGTTCAAATTATCTCTAACTTATTTTTGAGCTAATGATTGATGGGTTCCACCACTGGATTTTGTTTTTTGTGTGAATGTATGTCTGAAGGATATCTTAAATATCTATCACTACATCTCAACTGTCCAATCCCGTAATGTAATTTCTCAAGTCACTAGCTAACTCTGCTTTCAAGCCTGTATAACAACTCTTAATCAATTTTAAAATACTAATCTTAGATAAATGATTTTCTCGCTCTCAAATCAAATTTTAAAATTGTAATCATATGATTCCTACTACCTACCTGTCTTCATGATGGAGCCATTAATTAATTGCATTGAATTGAACAATTTCAGTAAAGGGTGCTCTTTGGTTGCTGTTCTATCAAAAACACTCTGTGAACGTTTCATCCAGGTTACCTTTGCCCATCTGATTTTGTTTCAGCCTATATGTAGGTTAAAAGCCTCCATATTGATGTTACTTCCAGGACAAATTTCCATAATTTCATCGTAATTCTGTGGTTACTGTTTTGGGGGTCGATATAAGCACCAGAGCCTCCTTGCCTTTATTATTTATCTACACATAAAACTCTTGAGTGAGTGGACGAGATGATGGCAGTGGAATATAATATGGAAAAATGTGAACTGTATGTAACACAAAAGCAGATTATTAGTTAAATGTGAGAAATTGGGTGGTGTTGATAATAGTGTTGACTTTGATGCGCTTGCGCCGAAGGCCAATGCGCAGGTGCAGCATGTGACTTGATGGCCAAATGTGTAGATTTGAATACGGACGTAAGGAAGTTTTATTTCGGGTCCCTTTCAGAATGGCAGGCAGTGACTAGTGGGGTACCGCAAGGCTCGATGCTGGGACTGCAGCTATTTACAATATACATTAATGACTTAGATGAAGGAATTAAAAGTAACATTAGCAAATTTGCAGATGACACAAAGCTGGGTGGCAGTGTAAACTGAGGAGGATGCTATGAGGATGCAGGGTGACTTGGATGGGTTGTGTGAGTGGGCAGATGCATGGCAGATGCAGTTTAATGTGGATAAATGTGAGGTTATCCACTTTGGTGGAAAGAACAGGAAGGCAGATTATTATCTGAATGGTGTCAAGTTAGAAAATCAGGAAGTACAAAGAGATCTGGATGGCCTTGTTCACTTAAAGTTAGCATGCAGGTACAGCAGGCAGTGAAGAAAGCTAATGGCATGTTGGCCTTTATGACAAGAGGACTTGAGTATAGGAGCAAAGAGGTCCTTCTGCAGTTGTACAGGGCCTTAGTGAGACCGCACCTGGAGTACTGTGTGCAGTTTTGGTGTCCAAATTTGAGGAAGGACATTCTTGCTATTAAGGGCGTGCAGCGTAGGTTCACTAGGTTAATTCCCGGAATGGCGGGACTGTCGTATGTTGAAAGACTGGAGGGACTAGGCTTGTATATGCTGGAATTTAGAAAAATGTGAGGGGATCTTATTGTAACATATAAGATTATTAAGGGATTGGATATATTAGAGGCAGGAAACATGTTCCCAATGTTGGGGGAGTCCAGAACCAGGGTCCACAGTTTAGGAATAAGGGGTAGGCCATTTAGAATGGAGATGAGTAAAAAAAAATTCAGTCAGAGTTGTAAATCTGTGGAATTCTCTGCCTCAGAAGGCAGTGGAGGCCAATTCTCTGGATGCTTTCAAAAGAGAGCTAGATAGAGCTCTTAAAGATAGCGGAGTCAGGGGGTATGGGGAGAGGGCAGGAAGGGGGTACTTATTGTGAATGATCAGCCATGATCACATTGAATGGCAGTGCTGGCTCGAAGGGCCAAATGGCCTACTCCTGCACCTATTGTCTATTTCCTCTGAGGTTATTGAGTTTATTCAAAACAGTGTTTGGTAGATTTCTGGACATTTAAAGAAATTAAAATAATTAAGGAATATGGGGATCGTGCTGGAAAATGACAGTGCATAATCTGCAATAATTGCCAATAAGGGAAAACTCCTTTTATTAACTTGACATCCTGGCCCTTCAAATTTCCCCGGTGTGGGACAAATAAAGGAGAAAAAAAAGATATATATATATATATATACTCCCCCCCCCCCCTTCCCTAGGTGATAGCTTTAAACTTTAAAGTATGAATAGCTTTAACAATATATCACTGATTTCCATGAAACTTCTTCCATTAGCACCAAAGGGACGACGGTGAGTAAGATGGGTCTAGAATTGTCGTGCTATCGTGTACTGTTTTGGCTGTAGTTCAGGAACAAATAAACAAACAAAGAGTTTTAGTATATAGATAAAACTCCATGCCATTTTTTATTCATCAGCAATCAGAGGAAGCCATTTGACTGACCTCCAATTGCTGATGACTTGCCATGCTTAATCCTCCCAGGTAGTTGACAAGAGATCTTTGCAAAAGTCTTTTGATTGTGGTCCTTTTTTAAGACAGTCAGAGTCCACTCGTGCCACCACATCCACACTGAGCAAAACAGAAATTTCAGCATTGTTTTCCAACATTGAGAGGAAGGGCATATTTCAAAACATTATTAAAATGTATCTGAGCTGATGTATCCTCTTAAAATAAATCTTTTTTGCCTCTTCTCCTATGGAGAGCAAAGTTTAGCACTGTATTCCTTGCCTGGCATCTTCCTCCCTCCCTTCCACACCACTGTTGCGGGGCTGTGGGTTGGGTGATCCTGTATTGTCTTTGATGATTGAGAAGCTGATTAAATGTTAAATGAGGAGTGATCTGTGCTACATGAGAAAAGCATTTTTTTTTTTCAGGCTCCAAATGCAACTGAAAAGACCATTGTTGAGATGCTTTTCCAGCGAGATTCACTGATCCGACAGAGCCAGGTACTTACAGTATTATGCACAAACTGGAAAAATATATCCTGCATGCAATTTTGTGCTATTTGCCTGCTAATTTTGCAGATTTTATATTTTTCCACTAAGTTTTTTAAATGATCTGTGTTTGCCAATGGTGATTTAGGAAGTGTTGTAGTCTAACTTTCAGTAAGGCTGTGCCACATAGTAAGGAAGGGAGGTTGAGTAAAAATAAAATTTAAACTGTGTAGATGCTCATTTTTAACTTCATGTGTTACTGATTTGCAATTAACCTTCTCCAAGTCTATGTTATAATCTTATCTGGTAGTACTTGGGACCCTAATTAGTGATATATTTAATATTATTGTGGACAAAATAGTCTATTAACATAATATTAATATTGATATTAAAATAATATTAACAATAAAATTAATATATATAATTAATGATACATTATTAATATGAAAATAATAAAATTTTAAAAATAATATTATATTCAAATATCAATTCATTTGTATTAGTTGAGAAAATAAGCTTTCAGTATCATCTTGCACAGGCAACTTATGTCCCTTTTCCAATGATTGCAACTAACACATACTTAAAATCTGATCTCTAGCTCCTCTTGAGATCACTGGTCCCAGTAGCCTTTTAGTTCCATGGTCCAATAATCAGCAAAGTAAGGATTTCTCTGATCTTGTTTAAGAATGTTAATGATCTATTTTTAATTTCATAGATTGTTGTAGACTGGTTAGAGAGTATTGCCAAGGATGAGGCTGGAAATTTTGCAGAGAATATAGAATATTATGCAAAATCTGTATACTGGTAAGAACCACAGTTTTTATTGGAGTGTGTGAATTTTATTGGAGTGTGTGAACCAAGTTGGAATCTTTCTTTCATTTCTGTGAAGAACTGCAGATGCTGGTTTAAATTGAAGGTAGACACAAAATACTGGAGTAATAACTCAGCGGGACAGGCAGCATCTCTGGAGAGAAGGAATGGGTGACGTTTTGGGTCAAGTCCCTTCTTCAGACTGAAGACGCCATTCCTTCTCTCCAGAGATGCTGCCTGTCCCGCTGAGTTACTCCAGCATTTTGTGTCTACCTTTGTTTAATTTCTGTGCACGACTTGAATATATCTGTAGCCTTTCACACTCATTTGTTCTTTAGATTACTTGATTTTTTTTTTTTAATTCCTGCAATGTCATTCACTTGTATGTTCTTGGATTGTAGTTATAGGATAAAAGTGGATAAATAAAAGGAAAAAATGCTTATGCTCTGTGCTCAGGAAGTTAAATTAGCTGATTTCCAAAGTGGCACATGCTCTGATCCTTAATTACTTCATTTTTAAGATCATATATTGAAGCAGAGCCTGTGTTTTTGCCCTGTCCCACAAACCCTTGAAGATTAACTACGAAGGATAGTATAAAGTGGAATATTTTTAGTGTTAAACCTTCCCTACTATCTATCTCCATAGAAACAGCGCCTGCAGTCAGGAGCGAACCCAGGTCTCTGGCGTGTTAAGGCAGCAACTCTGCCACTGCCAAATGGTTTTATTCACAAAATGCTGGAGTAACTCAGCAGGTCAGGCAGCATCTCGGGACTCTACAATTTCGATATATGTGTTATTTAAATATATGCCTTTTATTATTCAAGGTAGATTCCAACTGCTGTTTTTTAAGCTGATAAAATAGTTGATCAAATATCCATCTGCAGACTTTTGGGGTGGGGGATGATGAGTTGGTGTTAATTACCTTAGAGATCATTATCCTCTTGTTACAGGTGAGGAAATAACATTGGTGGGCTAGTCTCCAATCAACAGATGGTAGTGTCGATATAATTAACTACTAAAGAAATAAATGTAGAGATCTATTTGTTAATTCTGTTTTGTAAATGTTATTTTAATCTTGTAGGGAAAATACACTGCATGTGTTGAAACAACAAAGATCAGGAATCTCTGGATTTTCAAGGCAACTTGTGACTGAGCTGGTAAGGTTTTGTTCTTATTCTCCTCATATTTGGTTCACTGGGTCGGGGCATTTCCTTTTGTTACATTAAATTGTCTGGAACAACTGTAGAAATCCCAAACGTTTGGCACACCGGAACTGATCCATGCTGACATTTCCTGGCATTTTTGCTGGGGAATTTGCTGTCGAACCTGTGCAAGGTGCAGGATTAGGTTAGATTAGATTTATTTATTGTCATATACATGAAAGTGCAATGAAATTCCTTGTTCACACGAAACTCAGAGCAAATATTAATCATACACGAATGATAAATACAATGAAAAGTGCAAAAATGGTGCAAGATTGAAGGTGGAAGAAATAAAAGAGAGTGGCCGGTGTGGCAAGCATTGTTGAGGATGCTTCCAACCTTCTTGGTGCAACGTCCTGTGAAGACGGACTGAATGGAAGGAAATAATGGACCCATCATGTACTGGGCTGTGTTCACCACTTTCTGCAGGTTCAAGTAGCCAAGAGCAGAGCAGTTGCCATACGAGGCTGAGATGCAATGCGTCAGATACATTTTCTCACACATCTGCTGAAGTTCAAAGGAATCCTTGTGGACATGCTGAATCTCAGACATCTAAGAAAATAATTATGCTGATGCTGTATCTTGTACCAGGTTAGGTTGTTAATGAGTAAGAAGGAACTGCAGATGCTGGTTTAAACCGAAGATAGACACAAAAAGCTGGAGTAACTCAGCGGGACAGGCAGCATCTCTGGAGAGAAGAGATGGGTGACATTTCTTGGGTGATAATGAATCGAGACCCTTCCCCAGAGATGCTGCCTGTCCCGCTGAGTTACTCCAGCTTTTTGTGTCTGTATCTTAGGTTATTAATGATATTGATGCCTAGGTTCTCGAAACTGTCAACCATCTCTGCAGCAAGCGAGTCAATTCATGATGACAGGATTGTGTTCACCATGCCCGCCCCCCCCCCCCCTCCCCTCCTTTTAGGTTACGTCAACTCTTGTCTCGCTGACGTTAAGGGCCAGGTTATTGTCACGGGTGCACAGGAGGTAGGGCTTGGGACTGAACACTTGACAACGAGGGGCACCAGTGTTGAAGCTCAGGGCGGAGGAGATTTTGTGACCAATTCTAACTGACTGAGGTCTGCCGGACAAATATCCAGAAGCAAGTTGCAGTTGGAGGCCCCAAGATTCGGGTCCAGACGTTTAGGGATGAGCTTATTTGGTATTATGGTGTTGAAGGCTGAGCTATTGAGAATGAATAGCACCTGACGTAGGTGTTCCTATTGTCAAAGTGATCCGTAACCTTACAGAATCTATGGCAACTGGATGCCAAAGGATAATAAAGCAAATCTCCCTTTAAATCTTATTTTAAAATTTTGGTGAGCTAGTGAATTGAGATGTATGTTAAAGCACACGATCTCTATTTTAACTAAAATAAAATATAAATATACTGGTCACATTCAGCAGGTCAGACTGCATATGTGGAAGAAGACAGTTAACCTATTGTGATAACTTTTCATCGGAAGGTTTTGTCTTATCTGATTGAGTTTTCTATTTTATTTTAAACTTCTAGTATCTGTTGTAGTTTGTCTCCTACTTCGGCTAATCTGGTTCACATGAGGACGGCACAGGGGCGCAGTGGCAAAGTTGCTGCCTTACAGCGCCAGAGACTTGGGTTCGATCCTGACTACGAGTGCTGTTTGTACGTAGTTTGTATGTTCCCCCTGGATTTTTTTCAGGTTCGCCAGTTTCCTCCCACATTCCAAAGACGTGCAGGTTTGTAGGCTAATTGGCTTCGGTAAATTGCCCCTAGAGTGTAGGATAGAACTAGTGTATGGGTGATCAATACTCGGTGGGCAGAAGGGCCTGTTCCCACACTGTATCTCTAAACGTAAACTAAACTGAAATGTGATAATTGCACAAAAACAAAATTCTGACCAAACTTTTGTATTTTCTCCAAGGATCCAGATGCTCCTATAAGGCAGAAAATGCCTCTTGCTGACTTGGATAGGGAAGATGATGCCAGATTTATGAAATATCTCTTTGCTCTTATCCGAGCTGGAATGACTGATAAGGTACAGCTGTTTTGATCTCATTTTGACAGGCAGGATGCCAAAATTCCTTGTTTGGTTATACAAAAACGATGTAATAATTTATAATGTAACACTTACCAGGCTCAGCGACTCTGTGAACGTTGTGGTCAGGCTTGGAGAGCTGCGACGCTCGAAGGGTGGAAACTGTATCACGATCCAAACCTTAATGGCGGTGAGGATAATTCTAAAATGTTTAATCTCTTAATTTTTCTGATGGCTTCAGATTATTGTTTGAATTGCTGTTTACTCTGATTGCAGGATCAACGCTTGAAAATGTAGAAGGAAATCCATACAGAAGTGTTTGGAAGGCTTGTTGTTGGAGGATGGCAGAAGATGTAAGTTACACGTGGAATTTTAAATCTTATAAATGTGCTGATTGAGCAATTTTGTAGATAATTTGGAGTCCAGGCTATTTTTTACATTGAAATTCAAGTTCTTTGTAATTTTGAATCTTGGAATCATGAGAAAATATCTTCCATGGACCATTTTAGATTTTGTTTTCATGGATCTTTATATTGGGGAAGTCATTACATTAAGTAAACCCTTATTTAAAGAAAAAGAATGCTAGTAGAACTTGGATAAATACCCTATGGTTGGCTAATTAACAGTGACTTGGTCGTATGGATTTATAACTGGCTTACTGATAGAAGACCAGAAGGTTCTGGGTGGAAGGACCATATTCAGATGGAGGTTTGTGAGCAGTGGAGTTTCATAGGGATCCGTGCTGGGATCGCTGTTGCTTGTGTTATATAATTATAAATGACACGGATTTGGTTAGTTGGTTAGTAAATTTTCAGCTTACACCAAGATTGCTGGGGTCGCAGACTGAGGAAGGCTGTCAAAGTATACAGCAGGGTATGGGTCAGCTACAGAAATGAACAGAGAAATGGCGTGTGAAAGTTAATCCAAGCAAGTGTGAGCACTTTGACAAATCGAATCTATGATGAAAATATAAAATTTGTGGCAAGACCCTCAACAGCAGTGATATTCAGAGGTATTTTGTGCTCCATGGCCATAGCTTCCTGAAAGTGGCAACATAAGTAGATAGAGTGGTAAAGAAGGCATATGACTTATTTGGTCGAGGCATTGAGTATAAAAGTCAGGAAGCCATGATGCGGCGTTATGGGACTTTGGTTAGGCCACATTTGGAGTAATGCATGCAGTTCTGGTCGCCCCTATGCAGGAAGAAAGTGGTGTATTTGAAGAAGGTGCAAAAGTTGTTTCCCCGAATGCTGCATGGATTAGGGGTTCTTAGCTACAGGGGCAGGGTGGATTGATGTGGATTGTTTTCTCTGGAATGCCCAATGTTGAGGGGAGGCCTGATAGTAATATATAGAATTATGAGAGGAATAGATAGGGTAGACATTCAGAAGCTTGAGAGGGGCAACGTTTAAGAGAGATGTGTGCGGCATATTTTTTTTAACACAGAAGATGGTGCTGGTTGGGGTGATGGTGGAGGCAGATACAATGGTGGTATTTGAGAGAATTTTAGATAGCACATGGATTGTTGTTGTTCGTCCTTCGGGTTCGAAGATGACCATGACTTTACTTTCAGTTGGAGGATGGGTAACTGGTGAGGCCAATCCCGGGCCCGGAAGGCACGCCCACATGGACATGGATATGCAAGGAATGGAGGGATATAGATTGTATGCATATCCCACCATTAATTGCAGTTAACAGTTGGTCTTGCCATCATGTTTGGCACTGGCATTTTAGGTCAAAGGGCCCTGTTCCAGAGCTGTATTGGTCTATTTTCTAGCTCGTCTGTTGCAGGATCTCAACCTGTCTCAACATAGACCTTTTGTCTCCACAGATGCTGCTTAACCCACTAAGTTCTTCTAATATTCTGTTTCTTGTTCCTGATTTCTGCATTGGCAGTCTCTTTGGTGTTCAGAGCTTTGTAAATATTATACTGTTGAATAACCATGAATTCTTTGGATTTCTAGGAACAGTTTAACCGATATGAACGAGCAATCTATGCTGCTCTAAGTGGAAACCTAAAACAGGTAAGATATTCAAAGCAATGTCTTCCTTTTCCAGGTCTCTAAACAAAACCATACAGAAAATTCTGAAATCTTGAATTGCTTGTATTCCAACAGTTTCACAGTACATTTTGTCATACATTTTAGCTCCTTTCAGCTTGTGATACTTGGGAAGACTGCGTTTGGGCTTACTTCAGGGTCATGGTAGACACTCTTGTGGAACAAGAAATCCGCTCATTGAGTCCTATGAGTGAATTTGAAGAATTACCTAAAGAATACACAGAGGCGAAGTAAGAATAAACTTCAAGTCTTTCACTAAACATTACAAAATAGGCAACTGTATTTCAGGTTTCACTCAGTATTCTTGAAATCAATTCATTACAAACCTTGCCTTGTACATTTTCAGTTGGACACCAGAGGCAATATTTGAAGAAATGCAAGCAACAGACAAAAGGGTAAGACAAAACATAAGGCATGTGCGTCCTTAAATTCTATTTTTTAATTATTTTTTTAATGTTATTGAATAAGCCTGTCTTTTCTAAGTGTCTTTATATAAAATGGTAACCCAAGTCACCTAATGGAGCAAGAAAACTAAGACATTGGCCGAGGAAAGGAAATAATTTAATTGCACCAATATGCACAACGGGCTGACAGTACTATCAGTGGTGTAGTACTTGGAGTAGAAGGAATGCGCCATGGATTTTAAAGGAGTGGGTCCTCAACTCTCATTAAATTGAGAGAGTTTACAAAAAATATGTTTGTATTTCTGGATTTTTTAAGATGTGAAGGGGAATAGTAAATATTAGGGAAATTGTATAAAAACAGTTTGGAAATTTTGGGTCAAAGGAGCACCATCCAAAAAATTGGAGACTTGCCTTTCAGGAATTATATTTGGAAACACTTCCAGGGCATAAAGGGTTTTAGAGGTTTTGAACTCTACATGAACTCTACCTGGAAAAGGCAATTTTATTTAAAATCTGACACAGATTTTTGTTAACTCTGGATATTGCAGGATATTAAATTGGGTCAGCCATGGCCTCATTAAATGATGGCACAATTTCTAGAGGTTTTCAATGAAAGAAGAAAGGAATGGTGATACTTGAGGATTACCAATCAGTTGTAAATTGTGATCAAGAGGATGTGAAACTTGAGCTTGCAAAAATAGAGTAGAACATAGTTCATAAGGATTCATAGATGAGGTTGAATTTTAAATTTAATTGGAAAGAAGTTTTGATTTGACTTGTTGGAACTGCATTATGTTGTCATAGAGTCACACAGCATGGAACCAGGCTCTTCGGCCCGATGACCATGTCAACCAAAATGCCCCATCTAAACTAGCACCATTTGCCCAAGTTTGGCATGTATCCTTGCAAACCTTTCTTATTCATGTACTTCTACGAATGTCTTTTAAATGTTGTTATTGTACCTGCCTCAATGACTTCCTGTGGCAGTTTGTTCCATATATCCACCACCCTCTGTGGAAAATGTTGCCCCACAGGTTCTTATTAAATTTTTCTCTCATAAATCTTTCCTCTCTCATCTTAAATCTAAGCCCTCTACTTCTTGATTTCACCTATCTTGGGAGAAAGACGCTACTTAATGGCATTTTTACTGTTGCATGGTGACCAAAACTGAATACAATACTCCAAGTGGAGTCTAACCAATGTCTTGTATTACTGTAACATAACATCCCAACTTCTATTCGCGGTTCCAACTGATGAAGGTAACATGCCAGAAACTTTCGTCAGCACCATATTTATGTGACATCAATTCCCGTCAACTATATACTTGTACGCCTGGATCCCTCTGTTCGACAATAATCTCCAGGGCCTTAATGTTCACTATGTACAGTGCCCTTCATAATGTTTGCGATAAAGACCCATCATTTATTTATTTGCCTCTGTATTCCACAATTTGAGATTTGTAATAGAAAAAAATTACATGTAGTTAAAGTGCAAATTGCCAGATTTTATAAAAGGCCATTTTTATACATTTTGGTTTCACTATGTAGAAATTACAGCTGTGTCCCCCCATTTCAGGGCACCATAATGTTTGGAACACATGGCTTCACAAGTATTTGTAATTGTTCAAGTGCGTTGAATTGCCTCCTTAATGAAGGTATAAGAGAGCTCTCGGCACCTAGTCTTTCCTCCAGCCTTTCCATCACCTTTGGAAACTTTATTGCTGTTTATCAACATGAGGACCAAAGTTGTGCCAATGAAAGTTAAAGACGTCGATTATGAGACTGAGAAACAAGAATAAAACTGTTCGAGACATCAGCCAAACCTTAGGCTTACCAAAATCAACTGTTTGGAACATCGTTAAGAAGAAAGAGAGCACTGATGGGCTTACTAATTGCAAAGGGACTGGCAGTCCTTAGAAGACGTCCACAGCTGATGTCAGAAGAATTCTCCCTGTAATAAAGAAAAAAAACCAAACACTTGTCCGACAGATCAGAAACACTCTTCAGGAGTCAGGCGTGGATTTGTCAATGACCACTGTCCACAGAAGACTTAATGAACAGAAATACAGAGGCTACACTGCAAGATGCAAACCACTGGTTAGCCGCAAAAATAGGATGGCTGGGTTACAGTTTGCCAAGAAGTCCTTAAAAGAGCAATCAAAGTTCTGGAAAAAGGTCTTGTGGACAGATGAGACGAAGCTAAACTTATATCAGAGTGATGACAAGAGCAAAGTATGGAGGAGAGAACGAACAGCTCAAGATCCAAAGCATACCACCATATCTGTGAAACACGGTGGTAGGGGTGTTATGGCGTGGGCATGTATGGCTTCTGGAGGTATTGGCTCACTTATCTTTACTGATGATTCAACTGCTGATGGTAGTAGCATAATGAATTCTGAAGTTATAGACACATAATTTCCGACACATCCTTTCTGCTCAAGTTCAAACAAATGCCTCATTGACCGGCGGTTCATTCAACAGCAAGACAATGATTCCAAACATACTGCTAAAGCAACAAAGGAGTTTTTCAAAGCTTAAAAAATGGTTAATTCTTAAGTGGCCAAGTCAATCACCCAATCTGAACTCAATTGAGCATGCCTTTTATATGCTGAAGAGAAAACTGAAGGGGACTAGCCCCCAAAACAAGCATAAGCTAAAGATGGCTGTAATACATGCCTGGCAGAGCATCACCAGAGAAGACACCCAGCAACTGGTGATGTCCATGAATCGCAGACTTCAAGTAGTCATTGTATGCAAAGGATATGCAACAAAATACTAAACATAACTACTTTCATTTACATGACATTACATAACAAGAACATTATGGTGCTCTGAAAAGGGGGGACTATCTAAGCCTTGCTGAAGTCCATGTAGATAATGTCTCTGGCCTTGCCCTTGTCAACCTTTTTCATTACTAAATATTCTAAAAGACATAATCAATTTTATAAGACACTATCACCCATGTAGAAAATAATCAGCCTATTAAAATACATATATATTTTTTATCTCAGAATCCTTTCCAGTAACTTGCCTACCACAGATCTTAGGCTTACTGCCAGGCTTTTCCTTGGAATAGAGGCACAACATTAGCCACCCTCCTTTCAGTCGACACCTCACCTTTCTCAAATGATGATTTCTATATCTAAATGGTTGCTAATATTGCAGCCTAGAATCAACGACGCAGAATAGACAATTCAGTTATTTGTGTTTAGGCTGGTACATTGCAAAAATGTTTCCAGTCAATTCTGCAGTTTTCCCAAAATCTTTGATCTTCCTCAGAGATTAGGAAAATATATTTAAAGTAAAAATTGATTTCCAAATTCTTCATTTTTCTAAACGGTTTAAAGATTTTGCCCTAAAGTGTGCACATGCAAATGCCCAATGTCAAAAATGAATACATTAATTCTTGTATAAAGGAGATTGCTGTCAGGAGTTGGATTGTGTTTAGTGTGTATTAAATGTTGGTACCAAATATTTTAGTCTGCTCAAAAATTTGTGAATATTGAACTAATTTCTTTATTTGTAGCAAGTCTTGGAGGAGAATAAAGCTCATTATCACATCATTCAGAAATACATAATCTTGGGGGATATCGATGGTGAGTCTTTTTGAAAAATAAATGTAAATTGTGTCAAAATAAAGTGTGAAATTTGACATCTGTCACCTAAATTGTCTTTTGTTTGATAATATTAGGCCTGATGGATGAATTTCAAGATTGGCTTACAAAGTGTAAGTCACTCCTTCCTCCTCATCTCCTACGATTCATGACTCATCTCGTGTTGTTCTTATGGAATCTTGGCATACCAACAAAGGTACACTTATTAATCACATTTTAATATTGCAATGTTTGAGAAGTCTCTTAATGCAAAGGAACATTAATGTTCTGAAATTGAAATTTCAGTTCCTTTGAATTTTAAATTCAGTAAACTTGGATTTCATTTAAGATCTAATTTTATCTCCCTGGTTAATTATTGAACTAAATGATCGCTGCTTTCCTTCCTGAAGAAATGCTTTTTGAAATATATTTTACATGCATCACCATTTTTTGGTAACATCCATATCTGCTACTCGAGAATGAAGGAGCTTATACCATAAGCAGAAGCATGGAACAGTCTTTCTCATTCCTCCCTCTGGAGTTTTGTTCGTAAATACAAATATTTTTTTATATTGGAGCAAACCCGATATTCAGGTTTCTCTTTCCCTCTCCGTGTGATCTTTATCCTTGCTTTCCGTTCAAGCTTTTATACTTGATAAAATTAAATAAAGTTTTTTACTTTGTCATGTTGTATAAACAAGTTAAAATTTCATGCAGATCATCTTGGTTAAATCATCTTATTTTAATTATTTTACTATTTTCAGGAGGATGTTTGTATGGGCATTCTAAAAAGCTATATTGAGGTGAGATAATTAATTTCTTTCCAAGCACCACTTTTGAGCATGCTACACATTGTATGACTGTTGATGTGTTTAGTATGCATAATTTAACAACTTATTTTCGACCTTCCTAATAGTACAACTTCCTTATATGATAGAAATAAGTTCTTGTCTATTGCAAGAATAAAAACTTTAAAAATCGCTTTAAAAATATTTTCCTTTGCAGTTCCTAATTGGAATGAAGTACATGGACTTGATAGCATTTTATGTAAGACATTTACCGCAGCAATTGGGTATAGCTCAATATTCAGCATTTTTGGAGACCGTTACAAAGACTGAACAAAGGAAACGTTGTCTAGACCTTGCAAGAGAGGCTGGTAAGGAAACCTTCCAATTTCTATTTGCTGTGACATGAATGTTTTGATAAATTGCAATAAAAATTGCTAAAAGTAACTCCTGTTAAGAAAGTAACTCCATTAAGAAAGTCAAGATTTCACCGGACTGAACTCTTACTGCTGTCATCAGGCTCAGTTAAATAAACTTCATTGCTTCGTCCTGTTACTTATATGTTGAGTAGCCTGTAGCCGGTTGCCTGGGTCTTGCTTCCTCGATCACACCCTCGCTGCGCGTTTCCAATTGCAACACCTGTAACCTGACGGAGCGGCACCTGATAGGCTCAATCCTCACAGCCAGTGCTGCCGTGAGAGTGGTCCCCAGGACAGGTGGGCATATACCTGTCGGGTGCCGCTCCTTCAGGTTACAGGTGTTGCAATCGGATACGCGCAGCGGGGATGTGAACGAGGGAGCTAGACTCAGACAACAGGCTACAGGGAGCCAGCACTGGTGAACACAGCCTCTGCTGGCACTGCCATCCCCGGGAGCGGCGTAGGGCTGAAGAGGAGTGAGGTCGGGGTGGAATGAGGGTGAGTTTGTGCAGCGCCCATGTCTGCTCTGGGCAGCGGCACAAATGACATTGCCTGGGGTGGGAGGGAGCTCTGTAACCCACAATGAAGCACCGAGCGTGGGGATTTTTTAACGTGTAAGAAGGAGCTGTAGACGTTGGTTTACACCGAAGATAGACACAAAATGCTGGAGTAACTCAGCGGGACGGGCAGCATCTCTGGAATGATGGAATGGTTGACGTTTCAGGTTGAGACCCTTCCTGTAGGTCGAGACCCTTCCTGTCGGGTCGAGACCTGAAATGGCAGCTATTTCTTCTCTCCAGAGATGCTGCCCGTCCCGCTGAGTTACTCCAGCATTTTGTGTCTACCAGGTGATATAGGGAAGGTTTGATCAGACAAACCACTCTGCTGGATGCTGACCTCTGCAGCTGTCTAATCGCTGCACGAACAGCAGCTTCAATTTTACAGTGGTCATCCATTGACATTCCGGACTGTAGCCACCGCCCACACAAAGCAGCAATTCATTCACTCAAACATTTGTTTTTCTTTTACATCACCGACATTCCGGAAAACCAAGAATAACTCATGGTTTGGGAAGTGCAACATATTCCCGCTTGAGGAGCAGTCCCGGTCGGTACAAGTTACAATGCAAAAGAAAATCGTAACGATCTCGCTCACTCATCGAAGCATAAAGCAATAGAACCTACAAAATCATAATAGTCTTGTACAAATTAACCGTAAATATACCTAATTAATATTTTAAAAGCAGTATTTTCTTACCTCTACGACGCAAAACAGGAAAATACGGATGAAACACAGGTCTGCATATACGCTGCAGATCAGCCGGCGAGAATGTTTAGCCCCTGCGACCCACGGTGCATGCTCAGTCGAGATACTGAACTTGCTTATTCCAAGTGACTTGTGCAGGTGCATCATGATATCCCAACTTTTATACTCCATACCCTTCCCGATGAAGGCAAGCGTTCCAAAGGCCTTTACCACACTGTCCACCTGACTCACCACTTCTGCAACAAGCTCCTGGACTCTACCATTTACTGTGTAAGTCCTGCCCTGGTTTGACATATCAAAGTGCTATGCCTCATACTTGTCAGAGTTCAATTCCTCATACTTGTCATTCCTTGGCCACCTTTCCAGTTTATCTAGATCCTATTATAAATATCCTTTCTTACTATCCATAATACCATCAATGTTAGTGTATCTGTAAATTTACCAACAATGTTAACTATATTGTCATCCAAATAGTTAATATAGATGACAAACAAAAATAGACTCAGCACTGACCCCTACGAAACTCCACTGGGCACAGCCCCCAATCAGGAAAAACAACACTCCACATCTACTCATTGACCCCTTGCTCCAAGTCTATTGTGAATCCAAATGGCTAGCTCACCTTGAATTCCACATGCACTAACCTTCGAGACTAGCCTATTATGTGGGACTATGTCAAAGACATTGCTAAAATTCATATAGACAACATCCATTCCTCCTCTAGATAACTGCTTTAAAAAATACTCTCAGATTTGTGAGACTATTTCCCACCAACACGGCCAGCTGACTCGCCCAAAACAGTCCGTGCCTATCCAAATGCTCGTAGACGTTGTCCAAAAGATTACCTGCCAACAACGAACCTACCACCGACGTCAGGCTCAGTAACCTGTAGTTTCCTGGCTGGTCCTTTCTGCCCTTTTACGGTATATTAACCATCCTCCAGTCTTCTGGAACATCTCCTGTGACTAAAGATGATGGGAATATCTCTGCAAAAACCTCTCCAATCTCCTTCCTAGCTTTCCACAAGGTCACATGAGGATACACATGGTCAGGCCGTGGAGATTTATCTTAATGTGCTTTAACTTGCCAGCACAACCCCTTCGGTAATTTGTTTTTGTTCACAACTCGTGTGCCTCAATTTCTTTGGTTTCATGCTCTTCTTGGTGCATACGGATCAGAACTATTCATTTAATATCTCCCCCATCTCTTGCGGCTGTACATAACAATGGCCATGCTGATCTTTAAGGCAACATTCTTTCCTTAGCCACCTTTTTACTCTTAATATACCTGTAAAATCACTTCAGGATTTCCTTTCTTGCCTACCGGCTCTATTAGATGTCTTCATTTTGCCCTCCTGGTTACCTAAGTATCCTCCTACACTTACACTAATGGATGGATTAACTTCATCCCAACTGCCTAAATCTGATGTATGCCTCCTTTTTCCTGACCAGAGCATCAATTCTCATCAGCCAGTGTTCCCAAAATCTGTTAGATTTGCCCTTTATCCTAACAGGAACATGCTGCCCACGTACTCTTGCTAGCTCGCCTTTGAAAGCCTCCCTTACCTGCAAATAGACTCTGTCAATTGACCTCTGTAAGTTCCTACCTAATGCCTCCTAAATCAGACCTTAACTTGTGGGCCAGTCCAATCTTTCTCTATAACTAATTCAAAACTAATATTTAGGAACACATTTAAGTTATCCTAATTTGAAGTTGATTGTAGTTCTTTTGAGTTCCCAATTAAGCCTTAGATTTGACTGACCTATAAAAATAGTGATGAATTTCTCACAACATTGCATTAAAATAATGAAGTTTTTGTGATTTTTCTACACGAGAAGGGGGCATACATCAGAAGTAGGCCGTAGTGACTAAATTAATCTCTTTGAGTATAAGGAGGACCATTAAGAGGGCAATCAGAGAAGAGGAAAATATTAAATTAATTGTTTTCATCCTTTTTTACTGAGGAGAGAATCATTAACCTAACGAATTGAGGCATACGAGTTACGATATGTTTAATCAGATACATATTACCAGTAGTTGGAAAAAATTATTAAACATAGTGTGGCGGATCAGGCCACTCCTTGGGTCAGCCCCCTCATTACGTGACGGACAGGCGAAAGGGGTTAAAAGCCAGACCAAGGGAAGGCGTATCTTATCCCTAGGAGAACTACGCTGTGGGCAGGAGCTCACAGCCTAATAAAAGAATCTTACTAAACACTGCCTGGCGTCTTGCCTTTTCTCTGGCCTCCGCCAGGCCACTACATTGGTGACCTCGACGGACATCACACGTAGTGATGTCAAACGATAATGTGCAACCCGGTCCTGCCGCCCTCGTGCAACCCGGTCCTGCCGACCTCGAGGCCGTCTCCCTCAAACTCCCGACCCTGTGGACCGAAGAGCCTGAGGTCTGGTTTCAGCAGGCAGAGGCACAGTTTGCTGTGCGAGGGGTAACCGTCGACTTGACGAAGTACTTTTATGTCGTCGGCACCCTGGACCAGGCGACAGCAAGGCGAGTAAAGCCTTACCTTAATGACCCCCCCGCGGATGACAAATATAAGGGCCTTAAAGAACTCCTTATCAGGAGGTTCGGCCTCAGCGACGCCGAGAGGGCAACTCGCGTTATGAGCCAGGGGGGGCTCGGGGACCGACGGCCGTCGGCCCTCCTGGAGGACATGCTCGCCCTTATGGGCAACCACCCGCCCTGTTTTTTATTCAAGCAGGCCTACCTGCGGCAGCTCCCGGTCGACCTCCGTTCTCAGCTCGCTGAGGATCCCTTCACCGACACGCAGCGGCTGGGCGAGCGCGCTGATCAAATCTGGATGTCCCGTCGGGAGGACCTGGCAGCCCTAGCCGTCTTTTCCACGGCATCGGAAGGCCAACAGCAAGCTGGGGCCGCCGTCGACCCCGTTTCAGGGCGACCCCCGCGGCGAAATCCGGCCGCCATCGGGCACCCCGGTGCCGGCACGCCCTTCTCGCACGGCCCGCCGACAATTCAGCCAGACGCCACCAGAGGTCGCTGGTGGTCGGCCCAAGCAGCACCACCTCCAATACCGCTGGAGACCACCGGAGGTCGCTGGTGGGCATCCCAGTCTGCACCACCACCGGACACCAGCAAAAGCGGCTGGTGCTATTATCACTGTCGTTGGGGACCGAACGCCAAGCAATGTCGCCTACCCTGTGCCTTTCCGGGAAACGCGAGGGCCGGCCGTCAGTGATCCCTTCGGCGGCCGGCCAGATCCATCGTGTGTTCGCCCGGGATCGCCGCACCGGGGGTCGGTTCCTCGTCGACACTGGAGCAGAGGTGAGCGTCCTACCTCCTTCCACCGCCGATATCCATACGGGCAAACGCGGCCCCCTCCTCACTGCGGCGAACGGTAGCCCCATCAACACTTACGGGGTCTGCCAGCTCGCCCTTAACTTCGGCGACAGCTGGTTCACGTGGCGGTTCATCATTGCTGATGTTTCCCAGCCGCTGCTGGTCGCCGACTTCCTGCGGGCGCATTCCATGCTCGTGGATGTCAGGCGGCAGCGCCTGGTGCACTCCAGCACGCTGAGGCCGGTCTCCCCCAACGTCGGACACCTGTCGTCCGTGGATGCGACGTACGCGCGCATCCTGGCGGACTTCCCGGACATTGTGGAAACCCACTTCTCCTCCTCCGCTCCCAAGCACGGGGTGCAACATCACATCCCCACCACCGGGCCACCCGTGCACGCCCGAGCGCGGCGTCTCGCTCCAGACAAGCTCCGTCTAGCTCGAGAGGAGTTTCGTCAGATGGAGTCAATGGGCATCGTGCGCCCTTCCGATAGCCCGTGGGCGTCACCACTCCACTTGGTCCCCAAGGCGGACGGGGGTTGGCGACCGTGCGGGGACTATCGGCGCTTAAATGACGCGACCGTTCCCGACAGGTACCCGGTTCCGCACATCCAGGACTTTAATGCCCACCTGGCCGGAGCATCCGTGTTCTCCAAGGTGGACCTTGTGCGTGGATATAATCAAATCCCGGTCCACCCCGATGACATCCCCAAGACTGCCATCATCACCCCGTTCGGCCTATTCGAGTTCCTACGGATGCCGTTCGGGTTGAAGAACGCCGCACAGGCCTTCCAACGGCTTATGGACTGTGTGTGCCGTGGCCTGGAATTCGTCTTTGTGTTGGCCTTGGACGACGTACTCGTGGCCAGCCGCTCGAAGCAGGAGCACTGCATCCACCTCCGCCAGCTGTGTAAACGCCTCAGCGAGTACGGGTTGTCAATCAATACTTCCAAGTGCCGTTTTGGGGTGACGGCCATCGATTTCCTCGGCCATCGGGTGACCCCACAAGGGGTGGTACCTCTTCCGGACAGGGTCGAAGCTGTCCGCCGTTTCCCCCGACCGACCACTGTCAAGGGCCTGCAGGAATTCGTTGGGATGGTCTCGTTCTATCACCGCTTCCTGCCGTCGGTGGCCAGAACTATGCGCCCACTCTTCCACCTCATGGCTGGTCGCCGCAAGGAGGTCGAGTGGGACGACGAAGCAGGAGCGGCCTTTGAGCAGGCTAAGGAGGCCCTAGCCAGGGCCACGATGCTCGTCCATCCTAAGGAGGATGCCCCAACCGCCCTGACCGTGGACGCTTCTGAGGTGGCGGTCGGTGCGGTGCTAGAGCAGCACATCGACGGGTGTTGGCGGCCACTCGCCTTCTTTAGCAGGCACCTCAGCGGGGCCCAACGGCATTACAGCGCGTTCGACCGGGAGCTCCTCGCCCTCTATCTCGCGGTACGCCACTTTCGTTACTTCCTAGAGGGGAGACCCTTCACCGCGTTCACAGACCACAAGCCACTCACCTTTGCGTTCGCCAAGGTTTCGGATCCGTGGTCTGCGCGGCAACAGAGACAATTGGCTTATGTGTCGGAATACACCACCTCAATTCGGTTCGTGGAAGGAAAAAACAACAGGGTGGCCGACGCCCTGTCTAGACCCGCGATCCACGCCGTCCTACAAATGGCCGGGGGGATCGACTATTCCGCCCTAGCAGCCGCACAGCTGGGGGACGAGGAGATGGCCGCCTATCGTACAGCCGTGTCCGGCCTGCAGCTGGAGGACATTGTCTGTGGCCCCGGGGATACAACACTGTTGTGCGACACCTCCACTGGCCTGCCTCGGCCCATCGTCCCTGTCGTCTGGCGTCGCAGGGTATTCGAGGTGCTCCACGGGCTGTCTCACCCCTCCATTCGGGCGACGGTGGCCCTTGTATCCTCCCGTTTCATGTGGCACGGGCTGCGTAAGCAGGTCGCACACTGGGCACGCACCTGCATCCCGTGCCAAACTTCAAAAATCCAGCGACACGTGCGTGCGCCTCTGCAAGAGTTTCGTGTCCCTCGGCAGCGCTTCGACCACATTCATGTGGACATCGTGGGGCCGCTGCCGCCGTCCCGGGGCATGACCCACCTCTTCACTGTGGTAGATCGCTTCACGCGGTGGCCGGAGGCCATTCCGCTGGCAGACACCTCGACGGCCACCTGCGCGCGGGCCTTGGCGGCGCACTGGATCGCCCGGTTCGGGGTGCCACTGGACATTACATCCGACCGGGGGCCACAGTTCACTTCGGAACTGTGGTCGGCCATGGCAAGACTCTTGGGTGTCAGCCTACACCACACTACGGCGTACCATCCACAGTCGAACGGGTTGGTGGAACGCTTTCACCGCCAGCTGAAAGCTGCCCTGAAGGCTCGGCTCACGGGCCCAGACTGGGTGGACGCCCTGCCGTGGGTTTTGCTGGGGATCCGCACCGCACCCAAGGAGGACTTGGCCTCCTCCGCCGAGTTGGTGTACGGGGCCCCCTTGACGGTTCCCGGGGAGTTCATCCCACCAGCGCAGGGTCGAGTGGAGCAGCCTTCTGACGCCCTGCAACGTCTTCGGCAGACGGTGGGCAGGCTGGCACCTGTGCCCACGTCACGTCATGGGACATTCCAGCCACACGTCCCTGCCGCTCTGGAGGACTGCCAGTTTGTGTTCCTGCGCAGGGACGCACACCGATCACTTCTCCAGCGGCCGTACGAGGGCCCCTTCCGGGTCCTGCAACACGGCTCGGCCACATTCGTTCTGGACATGGGGGGTCGCAGAGAGACTGTTTCGGTCGCACGGCTGAAGCCGGCACACGTGGACATTGATCGGCCGGTGCCGGTTGCACAGCCCCGCCCGCGCGGTCGCCCCCCGTCCAAGCTACCCCCTCCAGTGTCTGCTACGACCCCTCCACCTGTCGGTCAGTCGCCGGTCCCTGCGCCGGTCATGGTGCGCACCCGGGCTGGTCGCCTCGTGCGCCCTCCTGTCCGTTTTGTACCTCCGGTTCTTGGGGGGGGTCCTGTGGCGGATCAGGCCACTCCTTGGGTCAGCCCCCTCGTTACGTGACGGACAGGCGAAAGGGGTTAAAAGCCAGACCAAGGGAAGGCGTATCTTATCCCTAGGAGAACTACGCTGTGGGCAGGAGCTCACAGCCTAATAAAAGAATCTTACTAAACACTGCCTGGCGTCTTGCCTTTTCTCTGGCCTCCGCCAGGCCACTACAATAGGTTCATTTTTCCACAAAATACAAATGTATTCCTATAGCACGGTGACTTGAACTAGTTACTGCTAATTCCAATAACTCCTTCTCCCACTATAAAATGTTGCCTGATATGTGAGGTATTTTGATTTAAAAATATTTCCTTCCTCTTGAATTTGACTAAAACTTCATGTCACTCATAAATATACATATGTGGATAGTTCATGCTTATTTTCTGAACAGCTATGAATTTAAATATGCATGTTTCTTCCAGATTTTTCAAAATGTAATGTTGTTCTGTCTTTTATTGCGTCAACCATTTTCATTACTTAAATGTATTTGGCCGAAGGTGCTAATGTCATATTTTTCCAGTATAGAATGGGATTATATTTTCATATATTCTCTGTTGCTTTGTTACATCTCAGTTAACTAACAAATTACTCATTTTAAATGTTATAATTTGGCATTCAGCTGGTGCGCAGTAAGGCCCTGACATCAATATAGTGAAACATTAAACCGTTTTGGTTGTAATGTTTGAGGGAAAGTATTGTTTCGGACAGTAGGGAATCTCCCCTGTTTAAATTAGTTCTGTGACACATGTTACATCTTCTGTGGGATTTGAATTAAGGATTTGTTTTAAACATAAGATTTTAAGTTGTTCTGCACTGAGATTGTATGTTCAAGTCTGTGGAGGGTAACTAACATTGAGCCGTAGTTAACACCTAAATGTGTGGTATCAATTTGGCACGTTTTGTTTTGCACTAATAGTATGTTGTGACAGAATTCTAATCCCACAAGCTTCTGCTCAACTTGTAATGGGTGAACTATACAAAGCTGCCTTGTTTTTCACTGTATTTTGGTATACATGACAATAGTAAACCAATACCATTGGATGCCAATGCTTTTGAAAGGATATCACATCTTACTGAATAGGTAACATTTCGAAATACGTATAACATATTATAACCTACTAGAATAAGGTTTGAAAGGTTTTAAATACTAACTCCTCGGTGAATATATTTTTGTATGAATACTTTTTAATTGTGATATTTTGTCAAAATTATTACTCAGGTCTTGATGTAGCAGCTGTGACAAAGTCTGTCGTGGAAAATATCAGGAAAAGGGATCCCAAGGATTTTACTCACCATGACCTATCACCATCTCTGGACACTGCTACAACAAAAGTGAGTGTTATTTTCCTTTTAAATATACTTGACCTTGAATGGCATTTAGTAAACAAATGCACATTATTTTATTTTGAGGCATTCCTTCAGTCCAATTTTAGCGAAATATTTGAAGCAAGAATGGACCAATATTTTGTGTTTTATTCTCATTAACATCTCTCCAAAGTTACTGACTAGAGGAATTTTGTCCCCAGTCTAATCTATTTAACATGGCTGTATTAAAATTCAATTTTGTCAGACGGAGATTCTGAACCTTTGCTTATCAGTTCAAGGCTTGAAACTTCATGTTACATGAAGTCCATTTAACTTCATGCTTGAAACATGTGCCATTAATACAAATAAATATTAAGAGAAAAAACTTTAGAACAGTAAAGTCACTAACTAAATTTTGCTGTCTGGGTCAGGTAATAACTTAAGACTTTTACAGGAAGATCGTATGAAGATTAATGTAATTGAGTGGTTGATGTTTGATCCTTCGCAAAGGGCAGAAGCACTAATACAAAGCAATGCGATCATGAGAAAATTCTTGGGTATGTTGGCTTTCTTACTGCATGCATGTTCTAAAAACAACTTTTTAATGTTTTTCAATCATAAATTAAAAGTAGATGTGTAAATCTCAGTAATCACCGATTTATGATCAATGTTTATGTGGATTTTCTTGCCTTGGAATTAAGCTGTGCAGTGTCCATTTTCTAGATACTAAGCTGCCTCTGAAATGTCTGTGAGCTATAGCAAGCTTGTACTGTGCAGACATCCAACATTACTGTGCAGGTGCTTTAATGTTGGTGATCAGTATCAGAACATTACCTTATTACCAGGTTTATTTTTGTAGACTTGTATGATCAAGAGCATATTGCACACTATATTGCACATTGGCAATTGCACACCAAAGCATCGTGTCAATGGAGGCATTTACATTATGCTTGCTTGAATGTTAATTTGGGATGGAATGGTTTGAGTCAATGGGTTTATAGTGGATGTCAGTCACAGGAGACAGACTAGTGACTGACATCCACTATAAACCCACTGACTCGCACTGGACTACACTTCTTCCCACCCGGTCTCCTGCAAAAAGTCTATCCCCTACTCCCAATTCCTCCGTCTACGCCGCATCTGCTCCCGGGATGAGGTGTTTCACATTAGGGCGTCAGAGATGCCCTCATTCTTCAGGAAACGGGGCTTCCCCTCTTCCATTATAGATGAGGCTCTCACTAGGGTCTCTTCTACATCCCGCAGCTCCGCTCTTGCTCCCCCTCCCCCCACTCGCAACAAGGACAGAATCCCCCTCGTTCTCACTTTCCACCCCACCAGCCAGCGGGTCCAACAAATCATCCGCCAACATTTCCGTCACCTACAACGGGACCCCACCACTGGCCATATCTTCCCATCCCCTCCCCTCTCTGCGTTCCGCAGAGACCGTTCCCTCCGTAACTCCCTGGTCCACTCGTCCCTTCCTACCCAAACCACCCCATCCCCGGGCAATTTCCCCTGCAACCGCATGAGATGCAACATCTGTCCCTTTACCTCCCCCCTCAACTTCATCCAAGGACCCAAACAGTCTTTCCAGGTGAGACAGAGGTTCACCTGCACCTCCTCCAACCTCATCTATTGCATCCACTGCACCAGATGTCAACTTATTTACATCGGCGAAACCAAGCGCAGGCTCGGCGATCGCTTCGCTCAACACCTGCGCTCGGTCCGCGTTGGCCAAACTGGTCTCCCGGTGGCCGAGCACTTCAACTCCCCCTCCCATTCCCAGTCTGACCTTTCTGTCATGGGCCTCCTCCAGTGCCATAGTGAGGCCCACTGGAAAATGGAGGAACAGCACCTCATATTTCGCCTGGGCAGCTTGCAGCCCAGTGGTATGAACATCGACTTCTCCCACTTTAGATAGTTCCTCTGTCCCTCTCTTCCCCTCCCCCTTCCCAGATCTCCCTCTATCTTCCTATCTCCACCTATATCCTTCCTTTGTCCCGCCCCCCTGACATCAGTCTGAAGAAGGGTCTCAACCGAAACGTCACCCATTCCTTCTCTCCTGAGATGCTGCCTGACCTGCTGAGTTACTCCAGCATTTTGTGAATAAATACCCGCAATTCAATATGATCATGGTTGATCATCTAAAATCAATACCCCGTTCCTGCTTTTACCCCATATCACTTGATTAATTTAGCCCCAAGAGCTAAATCTAACTCTTCAAAAAAAATCCAGTGAATTGGCCTCCACTGCCTTCTGTGGCAAAGGATTCCAATGATATTCCAAAATGATAGGAAAACAGCAAGGCAGGCAGCTTCTGTGGAAAGGGAAAGAATTAACGTCTCAAGTTCGTTCTCTTGAAGGGTCCCAGATCTGAAACGTTAACTTTTTTTCCACTGATGCTATTTAACCTGCTGAATGTTTCAAGCATTTTCTGTTTTTATTTCAGATTTCCAGTACCTGGTATTTATTATTTTTTATTTGTGGTTTGAGACATTCCAAAAGAGGAATTTGTAATAAAATATAACCATGTAATGGGTGAGTGTAGTCTATTATATAAGAAATGTAATTTTTTTTCTAGCTTCTAAGAAATATGAAGCAGCTAAAGAAGTGTTCAGCAAAATCCCACAGGATTCTATCGCTGAGGTGTATGCAAACTGGGATAATTATGGAATGGAATCCATGCCTCCAGCAGAGGATGAAAATGCTGTCCGGGAACACTTGTGTATAAGGGCTTATCTGGTAAGATTCCAAAATGCTGCATTCCTCGCAGTGAAATCATCCATAAGTAATGCAGAACAGAAATAAGACTAGCAAGTTTAATTGTTGGTGAATGGAGAGTTATCCACATAACCCAGAACGGATGGATGACCGTTAACAGAATTCATATAGACAATTAATTTCAGCCATAGCTTGGAGTTTTACACCCTTATTTATATATTTTTCTAATTATCCAATAACATAATACTCTCTCATTTTACTGTGCAAATGTGTTTTTGCATTGTATGATTTCTTAGTATTCTCGCGTTTCTGCATCTAGCCATTGGAATTTTATAAATTATTCTCTCTTCCAGGAAGCACACGAAAAATTTAATGAATGGTTTAAAGTGATGCAAACTGCACCACCAGAACCCACTCTTTCCGAAAATGCAAGTTTCACAGAGTCGGTGGCTCATGAGCACAAGCAGAAAAAGTTCAAGGTAAAAAATATATGTAAACATTTTAGCTGTTGCAGTTTTATTTTTTCCACTTTTGTTTCTCCAATGATTTTTTTTTAATCCCCAATAGATTGATTATAAAAGATGGAGTGACAACTTAGAAGAACTGACCCATGATGTAAAAGAAAATATCTATAATGTCTTACTTTTTGTAAATGGAGGATGGTTGGTTGACATAAGAGAGGTAAAATTAAAATATATTAATTGTTGAAGGTATTTCAATATGAAAGATGAACCCTTGAATCTCGCCATCTCTTACCATCACCTTCCCCCCAAAAATGCTGCCTTACCTATGTATTTCCAACATTTTGTTTTGACTATTTGAATTTCAGTCTAGTTGGTCCAATCGTTGGCTTTAATCTGTAGAGTAGTAATATGTGTAGCAGACTCATTCGGTTCATGAAATTCCAACTCGTATAATAAATCAAGCCTGTTCAATGGTGAGTAACAGGCTTGAGGAGTTAAAGAGCTGTCATCCAAAATACATCCAGGAACATTTAGCAAAATCAGTATTTTCATATTAAATATTTTTAACATTTTAATGCATTGGCCATTACAATGTAAAATTACAATTTCCTAAAAACTTCACATTTGGCTCCTGAAAGTATTTTGTTGCAAGACTTCAAATGAACTGTTAGTTGGTCCATTGTGTGTTTGCGTTTTTAATTTTATTAATTTACTATGAAAACAGGCTTTGAAAATGTTGCAGTTAATTAGATTAATCAGCTTAATTTCACCTTAAGTTACAAGTGACATATATTTTATCTACAGCAATGTTAACAAAATTCCTATAGTTAACCAATAACTCTTATGATCCAGAATGGTGAAGAAGATGTCGAGCGCAAGCACCAGTTGAACTTGTTACGTCAGCTCTGCCTACCAGCTATGTGCTTCTTGCTTCATACAGTGTTGCACAGCACTAAGCAATACCAACAATGTTTAAAGCTGGCTGATGTGATTTCATCTGAACAATACAAACTTTATCAAGTAAGCAAGCAGATTTGAGATCCATTTAAAATCTTTGATCTAGTTATTTTTTGGTAATTTAGTAACGCAAATTCACTTGAGAAATAGACTTTGTACGTCTGACAGCAAATCGTGATTTTTTTTAAACATTATTCCAATCAACATAAAAGGTTCTCTGTTAATAGATTAAAATGGGTTTAGCAATCCTAAAATCTCCTTGATATATTTCACCCAATGTTAAAAGAATGGTTATTGCAATAAGGCATGCTGTTTTAATGAGTACAACATTTCTGCTAAAAGGGTAAAACATAATCGTGTAATATGAGTAATCTGTCACTTTTATAGGATACTAGACCAAGTGGACCCATTGGGCCCAAACTTCTCCTGCATCCCCACTTCCCCTTCCCCCTCTCCATCCCCCCTCAACCCCCCTTATCCACCTTCCTCCCCCCCCCTAGGAGATAGATTTAAACTTTTAAATGTGAATAACTTTAAAAATATAACACCGATTTCAATAAAACTACTTGCTTTACCATTAAAGCGATGACAGTGAGTAAGGTGGGCCTAAAATTGTCAAGCTATCGTGTACCGTTTTGGCTGTATTCGAACACAAATAAACAAACAAACGAGAGTTTTAGTATATAGATGAAGTAGGTTCTTCTGGTAAGGGAGACTAATATTTAAAAAATTATTTGGCTGGATTTTCCTGGACTGGCACACCACACTAGCCTCCCCACCACCTCCACCCCCACCACATATGATACAATACAATAGAACTTTCTTTATCCCAGGAGGGGAATTGGTCTGCCAACAGTCATAAAACACAACAACATATGCGAAACATGAAATTAAAGTGACGAGTGTAAAGTCCAGGATTGGGAATGTGCAAAGATTTGGGGGGGGGGGGAGGGAGGGAGAGAGGGAGAGAGTCAGTCTACCCCACGACAGATGGGGGAGGAGTTGTACAGTTTGTTGGTAGGTACAGTAGGTTGTACCTACCCATACCTGCATTTGCGATCTCCCAGTGCAAACTATCTCATTCTGTTGGCACTTCATGTCCCAGACCCTGCTTGCACTCACCAATGTGCGATGCAATGACAACGCCAATCGCAGAAAGCTCCTTCCAGCTTTAACTGCTAGCAAGGCTGTGGGTGAGGCTTTGTCAGCTGTAAAAAAATATATTGTGTCGGACATCAAGTCAATTAAAAAATATAGAAATTTGCTAATAGAATTGAATGTCAATATTTACTAATACAATAAGGCTAATTGAAGTGATTTGCCTTCTCCTTTGGCCCCTTAAATCTTTGTCCTACAATCTCCCCTGGAATCAGTGGATTTGTTCTTAGATTCTGTGTCAGTTCAGGATCTAAAGTAAGACTTTGCTGGATGCATTAGGCCACAACAGAAATCTAGGATAGACACAAAAAGCTGGAGTAACTCAGCGGGACAGGCAGCATCTCTGGCAAGAAGGAATGGGTGACGTTTAGGGTTGAGACCCATCATCAGACTGGTTAGGGATAAGGCAAACGAGAGATATGGACAGTGATGTGGAGAGATAAAGAACAATGAATGAAAGATATGCATAAAAGTAACGATGATAAAGGAAACAGCCCATTGTAAGCTGTTTGTAGGATGAAAACGAGAAGCTAGCGAGACATGGGTGGGGGAGGGATAGAGAGAGAGGGAATGCCGGGGCTACCTGAAGTGAGAGAAATCAATATTCATTACACTGGGCTGTAAGCTGCCCAAGCGAAATACGAGATGCTGTTCCTCCAATTTGCGTTTAGCCTCACTTTGATAATGGAGGAGACCGAGGACAGAAAGGCCAGTGTCGGTAGACACAAAATGCTGGAGTAACTCAGCAGGACAGGCAGCATCTCTGGAGAGAAGGAATGGGTGACGTTTCAGGTCGAGACCCTTCTTCAGACTGAAGTCTGAAGGTCTGTGTAGGAATGGGAAGGAGAATTAAAGTGTCCAGCAACCGGGAGATCAGGTTGGTTCACGCGGGCTGAGCGAAGGTGTTCCGCAAAACGATCACCCAGTCTGCGTTTGGTTTCGCCGATGTACGAGAGTCCACACCTTGAACAACAGATACAGTAGATGAGGTTGGTGGAGGTGCAAGTGAACCTCTGCCTAACCTGAAAGGACTCACGGTCCCTGGACAGAGTCGAGGGAGGAGGTTAGCGACAAGTGTTGTGTCTTGGGAACCACAACAGTTGCAGGGGAAGGTACCTGGGGTTTGGGTGGGATGGGATGAGTTAACCAGGGAGTTGCGAAGGGAACAGTCTCTACGGAAGGCGGAAAGGGTTGGA
The DNA here is from genome assembly GCF_053455715.1 of Rhinoraja longicauda. NCBI lineage: Eukaryota > Metazoa > Chordata > Chondrichthyes > Rajiformes > Arhynchobatidae > Rhinoraja > Rhinoraja longicauda. The sequence goes on from NC_135972.1 coordinate 35,750,437, forward strand.
GATGGGAAAGTGTAGGTACTGGTGGGATCTCTTTGGAGGTGGTGGAAATTTAAGAGGATTATGTGCTGTATGCGACGGCTGATGAGGTGGAAGGTAAGGACTAGGGGGGCTCTGTCTCTGTTGCGATTAGGGGGAGGGGGAGTAAGGGCAGAGCTGCGGAGTACCTAGGAGACACATCTAAGCGAGGGTAACCCCTGTTCCCTAAAGAATGAGGACATCTTGGGTGTTCTAGTACGGAACACCTCATCTTGGGCGCAGATGTTGTGTAAACGGAGGAATTGGGAGTAGGGGATAGTGTCTTTGCAGGAAGCAGGGTGGGAAGAAGTGTAGACGAGATAGTTATGGGAGTCAGTGGGTTTGTAATAGATGTCGTTCAATAGTCTATTTCTAGTGATGGAGACTGAGATCAAGAAACTGGAGGGAGATGTCAGAGATGGTCCAAGTAAATTTGAGTGCAGGATGAAAATTGATGGTGAAGTTGATGAAGTCCATGAGTTCTGCATTGGTGCAGGAGGTAGCACCGATGCAGTCGTCATCAATGTAACGGAGATAGAGTTCGGGGATAGGGCCAGTGTATGCCTGGAAATCTAGGACTTGCTTACACGTTTCAGTAACTACATGCCTGTGTTCCCAATCAGAAATGTCAGCCAGATCCATCTAATTGAATAAAGTTCTTTTGTAATGTTGATGTAATTTGTATTTCCTTACTACAGGTTTTTGCTAAGGAGGAAATGACTAAGTTTTTGCGGTTGTTGAGAGAGTCATCACTCATGCTGTTGGATCAGAATCTCGATCCTCTCGGATATGAATTACAGTCCTAGAGGATATGTGAAATTGCTGTGAGAAGATACGATTCCTTTAAAATAGGAGTCCAAAATTTGCCAATTTCTGTTCAGATTTCACAATTTCTCATGCACCACCCTTGCTTTTCCATTTAAAGTTGAACTTTGTTTAACTGGAAATGGCCAACATTGGATTTATTTACACTTTTTTTGTACAAATCTTTTAGCGTTTTACTAAAATGCACTGGTTCTGTTTTGTAATTATAAATCAATAAAGTGGAAATATTTTGTGATCAACCATTTTGATTTATTTACTTTAAAAAAATATGTGCATTCTATAGATCGTGCAATTTGTTGAACACTATAGTTAATTAGATACTGGATTTAATTCAAAACAATTGAAATTGAATAAGAAATTAAATGTTAATATTTATTGATACAATTAGGTAAAATTAAAGTAATTTACCTTAAACCTTTGCCCTACATAATCCTCACTCTAATCAGTAGGTGTGTTCTCAGATTCTGTGCCAGTGCAGGATCTAAAGTAAACCTGAGCTTCACTGCTACATTCGGGTAACAACTAGGATTCATTCCCAAATCATTTAACATCTCAAAATCTTCCTTACAAATAATTTAGGAGTGTTATCCCATGGATTGGTTGAACAATAGGCTGTCTTTGTATTTTCCAATCATACAATTAGCGTTGTGGTTAGAATCTCTAAGAGCATACTCTAAGAGTAGATTAGATATACAGCATGGAAACAAGTCCTTCAGCCCACCGAGTCTCTGCCGTCCAGTGATCTCCCTTTTAACTCGCACTATCCTACACACGAGGGACAATTTACAATGTTACTGAAACCGATTGACCTACAAATCTATTCATCTTTGGGATGTGGGGAGAAACCGGAGCACGTACAGGGAGAACGTACAAACTGTACAGACAGCACCTATAGTCAGGATTGAACCCAGGTCACTGGTGCTGTGCCGCCCACCTAGTCCACTAGTAGAATAGAGCAGCACAACGCTTTCAAGTACCGACAGTCAATCCTCTGCTTCTCACGACAGTTCTCCTTCTGTGCCCTGCGCTCTGCACTGGCCCTATAACTCAACTCTTTCTCCACTACATCCACGACGAGATTAGGACTACTTCCTCCAACCGGTCGGTGCAGAACTCGTGTACTTTATTAACTTCACCACTAACATCCGCCCTGTCCTCAAATTCACATGGAATATCTCAGACACCTCTCACCTCTTCCTTGATCTCTGTCTCCATCACAGGAGACGGACTATTGATGCACATCTATTACAAACCTACTAACTCCCAGTTATCTGGACTACACTTCTTCCCCCTTGCAAAAATGCTATTCCCCACTCTCAATTCAATTTCTTCGTCTCTGCCGCATCTGTTCCCAAGATGAGGCAATCCATCCAAGATATCCTCATTCTTCAGGGATCGTGGGTTTATTCCCTTCCGTGGGTTTATTCCCATAGATGGAGCCTTCATGTGTCTCCTTTGTGTCCTGTAGTTCTGCTCTCCCTCACCCCCCACCCCACCCCCAGACGTAACAAGGACAATGTTTTCCCTAGTCCTCACCTTTCACCCCACCAGCCTCCACATCCAACCCATTATCCTCCAACATTTACACCACCTCCTAAGGGATTCCACCACTAATCACATCTTCCCATCTCCAACCCTTTCCACCTTATGCTGCAAATTTCCCTCCGCAACTCCTTGGTTCACTAATCCCTTCCCACTCCAACCACCGCTTCCTCCGACACTTTCCCCAGCAACCGCAGGAGATGTAACACCTTTGCTTATACCTCCTCCCTTGACCCCAGACAGGACCCTGACAGTCCTTTTAGGTGAGACGGAGATTCACATGTACCTCCTCTTAACCTCATCTACCTCAACCTGTATTCCTGATGTGGGCTCCTGTACATCGGCAAGACCAGATGTAGACTCGGCGACTGTTTTGCTGAATTTGCTGACGGTTTTGGGTGTGCTGAGGCCTATGGGATCTTCCGGTTGCTAAACATTTCAACTACCCTAACTATTTCAATACTGGCCTTTCTGTCCTGGGCCTCCACTATTGTTCCTCCAGGGTGCATGTGGTTTCACTCTGGCAATGAAGGAGGCACAAGACAGAAAGGTCCGGACAGGAATAGGGAGCTAAAATGATTAGCAACCAGGCTTTGGCGGACTGAACACATGTTTTTGGTGAAACAAAGCCAGTCTACACCTTGTCTTGTCGATCTGGAGCACCGAATGCAGTGGATGAGGGTTGAGGAGGAGCATGCGGACTTCTGTATCACCTGGAAGGACTGGTGAGGTCCCTGAATGGATGTGAGGGAGGAGGTATAGGGATTAAAAATTGGGTGACAGGCTTCTTCGTCTTGTGTTTGAGGCAGCAGAAGTTATGAAGCTGCTTCTGCTTCTGCTTCTGCTGTCTGTTGTTCACCTGACTGAGGTCAGTTGACAGGGCTCACCACGGGGAGGTCGACAACGTGAGCCCCGGGGGACAGGCTGAAAAGTGATAAACGCCGGTCTTGTAACCGGGAGGGAGCTGGAGACGTCAGACGAGAGGAGCAAGGGCAAGTATGACGTTGAACCGGGGGTAGGCTTTAAAGGCAAAGGTATAAGCATAGGTGTTATAAGACAATAACTGCAGATGCTGGTACAAATCGAAGGTATTTATTCACAAAATGCTGGAGTAACTCAGCAGGTCAGGCAGCATCTCGGGAGAGAACGAATGGGTGACGTTTCGGGTCGAGACCCTTCTTCAGACATAGATGTTACATCTCTGCAGGAGGAGCCCCTCCACCTCCACACATAAAGACAGCCAGACTAGGAGAGGAGAGGGACTTGGGTTTGCAGGAACTGCTCCAGTACATCCAGCGTGTGAGCCAACCGGACTTTGAATAACGGTGCCAAAAATGAGGCGCCTGCATGTGTAATATATGCAAAAGAAATTTCACTGTGCGGTTGCATGTGTGACAAACAAACAAACCACTGTGGACCCGTTCAAGGCACAGTGAGATTCAAGAGAGTCGAGGGCGGGGTGATGGGATGGGGGGAGGTGCAGGGGGGAGGGGACGGGGGGAGGAGCAAGGGGGAAGGTGCAGGGGGGAGGAGCAGGGGGGGGGGTGCAGGGGGGAGGAGCAAGGGGGAAGTTACGGGGGGAGGAGCAAGGGGGAAGGTGCAGGGAGGAGGAGCAAGGGGGAAGGTGCAGGGGGGAGGAGCAGGGGGGAGGGGACGGGGGGAGGATCAGGGGGAAGGTGCAGGGGGGAGGAGCAGGGGGGAGGGGACGGGGGGAGGAGCAGGGAGGAGGTGCAGGGGGACGGGGGGAGGAGCAGGGAGGAGGTGCAGGGGGACGGGGGGAGGTGGGAGGGGACGGGGGGAGGTGGAGGAGCAGAGGGGGGGGAGGAGCAGGGGAGGGGGAGGGGGGAGGGGGAGGGGGAGGGGGGAGGAGGAGCAGAGGGCGGGGTGAGGGCGTTGTGTGAAGCTGGGGGAGGGACGCTCTCACTCGGTGTTTGCCAGTGATCGAGGGCCGGCGTGGGTTGGCAATGGCGTGGAGGTAGCGGGGAGCGGGGCTGGGTTTCCCCGTCGGGAGGGCGGGCGGGCGGGCGAGGTCTAGGCCCAGGCCTCGGGCCGGGTCATGGCCGTCCCGGAGGCGCTGAAGCTGCACGGCAGCGGGCGCCTGGCGCTCGGGCTGCTGGTCAACCTGGCGTCCTCCATCTGCATCGTGCTGGTGAACAAGTGGATCTACGTGCAGTACGGCTTCCCCAACATGAGCCTGACCCTGGTGCACTTTGTCATGACGGCCCTGGGCCTGTGGCTGTGCCAGGCGTTCGGCCTGTTCTGCCCCAAGAGCCTGCGGCCCAGCAGGGTGCTGCTGCTGGCGCTCAGCTTCTGCGGTTTCGTTGTCTTCACCAACCTGTCCCTGCAGAACAACACCATCGGCACCTACCAGCTGGCCAAGGCCATGACCACGCCGGTCATCATTGGCGTCCAGACCTTCTACTACAAGAAAACTTTCTCCACCAAGATAAAGCTGACACTGGTAAGGAGGACACAAGGTAAACAAACGTCTGCCTGTCTGTGGGCAGATATACTCTCGCATTATTCACTCCAGACAGTCATCTGAAGTTGTGACAAGTATTAAACCCAAATCTGCAAAGTTGATTCTTTGGACGGAGACAACCCCGATGGTTACTATAAGAAGATAACTGTAGATGCCGGTACAAATCGAAGGTATTTATTCACAAAATGCTGGAGTAACTCAGCAGGTCAGGCAGCATCTCAGGAGAAAAGGAATGGGTGACGTTTCGGGTCGAGACCCTTCTTCAGACTGATGGTTACTATATCTGTGGCAAGGAACTGCTGGTTTAGTCAAGTCAAGTCAATTTTATTTGTATAGCACATTTAAAAACAACCCACGTTGACCAAAGTGCTGTACATCAGTTCAGGTACTAAGAAACGAACATACAATGGCACACAAACATAACAGCACATACATAAACAGTTCACAGCGCCCCCACAGAGGGCCTCAAACGCTAGGGAGTAGAAATAGGTTTTGAGCCTGGACTTAAAGGAGTGGATGGAGGGGGCAGTTCTGATGGTCAAAAGCGCGGTCACCCCTGAGCTTAAGCCTAGACCATGGGATAGTGAGTAGCCCCAAGTCGGCCGACCTGAGGGACCTGGATATAGAGTGGAGGGTTAGAAGATTTTTGATATAGTGAGTGGTGGGGGGGGGGGGGGGGGGGGCAAGCCCGTTTAGGGCTTTGTATGTGAATAGGAGGAGCTTGAAGTTGATTCTGTACCATACTAGGTTTAAACCGAAGGTAGACGCAAAAAGCCCGAAGCAGGGTCTCGACCCGAAACCTCACCTATTCCTTCTCTCCAGAGATGATGTCTGACCCGCCCAGTTACTCCAGTTGTTTGTGTCTATCTTCGTTACTATGTCTGACAGATTGAAACTATTTGTACCGATTTACAATGTGACAAACCACATGGATTTTAGAAACAGTAATGTCGGACAAAACGGCCATCGGTCGTTTATTTAAGATTAACCCTAAATGATTGCAGTGTTCAGTCTGATATTGTTGGAGGGAACAATTCTTTTAAAAGTTTAATTTATTTCATCGTTGTAAGGCCCTTTTCCAGATATTTGTGTAAAATATCGATGAACAGCCAAACAATCTGCTAAAAGCCTTTGCAACTGTTGTAACTTTTACAGTTGAGTCTTTGAGCTCATTTGAGATTAATTGCTTCCTTAGAAAATAATTTCCCTTTATTCTCATCTTTAATCAATTGATGTTATTTTCCCTAACATTAGTTGTATGTATTTGTCAGGTAGTTTTTGACAAGTTTCTTAGGTTTTCAGGCATTAACATTCTCAATCTTTATTTTATGTCAAAGATTTACCACCTGAATATATTTTTACCAGTTTACTGAAACAGATTCTTCCTCTTGCTCCCCATTTTGCTAAAACAGAATCCCATGTCTGGATAGCATATCACAATGTTATAATAAGTTTACAAAAAATTACAAATGAAACTGCTGTGCAGATAAACAGAGCAGATACATTCTGAAGGGTCTTGACCCAAAATGTCACCCATTCCTTCTCTCCAGAGATGCTGCTGAGTTACTCTAACATTTTGTGTCTATCTTTGGTTTAAACCAGCATCTGCAGTTCCTTCCTACACAGATGAATTTGGTAACCAATTATGAAAAGTACATACAGTCACAATCTTTTTCTCAGAGTGGAAATGTCAAATACTAGAGGGTATAGATTTGTGGTAGAGGGGAAAACTTTAAAAGAGATTTGTGCATCATTTTTTTACACCAGCTGTTAGGTGCCTGGAACACCAGTGACAGCTACAGTGCCCTCCATAATGTTTGGGACGAAGACCCATCATTTATTTATTTGCCTCTGTACTCCGCAATTTGAGATTTGTAATAGAAAAAAAAATCACATGCGGTTAAAGTGCACAGTGTCAGATTTTAAACAAGGCCATTTTTATACATTTTGGTTTCACCATGTAGAAATTACAGCAGTGTTTATACATAGCCCCCCCCCCCCCCCCCCAGTTGGGCTGAATGGCCTGTTTCCATGTAATACGAATCTACAATTTTATGTACGCTTGACAAAATATTTTAGTCTTCAAAACTTAACACCAAATTCCACTCTCAACAGATGTATGCCCAACTTGTCGAGTTTTTCTATCGTTTTCTGCTTTAATATCAGATTTCCAGTATCTGTACTTTGCTTTCCTGCCTCGAATACCATAAATGAGTATGCATAGTGTAGCATTGAATGTTCTAATGTACAGTTATGGAAAGTTTAAAGCCATTAGAAGTGAATATAAGTAAATGTTCATGATTACGAGTTTAATGCATGTGAGAAATAACGGCGAATGAATAACTAACACTGTGCTTTCCAAGCAGTGTTTATTTAAAAAAAAATCTTGTGCTTGAATCAACACTTTTACATAGCTCGCCTTTTAGATGCGTCCTCATCAGTAAAATTACTGGAAGAACTCTTGAAATTTGTTTTTCACAATATTTCATAAACAAGTTAATGAATAGATTTTTACTTTAAATATTCTAAAAGTTACAATTGTTGCTTTTCTAGATGTAAATTCCTTCTATAAATGTTTAGCATGTCGTTTTTAGACCATCTCCCTGGGAAATGTCATAGTTAGTACTGACTGTGAAGTTATTCTGATCTAATCATCTCCTATTTCTTTATTGCAGATCCCTATTACATTGGGTGTAGTTCTGAACTCTTACTTTGATGTGCAGTTTAATTTTCTGGGAATACTGTTTGCTACTCTTGGTGTCTTGGTTACTTCTCTGTATCAAGTGGTTAGTAGTTCTGATACTTTATACTTTTGTAATGAAATGCTCCTTGCTCACAATATAAACTTTGAGATTCTCAGCAGGACCGGTTCAGAGCAGCTATAGCTCTGGGGATGCAGCTGTTCCTAAGTCTGGAGGTGCGGGCGTAGAAGGCCTTGTAACGTCTGCTGGATGGTAGAAGTTCGAACAGACTATTGCAGGGGTGTGAGGAGTCTTTATGAATGCTGATGGCTTTCCTGAGGCATCGTGTATTGTAGATGCCCTCCAAGGCTGGTAGCTGTGTCCCGATAATATTCTGAGTTCTGTAGACTACCCGCTGAAGAGCTCTCCTCTCCGCCTCCGTGCAGCTGAGATACCACACAGAAATGCCATACGTTAGGATGCTCTCTGTGGTGCAGCGGTAGAAGGTCGTCAGCAGCTGTTGGGGCAGAACAGTCTTTTCCAGTGTTCTCGGGAAGAACAGTCATTGTTGTGCCTTCTTGACCAGCGCAGCGGTGTTAGTGGACCATGTGTGGTCCTCCAAAATGTGTGTGCCCAGAAACCTGAAGCTGGACACTCTCTCCACACTGTCCCCGTTGATAAAGATCAGAGCATATTATCCATTATGTGACCTCCTGAAGTTGATGATCAGCTCCTTGGTCTTAGAGGTGTTTAGGGACAGGTTGTTATCTGAGCACCAGTCTGCCAGGTTCTGCACCTCCACTCTGTAATGTGTTTCATCACCATTGGTGATCAGCCCGATCATCGTTGTGTCATCCTCAAACTTAACAATGGTGTTGGTGGCGAATGCAGGAACACAGTCGTGTGTGAAGAGGGAGTAGAGCATGGGGCCCAATACACAGCCCTGTGGTGTGCCGGTACTCAGGGTGATAGTGGAGGGCAGATAAGGGCCCAGTCTCTGCCTGTGGTCGCTCTGTCAGGAAATCCATGATCCAGTCGCATAACGATGAGCTGAGGCCTAGCTGGTGGAGTTTGGTGGTGAGCTTGGTGGGGATGACCGTGCTGAAGGCAGAGCTATAGTCTATTTTGCCCATTGTTGGAAAAAAATCCTTACGATGCCTCAGGAAAGCCATCAGCATTCATAAAGACTCCTCACACCCCTATTATTTTTCTCTGGATTCGAAAAACTAATAAACCACAAACACCAGTAAGATAATTTAGTTTCTGATCAGTATTGAGTTAACTGAGGCTGGACATGGAAGGATTCCAAAGTGTTGCGGATTAGTTATCCTGCTACGAAATTTTATCTTTCCTGAAAGCCTGTGTTATATGTCAAACTGACACTGTAAAAATATACATAATGGTGTTGCTGTTCTGGAAATAAACACTTTTAGTCTGTGCCAACAATTCTTTCCTTCGTGCCACAGATGCATTGATATTGCTGTGGAACTTTTTAATGTCTGCATAATTAAGGCAAACAAAACAAACTAAATCGGCATGGTGACATTATTTTCCAATGTGAAATTAAAGAGATAGCTTCCTAACATGGTGCTTCATAGAGCAGAGGTTTTGATTATTTGTTAATTTGAATAGATTATGAGATAGTTAATTCTCACCAGACACATTTTGTAAATGTGATTGCAAATCTTGTAAATGTAAATGCACAGATTGCTGGATCTGGGAATTAGTATTATTATTTATCAGGCTCAGATAAACAACTTGATGATGGTTATTTACTAATGTGCACAATAGTGTTTCTTTTTTTGCTTTTTAGTGGGTCGGAGCCAAACAACATGAACTACAGGTGAACTCTATGCAGCTCCTGTATTACCAGGCTCCAATGTCCTCTGCCATTCTTATGTTTGTTGTTCCCTTTTTTGAACCAGTGATTGGAGACGGGGGAATTTTTGGAAATTGGTCCGGTACAGCTTTGGTAAGATTGCTTCAATATTTGGCATCATTATTTGTGCAATTAAAAAAAATATCTGGAGTACTGAAATTTAAGATTTTCTTTGTCAAGCACAAAAGACCAGAATATTTAAAACTGCTAAATCTAATCAAAATTAAAGTGAAGTCGCCAATGTATTTGAAGTAGTACAAAAGTGATGTACAGATTTTGAAATGACATTTTATACACTGTTAATCAAAGAACTATTACTGCTTAAGTAAAGAATACTTTGAGGGCCTACTGAAGATGTCCCTTCTGTATTCGTTGCCCTGCAAAGAAATAAAGCTCCATGTTTTTTGTCCACATACTTCATAAGATCATCTTGTTGCAGCAATATAACATTTTTAATTTCTCTACTCTTTTGACCTTTCTGAGTGAAACTGACAATTTAATTTTAAATTACTTGCATTTGGGCATAACTTCCAATTGTGGACTTTGCATTCCGACTTAGTTTTTAAATAAGAACCATATGCAAGTTGAGAGGAAATACTCATCCCATCAGAATGCCTGAATAATAATTTGAATGTTTGCTGGCATGCCAGATAGCTGGTTGAGTGCATTTCTCTTATTATATTGACTAAAATGAGCTCAAAATAAAAGCTCAAACTTGTTTTAAGCCAGGTGCATATGATATATCCTCTCAGAAGAGGAGAGTGATAGACTTTCAAAGTGCTAAGGAAGCCATGGAAGCACAGTAATGACTGGAAAACCATTCCATTTGTGAACCAGGGACGATCACATCCAGGGATTGGAAACTCTGTTCTTGGCCTGAATCATTACTGTAGATGCAGAGAGCTTTAGTTTTATAAATTGTAAATGAGATGGGTTCCAGTTTACCTGGCTGCCTTCAGCTGCAAACAGTTCTGCTTTCATTTAGAACTTGTGCTTTAAAAAATAGGACAAGAACACTCAGAGTTTAAATTATATTTATTTGGAATATAGGTAAAATTGCATTTTATGCACCACTAATGTGTAATAAAACATGATAAATAAATGTAAGCTTTTTCTTTTGTAGGTGATGGTAGTGTTTTCTGGAATAATTGCCTTTCTGGTGAATTTGTCCATTTATTGGATCATTGGGAATACCTCGCCTGTTACGTATCCTTCTGCATTTGCTATTATTGTCAGGGTTTAGTCATTCACTGTTTTGTTGAAACTATAATTTCTTTTTTTTAACTTTTTTACATGAATTATTTCTATTTAGTTAAAATTTGGGTTGATGTGCGTGTGAACAAATTTTCTAAGTTCTAATGTTCACATAAGTTCTCTTTCTCCCTACAACTATTGGAGTTTGGCGATCTGCATTAGGTTTTTACCAATTTCATTTTCCTATAAATGAGTTTGTGTTAATGTATTTCCCTTTGAATCAGAAGTACCTAGCCTCCAGTAAGCATAGAATGATTGAATGTGCCTTATCCAGAATCACTCTCAAGAATTGTGTCCAAAATATTCCAGCATGTGCAGTGTATAGTGAAAAGCTTTGTTTTGCAATGCAATCTGATGGATCAGGTTAACCTAGTAACATAGAAAATAGGTGCAGGAGGAGGCCATTCGGCCCTTCGAGCCAGCACCGCCATTCATTGTGATCATGGCTGATCATCCACAATCAGTAACCTGTGCCCAACTTCTCCCCATATCCCTTGATTTCGCTTGACTCCCCATATCCCTTGATTAACCATACATAAATACAGTCAAGTCAATATTAAGTACAATAGATAGAGCAAAGGGGAAGATACAGAGTGCAGAATATAGTCCCCAACATGTAGCACATTTCACTGTACCAAGGTAGATGTGACAAAGTGATAATTACATGTGTGACAAGACAATGTCGTCAATGGGGAAAGAGATGAATCGGACAAAACCCAAGCTTATGGAAGGACCGTTAATTTCCTGTAGGGTGTAGGAAATAACTGCAGATGCTGGTTTAAATCGAAGGTAGATACAAAATTATGGAGTAACTCAGCGGGAACGGCAGCATCATCTGAAGAAGGGTCTCGACCCATTCCTTCTCTCCAGAGATGCTGCCTGTCCCGCTGAGTTACTCCAGCATTTTGTGCCTAATTTCCTGTAGCGCTCTGGCTTGTCCTTGCTCCCTTCCTTAATTGGCCTCCCTCCTGTCTTCTGGTACCACACCTGTGGCTGACGATTATGTAAATTCATCTGCACTCTCACCAAATGTCCCTTTACTTGTGATAATTTTGATAAAATGTAGAAGAACCTTCTATGAGTATGGTATGTTTGTTTCTTATACAACTGGAAAAAATGTGGCACAGCATTGTTTTGTTCCTTGACTTAAACTTCAGATATAATATGTTTGGACATTTCAAGTTCTGTATCACCCTCCTTGGAGGATACATTTTGTTTAAAGACCCTCTTTCAATTAATCAAGGACTAGGAATTCTGTGTACATTATGTGGCATTTTATTTTACACCCATTTCAAACTTGGTGAGCAGGAAGAAGAAAAGAACAAGTTGATACAAAGACCATAAAAGAAACTACTTCTCGTGCATATAATGTTTTTAATGTGCTGCTAGTTATCTAGATCTCCAGATTTTAGGTACTTGGTTAGTATTACATCATTGAGAAAGTGGAGAGATTAGCAATTAAATAGTATATTTTTTAATCACAGAGTCTGCTTTTCAATTTAATTTGTCAATTTTCATGTGCCATCATTGATTTTGAGTGTTGCCTATTTTTAGAAATGATCTTTACTGATAGCCTGAATAATCTGGACTCTGCAGGACATCTTTATAATCATAGAAATATATGGAACAGTCAGCCATTAGGCCCATCATGTCAATGCCAAACAAAATTAGTGCCATTTAGTTTAGTCCCAATTCAAAGCTCCGACTCTCACCTAGTGATCATTCCGAGTGCTCAAACAGGTACTTTTGCAAAATGAATTTCTGCCTCTCTTTTGGGTAGAGAGCTCCAGGACTCATTATTTTTCCTCAATTCCTGCTTCTAGACCTGCTAATATACGAAATATATGTCACTTTGCTGTTATCTTCTTCTTTGTCAAAGGAAATTGCTTCTTGCCCAGGCCTCATAACATTTAATCAGCTCCATTTAAAATCATCTACCCTTCACCTTTATTCCAAATAAAACAACATAGTCAGTTTCTTCTGTGAACTCTTATTTTCCAATTCTGACAGCACCTTAATTCTGTCGTCAATATGAATATGTCGTTCATATTTAATCATGTATTTTCTGATAATGGATATTTGGAATTTACAGTTTAATATTTTCAGACATTTGAAGCATGTTTTGAATGTCCAAAATGCTGCGCATTTATTAAAAGGGCAATAAATAAATAGATTTTGATGCTTATGGTACCTAGTGTAATTAAATGAGTTGGGGGTCAGTGCTGTAATTGTAGGTAAAGTTTGCAAATTCCTTCTACCTTAATACTGTATTTTTAAAAATAGGGAGAAGGTGTTTTTTACCCACATTGGAATATGGGGCCAACCAGTAAGCATAATTAATAAACATAGAAAAATAAAACCACCGTTGCTTTTTGGGGTGACTAATATCATGCATTCTTTTAAATTACCTGCATTAATCCACTAATCTGACAGCAGCAGGCAATTAATGCTCGTGATCTATTCAGAATTGATTACAATGATGCTTTCACAGAAAAGTACAAGTTATGAACATTTTATTTAAATTAGCCCACTATAAATGTAATGAGAAATTATGTACCTTTGACTTCACCTAAAATGACTGATTGTAAATTGGCATTAAAGAAAATACTAGTGGTGCAGCCAAGCTGTACCAGAAAACTGTTAGTATTATTTGGGATTGCTTGGTTTTATTACTCCAGTTGATTCCTGTGACATTGCAAGTTTGAAACAAAAATTTTGGAATGCTTTGTTTAAATAAAAGTTTAACAATATTATACTCAAGGGGCAAAAATCCAAGATTGTTTTGTCCCATCTGTTTACTTGGTTTATACTGTCCATTCGTTAATCTCTGTGGAAAAAACATTGCATTCTATTTATCGAGCCAGTAATTATCTTCGACTGTTTGTTAAATCTACTGAATTGATTAATTATAAACCAACATCAGAGAAAATTGTAAACAAATTTACTCTCCATGAAATAGGAGAATTTTAGATACTTCAGATTCAATAAAACAATTGAATTTATTTTTCAGTACCAGTCCATCATCTTCCACAAGCACTATTAGTTCTGTAATGACCAAACAGAATCTTATTTTCCTAACTTTACAGCTTTAATAATAAATCTGTTCATGAACATTTGAAAATATTTTTTTCAATGCTGTGTACTACTAAACTGATAAACCCAACGGAGAAAACTACATTTTTGTGTAAAATGGAAACTATTATGTGAAAAACGACTGTTTGTATGGTATCGCATACTTTAACTGTGAGACGCATAAATGAAAATGTAGGCTTTAAGCCTGTGATGTTTACAATGTCTAAAATATTATATTCCTACAAAGTGACTTGAGTTTTTCTTGACTTGTAATTTCTGATCAATTTGAGAGGATTTTGAAAAACGTTTGCATTTAAGTGTTACATTTTATGACTGGATATATCTAAATAGGTCTTTGCATAATAGGAAAGCAAAAATATCCTTGCATTAAGTGGTGAACTAAGTAGGATTCAGATAGCATTTGGGACATCATCACTGCTTATATCCACAGAGGTTGCCTGACCCGCCATATAGTTTCACTATTTTCTGTTTATATTTCGCAATTTTCAAAGTATGAGGGATCAAACAGACAACCAAACTGATAAGCACATTTCATGAAGAATGGGCCTTTAAAGCAAGGTAGTTGTTAGATGTAACTGGATAAGCAGCTCCCACTGCCTGCCAGTTGTAATTTCTTGTTATCGCACCCATTAAGAGAGCATGGGGATCAATCTTGGTGCGGGCATTTAAATAGAAATTCTGCTCTGGTGGTAATAATACTGAATTCTCACACTGGTGTTCATGAATTTGATTCCTAACATATGTCACAAACAGTCTATTTTGGTGTTTAGTATAAAATAAAAAAAGCTGGGAATTCCAGCAGGTCAGGCAACATCTTTGGAAAGGGAAACTCAGCAATTTAGGTCAACATTTTGACAGTACATCACATTATTGACATGAAAAGTTAAATGTGTTTCTCCATAATTTTGTGCTGCAGTAATAAAAGCAGCTTACTACCCCCTCAATAATATTCCTATCATCAAGCACACAATTCACCTGAGATGTTAAAATCCTGCAGCACAGAAACAGACCACCAAGTCAGTGTTAATTGATAGGTACCCAATTTTGCTCTGGATTACGTTGTCCTGATTTTGCTACTCAGGGCAAGTCATAGTGGCCAAATAATTTGCCGCCTTGCACATCTTTGGGCTGTGGGGAAAAGCTAACACTGAAGGAAATCAATGCATCCCAGGAGAAATAGTGCAAACATGAAACAGGCAGCACTAGATGCCAGGAGGCAGCAACTCTACTATTATTAAGGTTTCATTTTAATTGATCAATAAATGTAATTTCTCATATTTCATGCTTTTACTGTGAATAGGGACAGAAGGCTAATAACGATCCCTTTCCCATATTCCTACCACAGTTCTGCTGGCAAATTAGATACAGAGTGGTAGGAAGGAACTGCAGATGCCAGTTTAAGCAGAAGATAGACACAAAATGCTGGAGTAACTCAGTGGGTCAGACAGCATCTCTGGAGAAAAGAAACAGGTGACGTTTCGGGTCAAGACCCTTCTTCAGAAGAAGGGTGTAGACCCAAAACGTTATATTCCTTTTCTCCAGAGATGCTATCTGACCTGTTGAGTTACTCCAGCATTTTGTGTCTATCTTCTATTTTAGATACAGAGTGGTTCAGGTTGATGTGAAGGTTGAGAATATTCAGACATTGCCTGCAGACTGATCAACTCCAATTGCTTAAGGTTAAACAATGTCAAGGAAACATCCACTTGCCTGCTTTTGAAACTAATGAAACAGTACTCTTCAACATTATGGGACCCGAAATGTCACCTACCCATGTTCTCCAGGGATGCTGCCTGGTCCGCTGTATTACTTCAGCACTTGTTTTTATTTGTAAACTAACATTTGCAGTTCCTTGTGTCTCTAAAGTTCATTCTAGTTGTTCAGGGGATCACTAATAAAAACATGTCATGTACAATTTCTGTGCATTTGCCATGATAAGCTGTGACTTATCATGGGCAACCTGCACTTTTCAAATACCCCGATTTATTTAACTCGCAAATCATTTCCAGCCTTCCTGCAACAAACCGGGCTCTTCAAAACCATTCTTAACTGTCTGTAAATAGTTTAGGGATAAATCTGCTTAATAATAGATAACATAATCTCTTGCAATAGATACCGAGCATTTTAAATCCATGTTTCCTGAAGTAAGCTGTTACATGGATAGGTTATTGAGTGAGGATGGGTCCACTTGTCTTTAAATGCACCCATTTTCCAGATATCAGATTAGGTTTCAGATCATTGGAAATGTTAGTTCTCACTTGGAAGCTGTAGTCAGATTTAGAAAAACGATGTGGGGTTATGATTAAAATCATCGCAGAACAAGACTCTACTGGTTTTCCCAACTAACAATCATGAAGAAATTTACCAGCGGGAGGGAAACAAAATGTTTTACTTGAGGTTTTCAACTTGGAGGCTATTCACAGAGTCAAAGCTGAAGAAACAGTGGCGCAGCGGTAGAGTTGCTGCCTTACAGTGAATGCAGCGCCGGAGACTCAGGTTCGATCCCGATTATGGGCGCCGTCTATACGGAGTTTGTACGTTCTCCCCGTGACCTGCGTGGGTTTTCTCCGAGATCTTCGGTTTCCTCCCACACTCCAAAGACGTATAGATATGTAGGTTAATTGACTGGGTAAATGTAAAGAAAATTAAAATTGTCCCTAGTGTGTGTAGGATAGTGTTAATGTGCGGGGATCACTGTGCGGCACGGACTCGGTGGGCCGAAGGGCCTGTTTCCGCGCTGTATCTCTAAATCTAAAACCAAAACCAGTCTACTATTTAAGTTAAATACTGGGTAAATATATGCTAAAGTAATTATATTTAATGCTTATGAATACCTATTTGCAGTCCTTAGTTTACAACAAGCCAACATTTAATGGTGCTGAACACCATAAACTCAGCAACAAAATGATCATGTGAGTAAATCTCTTCACCATCTGGTCAGCATATTTTGTATGATTATCACAAGTGATGGGATTAATTTTATAAAGCTGATCAGGGAGAATAGAGACTGCCTTTGATGAAGAAGAAACATGGAGCAAAGCACCACACCTATAAATCCGGCAGTAGAAAAGTATTAACAAATGTTAGAAGTTCATAAATAATAGGAGCAGAAATTAGGCAATTCCCCCCATCGAGTCCACTCCACCATTCAATCATGGCTGATCTATCTTTCCCTCTCAACTCAAATCTCCTGCCTTCTCCCTGGAACCTTTGACATCCTTACTAATCAAGCACCTGTCAATCTCCGCTTTAAACATACCCAATACCTTGGCCTCCACTGCCGTCTGTGGCAATGAATTCCACAGATTAACCACCATCTGGCTAAAGATATTTCTCCTCATCTTTTTTAAAGGGACGTACTTTTATTCTGAGGCTGTGCCCTCTGGTCCTAGACTCTCGCACTAGTGGAAACAACCTCTCCACATCCAATCAATCCGTGCCTTTTATTATATTGTAAATTTCTATGAAATTCCCCCTCTCATCCTACTAAACTCCAGAGTACAGGCCCAGAGCCATCGCGTTCAGCACATGTTACCCAATCATCCCTACGATCATTCTCGTAAATGGCAGTACATCCTTCCTCAGAAATGGGTTTCAATATTTCTCACAATACTCCAAATGCTGTCTTACCAATGCCTTATAAAGCCAAAGCATTACATCCCTGCTTTTATATCCTAGTTCTCTTGAAATGAATGCTAACATAGCATTTGCCTTCCTTACTACTGATTGAGCCTGCAAATTAACTTTTTGGGAATCCTGTACCCAAGTCCATTTGCAGCTCCCATTTCTGAATGCTCTCCCCATTTAGAAAATAGTCTACGCCTTTGTCCCTACTACCAAAATCCATGACCACACACTTTGCTACACTATATTCCATCTGCCACTTCTTTGCCCACTCCCAACCTGTCCAAGTCCTTCTGCAGACTCTACACCACGTGCTTCTTCACCAATTATCCACAAACCTGGCCACAAGGCCTCAATCCCATCGTCCAATGTGAAAAGTAGCAGAAGAGAAACTCATGCAGAACACCACTAGTCACTGGCAGCCAACCAGAAAAAGCCCCTTTATTCCCACTCTTTGCGTTCTGCCATTCAGCCAACCTTTTATCCATGCTAGTACCTTCCTTCTATTTGCCTCTCATCTTGTTTTAGCAACCTCATGTTTGGCACTTTACCAAAGGCCTTCTGAAAATCAAAGTGAACAACATCCACTGATTCCCCTTTGTCTATCCTAT
Organism: Rhinoraja longicauda; assembly: GCF_053455715.1. NCBI lineage: Eukaryota > Metazoa > Chordata > Chondrichthyes > Rajiformes > Arhynchobatidae > Rhinoraja > Rhinoraja longicauda. Next base: position 35,768,443 of record NC_135972.1, read on the forward strand.
TTGTCTATGTGGATTTTAAATGCATTTAGCAAATATCACAAACACTGGTTAACAATATTGAAATTAATGGGATTAAAGGGTAAATGTTAGCTTGTTTTTCTATCTTGCGTAAATAAAAAGCAAGATGTAAATGGTTCCTCTTCAGACTAGAGGCTGGTCAACAGCAGTGATCTTCCAAGACTGGTGCTTTTTTTTGTATATTTGTGTATATATAAAATTAGACTTAGAATATAAAGTCAATGTTCAAAATCTGCTTATGATATCAAACGGTGGTGTGGCTGAAACCAGAATGATGCTAATGGACTCCAATGGCACACAGACTAGCACCAAATTATAGATGAAATTTAATAGAGGTGTGATAATATTGTACATATCATCATTGCATTTTATTAGATGCACCTGCCACCTAAATATTGACAAGACCAGAGGCACTGAAGTCCACACAAATCCTATGCCCTAGCCTTCTACATCCTGCAAATGTCTGAGACTAAACATTAACGTTTCAGAACATGTTTCTCCTTCCACAGCTGCTGTTTGATCTGGTGAGTACTTCCTGCATTTTCTGTTTATATTTCAGATTTCAGACATTGAACGAGTGTCGTCACATGAAGACTAAGCGTCGTTGTTCTATACAGCACAAATTTTGGAAGATGAGGTGGTGGATGGAAATCACGGGTGGATAGAAGCACTACAGCCAAAACGTCCACTAACCCTTTGCCTCCACAGATGCCGCCCGATTTGCAGAGTTCCAGTAGTTTGCTTTTTGCTCCAGACCCCAGCAACTCCAGTCTCTTGCATCCCCATCTTGCTGGGCCTATGGTTGATTTTCATAAATGCCCATTTGATCTCCACACCTGGCTACCTCACCCTCCTGCCCTTCCCCCATCCTGCCGCAGCCTGACCCCCCCCCCCCCCCCCTCTCCTCCTCCAATCTGTAAGTAATTGCCACTGCAGCTCTTTCATTAATAGAAACATAGAACCATTCAAAAACAGGAATATTTTGGAGGGGAGCTAAACCATTCACTGTGCCAAATAAATTATTGTTTAACGAGTCTGATATTTAAGGACAATGTATTAGGAAAACAGTTATCCATTCCCCCACGGATACTATCTAACCCACTGAGTTACTTCAGCATTTTGTGTGTTGCTCAAGATTTCAACATCTGCGGTTCCTTGTGTCTCCATAAGTTTCGTGTAGTTAAAATACAATACTGTGTTGTTGGATTTCGACATGTTGTTTATACAAAATCGATTGGAAAATAATGATTTTGCAATCTCGTCATAATGGGCTATTAAACTACACTAAATAAACTTGTTTAGCTCTACTTTTGCTGCTCCGTCTACTTCATGTGGTGTAGAGTCAGGAGAGTCAAGAGCGTTTTATTGTCAGACTAGATGACTATTGAACCCAAAGATCGTTTTATTGTCATATGTCCCGAAAAGGAACAATTAAGTTCTTACTTGCAGCAGCACAACAGATTATGTAATTATGCTCTGTAAACACCATAATAAGCACCAAAAAGTTAAATATATATATATATATGATAGTGCATATATAATATATATATATATTCTGAATATATATCAGTCTGAAGAAGGGTCTCGACACGAAACGTCACCCATTCCTTCTCTCCTGAGATGCTACCTGACCTGCTGAGTTACTCCAGCATTTTGTGAATAAATACCTTCGATTTGTACCAGCATCTGCAGTTATTTTCTTATACTATATAAAAAACATAGCACAAAAAGTAAGGAAATTTGTGTTTGGTAGATTATTTCTTTGTTGTAACAATGTTTCTTATATCGTTGGAAAGCCTGTTTATTTCCCTTTTACATGGTGCCACATTTGTAAGGAACATGCATTTGTGGGATGAGCAGCAGAGCTGAGTATGTGGGTTGCGCCCATGAAAAATCTGCCAAATCTTCTCTGCCAATGCCAAACAGCTTATTCTGCCATTGACTCTTGTTCGGTGTTGTTTGGTGGATTGGATGATTGAAGTCTGAAGAAACAAGACATATTGGCAATTTAACAATTTATTCATTTAATAAACAGGAGCCTCAGTAGCATGTGGAAGAACCATACACAGCCACAACAGCCTGGCACCTCCTCCTCATGCTGGTCACCAGCCTGGTCACACACTGTTGTGGGATGGCATCCCATTCTTCAACCAGCATTTGTCGCAAGTCAGCCAACGTGGTTGTGTGGGTCACTCTGGCACGAACAGCACGCCCAAGCTGATCCCACAAGTGTTCAATGGGGTTGAGGTCAGGACTGCTGGCAGGCCATTCCATCCTCTCCACTCCCAAATTCTGGAGGTAGTCTCTGAGAAACCCTGCTCTGTGGGGGCGAGCATTGTCATCTTGGAGGATAGAGTTCGGTCCCAGACTGTGGAGATATGGGATTGCCACTGGTTGCAGAATCTCATCTCGATACCTCTCTGCATTGAGATTGCCTCCAATGATGACAAGCCTTGTTTTTCCAGTGAGGGAGATGCCGCCCCACACCATCACACTGCCTCCACCAAAAGATGTTACTCTATCGGTGCAGCAATCAGCATAGCGTTCTCCGCGTCTTCTCCACATTTTGACCCTATGATCCAACTGCCGTAGGCAGAATCTGGACTCGTCGCTGAACATAACGTTCCTCCACATGTTCAGGTTCCAACGCACGTGTTGCCGACACCAGCGCAAACGGGCCTGACGGTGAAGGGCAGTCATGGCAGGCCTCCTGGCAGCCCTATGAGACCGGAGATCGGCTGCGTGCAGTCTGTTCCGAATTGTCTAGGCAGAGAGCCGTCGGCCATATCGTCCTGCAAACCTTGACTGCAAATCTGTAGAAGACAGCCTACGGTTCCTAAGTGCTGACAGGGTGAGGAAATGGTCTTCTTCGGGTGTCGTCTTCTTGGGACGCCCACTTCGCGGCCTGTGTCTGACATCCCCCGTTATATGGAACTTGGCCTTCACTTTGGAGATGGTACTAGGGCTCACTCCAAATAATGCCGCAACTTGGTTTTGCGGAACACCAGCTTGAAGTTGCCCTATCGCACGGGCCCTATCCAGATCAGTCAAACGTGGCATGCCAATTCTTGGAGCAGACACCTACTGACCACTGTAGCAGGGCCCATGCTCACAGATGCTGCCAATCAGGTGCCAATCAGGCACCTGATTGTCAGCACCTGGGGGTACCAGAAGCTCAAAACAAGAGTCAATAGCAACAGCAGAATAAGCTGTTTGGCATTGGCAGAGAAGATTTGGCAAATTTTTCATGGGTGCAACCCATATACTCAGCTCTGCTGCTCATCCCACAAATGCATGTTCCTTACAAATGTGGCACCATTTAAAAGGGAAATAAACAGGCTTTCCAACGGTATAAGATTTATTGCCAAGAAGCATTGTTACAACAAAGAAATAATCTACCAAACACAAATTTCCTTACTTTTTGTGCTATGTTTATATATATATATATATATATATATATATATATATATATATATATATATATAATATATGCACTATCATTGCTATATATATATAGCACTTTCATTGCTATATATATATTATTGGTTCCACCCATATATTGCTACGAAAAAGTCAAGACAAAGAATACCCCTTGAGTCTGCGAGAGCGGGGGCGGAAGATGACTCATCGACAGACCACATGGCAACAGACCTAGGAACGGAATCGACTATGAATCAAACAACTAGCACAGAAATTGACAGAGCAGCAGTGCCGGCAGGACACAAGCTACGAAGCTGCATCTGTGGCTGGGAAAAGATAACATCAGAGAAGGGTCTCAAGATCCACCAGGGCAGGAAAAAGTGCCTGAGAGAGCTTGGTGGGGGGCCTCGCATTGACCATCACTTTCTAAGATGTAGGTCAAATCAGTCGAGTGAAGCCCAGTGGCAGGATAATCACCATAGTCCACAGGGTATCAGCACCCCAGGCGAAGCTCAACCAAGTACAGTACCACCAACGGACATGAGTCCAGAGCCCAACCAGCCACAGTCTGCGGTAGAGAGGAAGATGGAAGGAAAAAAGCCTCAAATCTTGTGGCCTAAAACCTGCCAGAGGAAAAAGTGGGAGACCATTAACACTGACCTCGTCCATCTTCTGGAAGGATTGAAGGGATGTGTAGAAAGAAAACTGGAGAAGATGGGAGACATCGTATACAACTATGGGGCGGAGAGATTTGGTGTGAAGGTCAAGAAACAGAGGACACAGAAGGAACTATCACTCCAGTACAATTCCAGGAGGCAGCAGGAGATAAAAAGACTGGTGAAGGAAAGGAGGCAGCTGAGAAAACAGTGGAGGAAGGCCACAGAGGGAGAAAGGAAAGCACTCGAGGCACTGCAGGCAGAAGTAAAGCAAAGCCTGGCAATCCTGCGAAGAGCAGAATGCCTGAGAAAGCAACACAAGAAGAAAGAACGAGCAAGGACAGGCTTTTACAGAGATCCATATAAGTTTGTCAAAAGCCTCTTTGTCAAGGAGAAGAGCGGGATCTTGAAAGTACCTGTAAGGGAACTGGAGGAGCACCTGAGGAAGACGTACTCCGACAACCTGAGGCATGAGCCAGTCACCATTCCAGACGACATGCCACCTATTCACCCACCTGAGCACCAGATGGACACAAGACCTCCTACATGGAAAGAGGTGGAGAACACAGTTAAACGAGCAAGATCAGCATCAGCCCCAGGGCCCAATGGCATTCCATACAGGCTCTAGAAGAACACCCCTGGTGTCCTGAAATACCTCTGGAAGTTAATGAAAGTGGTGTGGGGGAAAGGAATCATACCTAAGGCATGGCGAATGGCAGGAGGGATCCTAATTCCCAAAGAAAAGAACTCCTCAACCATTAGCCAATTCCGCCAGATCAGCCTTCTGAATGTAGAAGGAAAGATCTTCTTTGGTATTGTGGCCCAAAGACTCTCAGCATTTTTGCAGAGCAACAACTTCATTGACACGTCAGTGCAGAAAGCAGGGGTACGTGGCTTCTCAGGATGTCTGGAACATGCAAATGTCATCTGGCACCAGATACAAACTGCCAAGAAAGAAAAGAGAGATCTGCACGTGGTTTTCTTAGATCTTGCCAATGCCTTTGGTTCAGTGCCCCATGAGACTCTTTGGGCAGCTTTTAACTTCTTCCAGGTCCCAGAGGTCACCACAAAGCTGGTAAAAGCTTACTTCCAGGACCTCCAGTTCTGCATCACAACACAGGACAACACCACCGCCTGGCAACACCTTGAGATAGGCATAATGGCGGGCTGTACCATTTCTCCTCTGGTTTTTACCATGGCAATGGAGCTAATCATTATCGAGCATCACGATGGGTAGTTGGAGGGGAACGCTTGAAGAGTGGGCTGCGTCTTCCTCCAATCAGGGCGTATATGGATGACATGACCACTATAACAACAACAAAAGCATGCACCAAACGCCTGCTGGATAAACTCCAGGAAAACATCAAATGGGCACGAATGGAGATTAAACCCAGCCAGTCCTGCAGTATTTCCATCGTCAAAGGCCGGCTCACTGATGAAAGGTTCCGCATCAACAACGAGACAATACCAACTGTCCTGGAGAAGCCTGTCAAAAGCCTTGGGCGATGGTACACCGCACACCTCAAGGACGCAGAGCAGGTGGAACAACTAAGGCAGGATACAATCAGTGGCCTCAAGCAAATCAACAACACTACTCTCCCAGGGAAGCTGAAGCTTTGGTGCCTTCAATTCGGTCTGCTGCCCCGACTCATGTGGCCAATTACCATCTATGAGATCACTCTATCCCATGTCAACCAGCTGGAGAGACTTGTGAACTCACAAGTGAGGAAGTGGCTTGGGCTACCGAGATGCCTCAGCAGTATAGGACTCTATGGGAATGGAGCCCTCTCACTGCCAGTCTCAAGCCTGGTGGAGGAATTCAAATGCGCCAAAGCAAGGCTGGACATGACACTAACAGAATCCCGGTACCCAATAGTTAGAGGTGTCGCTCCAACCCTAGCAACAGGGAAGAAATGGACTCCAGCAGCAGTGGTACAGGACGCAAAATCTGCCCTCCGACACCGGGACATAGTGGGCCATGTCCAACAAGGCCGAGGGGGCTTTGGCCTGGGAGTAATGAAACTTACCTGGCAAAAGGCTACTCCAGCTGAACGTCGGCACCTGGTGGTGGAGGAGGTGCGCCGCCAAGAAGAAGCAGCCAGGTGTGCCAAAGCCATATCTCAAGCCAAGCAAGGCCGCTGGATGAGGTGGGGTAGCATTGAGAGGAGGAAGATCACATGGAGTGAGCTGTGGAACATGGAGTCAAGTATGTTGAGCTTTATTATCAGAGCCACATTTAAATGTCCTTCCCTCTCCCATAAACTTAAATCTTTGGCTGGGAGAGGATCCAGCCTGCCCCCTGTGTGCAGTTCCAGCAAACCTCAAGCACATCCTGGTCGGTTGTAAGACCAGCCTAACACAAGGCAGATACACCTGGCGACACAACCAGGTGCTGAGGTGTTTGGCAGATGCACTCGAGTGCAAGAGAGTTACCACCAACGCCATGCCTATCAATGCCCAGCTACCATTCCCGCAAATCCAATCGTTCATCCGGGAAGGAGAGAAACGGAAGACTACCACCTCGCCTCTCAACTCATGCCCACTGAGCGCAGCCAGAGACTGGGAAATGCGGGTTGACCTAGGCCAGAGGCTTTCCTTCCCAGTTGAAATCGCAGCTACCAACCTGCGACCAGACCTCGTCCTCTGGTCCAACTCCTGTCGGCGTGTTTACATCATTGAGCTGACGGTGCCCTGGGAGGAGGCTGTGGACGAAGCATTTGAAAGGAAAAGGCTGAGATATTCCAACCTTGCAGTAGAGGCAGAGGAGCGAGGTTGGAGTGTAAGGGTGCGTCCAGTGGAGGTGGGGTGCAGGGGCTTTGTAGCCAGTTCCACTGCAAGGCTCCTGAGGGAAGTTGGAGTCAGAGGGCAGGCCCAAAGGAGGGCAATCAAAGAACTTGCAAATGCCGCCGAACGGAGCAGTCACTGGCTGTGGCTGAAAAGAAAAGATACTGTCTGGGCTGTCACGTGACCATCTTGAGGCTAACCATAAGACACACACCCAGGTCTGATCACCCTGCGGTGGGCCTGCCTCAACTGAGGGTGTCTCGTGATAAAAGGCCGAAACACCCAGTGATGTTGAGGTACACAACTGAAGATGTGTCTGAATGGTAGCAACATCACCTAGTGGTCACCCCCAAGAACAACACCAGTCAATTGTAGTGCAAACCTTAGGGATTGTAACATTTAGTCCTACTAATCAATATATATATATATATAATATATGCACTATCATTGCTATATATAGCACTATCATTGCTATATATATTATATATGCACTATCATTGCTATATATTATATATGCATTATCATTGCTATATATTATATATGCATTATCATTGCTATATATTATATATGCACTATCATTGCTATATATATATATATATATATAAAACAATGATAGTGCAACAAAAAAAAAGAATAATAGTGCATTATTATGAACCTCGCTCAGGTGACGGTAAATGTGCTGCTACCTACTGTGCATCCTAAATGCCGAGCACTGCAGCTCAGATTATGTGGGGCGGAGTGCGAGTGCGAGTGCGAGCAGGGGCGCTGCTGTCACGCGATCAAGGCAAAGCTCCCGGGGACGGAGAGGCTGAGCCCGAGCAGAGAGACGATGAAGCCATCTCGGGCTTAGAGGTTGCGCGAGCCAGGGGCAGATAGATAGAACCCTCCCCGGGAGCTCGCGAGCTACAGACATTGCAGCCGCCGCCACTGCCGCAGGAAACCAATGCACCTGCAACAAGGGAGCACCGACCAGCCGGCATCCTCCACAACAGAGCAGTATGTGCCATCAGACCGGCATTCCAGGTACTGTGTCAAACAAAACAAAAAAACCCGCTGCACTCTCGGGATCGCTTCAAAGTGAAAACTCACCGGCCTCAGAAACTGGGCAATCTGTTACTTTTTACATTTGTGGCCACAGTCAGGTGGAAATCTATCAGTCTCATCCCCTTTAAGAACCTAATCCTTATTAAAGTAGCTTTCAAATAATGTTTTGATGACTGTCCGCAGAGGACGCGGAGTGGTTTAAACGGGTGTGCTTTGCTTTGAGTCTTAAAAAAAAAAATCACATTATTAAGTCGTGTCAATGCACAAGCATTGATGACTTGGAATGGACAATATATTGAGAAAGGACTTTCTGGATGAAACGACACCAAGGTCCTTCTAATGCATTCATCTTGACAGATAATGATATTTTTGTACCGTTGTATACAAAAAATAATTATTTTACAATACTGAACTTGACAAATCAGATGCAAATAACAAAGTGCTAGAAAAACGTCAGGCAGCATTTGTAGAGGAAGTGGTGGAATGATGTTTTGTGTTGAGTCCTTCCATACTGCCTGACTTGCTGGTCGAATCCCTCCACACATGCTGCCTGACTCACTGAGTTCCCCCAACACTTTGTTTTTTTTACCTAAGATTTTGCAGAATCAACTTTATGGTATTATTTAAGTAATTGCCAACAAAACTTGTTAACTTTATATTTTGTGGTCATGGTTTTAAAAAATGCATTGATCGCTGGGACTGGAGCTCACCAGCTGGAGCATCACAACCAAACCTGGCATTGGGAAACAACCTCGGGAATCTAATAACCGAGTGTTAAAGTCACTAATGCAGTTTTAGTATTATTATAGTTACAGATGTTTCCTTCATTTTCAAATGCTGTTGCCCAGCATTTGAAAATGAAGGAAATATCTGTAACTATAATAATTGAGGAGACAAATTGAGGGGAATGTTTTAAGTGGTTGAAATCCTAATGAAGTTTAGAGTGAGAAAGGGCAAAACTTGAACAAAAGATGGGGAAAATACTAAAAATGAGTTTACGATTTAGAAGCCAGAGTGAGATAAAATGTAGAAGGTGATAACAAATGGACAACATTGGACAGGATGGCATAGCTGAAGATGAACTAGTTATTTTTACCAGGGGGTGTTGACAGTTTTTTTGTTGTTGTTCTGAGAAGGGCATTGGGAAAGGGGGGAGAGTGAGACGGGTGAGAGAGTCATAGAATCATAGTCATAGAGTGATACAGTGTGGAAACAGGCCCTTTGGCCCAACTCGCCCACACCGTCCAACAATGTCCCAGCTACACTAGTCCAACTTGCTTGCGCTTGGTCCATATCCCTCCAAACCTGACCTATCCATGTACCTGTCTAACTGTTTCTTAAATGATGGGATAGTCCCTGCCTCAACTACCTCCTCTGGCAGCTTGTTCCATACGCCCACCACCCTTTGTGTGAAAATGTTACCCCTTGAATTCCTATTAAATCTTTTCCCCTTCATCTTGAAACTATGTCCTCTGGTCCTCGATTCCCCTAATCTGGGCAAAAGACTGTGCATCTACCCGATCTATTCCGCTCATGATTTTGTATACCTCTATAAGATCTCCTTTCATCCTCCTGCCCTCCGTGGAATAGAGACCCAGCCTACTCAACCTCTCCTGATAGCTCACACCCTCTAGTCCTGGCAACATCCTCGTAAATGGTTGGTGATGGAAGCTTTGAAAAGAAGTCATAGCATGTTAGAATTACATGAGAGCATTTGCTATCGTGGAGATAGGAGGGAATGTTAATGGCAGGAGAGTAAAATCGGATTCATTAGGAGCACAATGGAAGGCAACTGGATGAAGAGTTTGCAGAGAAAACAAATGTTTAGGGTTGATCTGTGAACAAAATTTAGCCAGGTGGACCGTGAGAAGGGCGGAATATATTAAAGAACACAATTGAAGAGGTAGGACACAAAGTGATGGAGTAACTCAGTGGGTCAGGCAGCTTCTCTGGAAAACAAGGATAAGTAACATTTCAGGTTGAGGCCCTTCTTCAGACTGATGGGGGGGGGGGGAAGAAGGCAAATGGTTGAAAAAAAGGCCACAGAAAAGGGAAGAAGGTGTGAGACAGGATTGAAACGATGTGAATTGCAAAGCTAGAGGAAAAAAAGTAGTGGGAAGAAATAGGTGGTAGTCTAGGTTGGGCAAAGGGGAGGAGAGAGGGAAGGGGAGGGAGGTGTGGGAGCATGGTTAGTGGAGTGCTGGGGCTAGCAGGAGGAGATAACTTAAAATTGGAGAATTTACTGTTCCTGCCATTGGGTTGTGAGCTACCCAGGTGGAATTGAAGATGCTGTTCCCGGAGCTATCGGAGGTACAAAACTTCCAGTTCCATCTTTGCACAAGATTCCAACGGTTGAAGTAAGTGACTCTCTACCACTTTCTTCTGGCGGTTAGCAACTGGCAACAAAAGCTGGCCTTAGCAGTTTTATCTGTATCCTAGGATTGAACAAAAAAATAAGCAGTTGCATCAGCCACGAGCTTCAGTTTGATAATATTTCACTAGTTACTATTCAAATATTTGGTCCTTAAATATGAGCACAAATCAGTCTGGTCCCTGGCTCACTGCAGGCCACAGTAAGGGAAATCCAGTCATCACGTCTGAAGAAGGATGCCGGCTCAAAACATCGCTTATCCATGTTCTCCAGAGATGCTGCCTGACCAGCTGAGTTATTCTGCATTTTATTTTTCTTTGTATTTTTAAAATATTTTGTTTCAAAGAGTGGAGCTCGGTTGTTCTGTTTACAATTGTTTCCTTTATTTTTGCTTCTTAGTTGTGTCTTTGTCTCGGTTGATAATACTTTAGTCTCTGTATTGTGTTCAAGAACACACATTGCCCCTGGATTCACAAAAGTGTTTTCATTTGCGAAAGAGATAAACTAAAGTGGAATGAAGATGCGAGCGCCGAGCAACCTGGCTGACATTTCTCCCGTGGGCTCAACACAAAGTGCTGGAGTAACTTTAGCGGGTCAGGCAGTGTCAGTGGAGGGAATGGATGGGTGACATTTTAGGTCGGGACCCTTCTTCAGATCAAGGATCAAGATTTCAGTATCAGCAGTTCCTTGTGTTTCCATTTCTCCCTTGGCCAATGGCAAGAAAATAGATCACATGCTCATTTATTTTCATTGACTATTTGAGTTCTATATAGTCCTGCAGCACAATATTGATGGATTTCAAATGATAATCAGGGTTACGTCCGAAGAATGGTCTCGACCCGAAACGTCACCCATTCCTTCTTTCCAGAGATACTGCCTGACCCGCTGAGTTACTCCAGCTTCTTGTGTCTGTCTAAAGTTGCAGTCAGGGTGCAGGTTGTGATTTACTTGTAATTGTAAAACACAAGTTAACCCTTCAAGTAAGGGGCACAATATTTTGGCTGCAGACGCAGGATTGGAGCTCTTCGAGAAACTTGTCTAGGATGTCAACTTGTCTCTTTTCTCCATATTGTATGACCTGCTGAGTGTTTCCGATATTCTTTGTTTTAAGTTTCCAGCTCATGCAATATTTCTGTTTGGTCTTTGGTCTCGGAGCTGCTGTTAGGAATTGTTTTATCAGAGTTTTACTTAATGCTGCAAGGTCCACACTACAACTATATAAAACTGGTATAAATGGTTTCTAATACTTCACTTATTTATTACGTTCAGTGTCAGTAATAGAGAAAATATAATTATATCAAATGTGTAGGAAAATAACTGCAAATGCTGATACAAATCGACGGTATTTATTCACAAAATGCTGGAGTAACTCAGCGGGTCAGGCAGCATCTCAGGATAAAAGGAATGGGTGACGTTTCGGGTCGAGACCCTTTTTCAGACTGATTCAGGCTCTCACTAGGGTCTCTTCTACATCCCGCAGCTCCGCTCTTGCTCCCCCTCCTCCCATTCGTAACAAGGACAGAATCCCCCTCGTTCTCACCTTCCACCCCATCAGCCAGCGTATCCAACAAATCATCCTCCAACATTTCCGTCACCTCCAACGGGACCCCACTACTGGCCACATCTTCCCATTCCCTCCCCTTTCTGCGTTCTGCAGAGACCGTTCCCTTCGTAACTCCCTGGTCCACTCGTCCCTTCCTACCCAAACCACCCCATCCCCGGGCACTTTCCCCTGCAACCGCAGGAGATGCAACACCTGTCCCTTTACCTCCCCCCTCAACTCCATCCAAGGACCCAAACAGTCTTTCCAGGTGAGACAGAGGTTCACCTGCACCTCCTCCAACCTCATCTATTGTATCCGCTGCTCTAGATGCAAACCTCTTTACATCGGCGAAACCAAACGCAGGCTCGGCGATCATTTCGCTCAACACCTTCGCTCAGTCCGCCTTAACCAACCTGATCTCCCGGTGGCTGAGCACTTCAACTCCCCTCCCACTCCCAGTCTGACTTTTCTGTCATGGGCCTCCTTCAGTGCCATAGTGAGATCCACCGGAAATTGGAGGAACAGCACCTCATATTTCGCTTGGGCAGCTTGCAGCCCAGTGTAATGAACATTGACTTCTCCAACTTTAGATAGTTCCTCTCACCCTCTCTTCCCCTCCCCCCTCCCGGTTCTCCCTCTATCTTCCTGTCTCCACCTGTATCCTTCCTTTGTCCCGCCCCCCTGACATCAGTCTGAAGAAGGGTCTTCTCTCTTGAGATGCCTGACCTGCTGAGTTACTCCAGCATTTTGTGAATAAATTATATCAAATGTTGTTATTTCAGTTGAAATTGAATCTGGTAGTTGTTAGTGTCTATTCTATTTCCAGATTTTAATAAAAGATCTTGCCTTATCTTATCTATCTTGCGCTATAGGTATTATTTCCTTTTTTGGAGATATTCTGGTCTTGCAATAATATGATTAGTTGAATCGCCCTGCCAATACAGAAACCATTTATATGTGGGATATAACAGAAATTCACAATAAATTATTTACGTAGACAGTATCATGACTAAGTCTTAACCTTTCCTCTCCTTTCATATATGGGATATCAGATTGATGTTACTATGCACAGACTGGAAGGTCTTGCATGTGTTGTTCTCAAAATCAGGATGCAGCCTATGAACAATGTAATTATGGATACATTTTGAATTGCAACTATCATCGTGATTATTAAGAAAGAAACATTAACATAGTTTAAAATGTGAGCATATGTTCATAACAAGAATCGTTTATCATCTTGCCTTGTTCAAGCCTGTTTTGGCGATGTTGTGGGTAAATCATGCCAGCTGTGACGTACCTGCAGCACCTGTGCTGGGTAATAAAAGAACATTGTTGTCATCCCTGACTTGGTACACTTTTATTTTCAATTATTATTTTCCACTGCAGCCTTTAGGGATTTCATCTGTTAATGCCTGAATTAATTTGAATTAGGGTTCCGTGTTGAGGGGATTTCAGAATAAATGACAGATCAGATTTTATTTTACCTCCATAGATCAGTTTGGATACCCCTGATCTAATTTTCTTATCCTCAAATCTTGTAGGCTTTGTAATTGTTGAATTATGACCTGGGCTGTTTCACCAATGACTTGTGAATTTAATTCTCCATTGGCTCCTGCGATTATCACAATTTTTTTAACATCCTGTTCTAAGTTCTCTGATAATCTTAAATTGAGTCCCCTTTTTGCAACTTATCAATCTGTGGGACGATCTGCTCCATTTTCTGTCTCCTTTTATGAAATAATTCCTGTGGCTCTCCGTGAGTTATTAATGTATAAAGCACCTTTATTGTCATCCAAAAACATGTTATTGGACGAAATTACGGTACCCACAGTCAACAATGAGAGGCAATAAAAGATGAAAGCAATAAACACACAATTACAAAACCAACATAAAACAAAAAACATCCTCCTCACTCTCCTCCACTTACCTCCTCACTGTGATGGAAGGCTAGAATGTCTTCTCTCTTCCCTGCCAATGTTATTGACAAACATACATTTGTTGATCTACTAGAAACACAGTCATCTGAACTATACTTCCTCCCAACCTGCCTCTTGCAAGAACACCATCCCCCTCTATCAATTTCTGCATCTTTGCTGGATCTGCCCCCAAGATGGGGCTTTCACTCAAGGACATCCGAGATATCCTCTTTCCTTAGTAAACATGGTTTCCCTCTTGCTATTGGGGTTGGGTCCATCATCCATGTCACTGCTGAGTCTCACAATTCTGTGTTTGCTCCCACCCCCCTCCTCCCCTTTCGGAGCAAGGATCGAGTTCCCATGGTCATTGCCTTTCACCCCACAACCTCGGCATTAAACACATCATTTTCTGACATCTTCATCAACTGCATCATGATCCCACCATCAGTCGCATCTTCCTGCCCCCACCCCTTTTTTGCTTTCTCTAGAAACCATTCCCTCTGTGCCTCCTTGGTGCACTCATCCTTTCCTACCCTAACTGCTCCCTCCTCAGGTATTGTCCGCAAAGCCGCTGGAGATGTAACACCTGTCGCAATACCACCTCCCTTGCCTCCATCCAGCTGGGTGACCGATTTGCCAAACACTTGCGCTCGGTCTGCAAAGGCCTGCTGAATCTTCTTATTGCTGATAATCATTTTAATTCCCCTTCCTCTGGCCAGGCAACTGATGGGTAGATATAGGAAGGAGAGGTTTGGTTGGCAAATGGTAGAATAAAGGCTAGAATTAAATGTGTGATGAAGAGGCAAGAGGCTGTCAGATAAGAAGAGGAGTGAATGAGGAATGAAATTTAAAGCCAGAGGGTGGGATATAGGTGGGAAAGGATGGTGGGGGGGGGGGGGGGGGGGGAGAGAGGGGAGGGGGAGAAGGGGAGGAGGGGGAGATGGGAGGGGGGGAGAGAAGGGAGGCGGAGAAGGAAGGTGGGGCAGGAGGGTGTGAGAAATTAGTATACAACGAGTTACTCCAGCACTTTGCTTTTTCCTCCTCAGCGTTTCCTTCTATCTCCTTTATACATTTGTTAGGCTTCCAAATTATATATCTCTCTTTCCATTGCATTTTATGCAGTTTGTTATTCTAACTGTGGTTAGAAACTTTTAATCCAGTTAATTTCTCATTCCAAGTTTATTATGCAGATCATTCTAATTAATCTTCTAGGAACTATGCAGTAATGTTTTTACGGTTCCTAGAAATTTACTGATGTCTCCCGGCACAATTTCACAATGTTTGAGCATGTTAACGAGCCATTGATGAAAACTTTGAATGCAACTTCTGAGTGCATTCTTCATTTTTTTCTCAGTTGGTTTTGTGGGTATTGTTTACAAGTTCCCTGAAGAAAGGATGATCCCCTGTACCTGCTGCTGCTTTGCTGACACCTTAAGCAAAATTTGACTTGTACCTCTAAATGTGGTGATTGATTCTCTCAATGAACAACAGAGATTATTGGGTTGCGTTTCAGAGTATTACCACTGGTTACAATGGTCACTGGAAAGATTTTTTGCTGATCTTTTGTGCCAAATTCATGTACTCATAATCTCAGAACATTTTCTTTGCTTCAGAATTACCAAGATAACATAGATATTTTAGTCCAGTTTATTTGTGTACAAGCGGTCATTAAAACCAATGAGATTGAAAATGCATCATGGAATATTCAAAATTATCTTTAGACCACCTTTTCAAACAAGAAGTTTGCTATTTGTCCTTGTGGATAAAGACTAAAACAAGTCTGGGCAGAATAGTGCGTCTTGAGGAATGGAACCTTGACCTAGGAGTCCACACACACTCACACTAGAGTTCCCAGCCTTGGACTATTTTAACAGAACAAATGTAACATTGTAGGTAGACACAACTCAGCGGGTCAGGCAGCATCTCAGGAGAGAAGGAATGGATGACGTTTCGGGTCGAGACCCTTCTTCTGACCATTGTAACATTGTGACATTTTACAGATTCAATATCATATCTACTGCTGTAACTGAACAGATTATTAATAATTTTTGCTTAAGTAAATAATTCAAAAAATAAGAAAAGGCGGTATTGATCTTTCAGAATAATCTTCCAGGTGATATTCATGTTCTGCAATTTCATGTCCTGAATGACTTGCTGAGTATTTTCAGCCATCTCAGATATTTGTAGTTTTCTTTTTGATTTTCATTTAGTTTTACAATCTACATTATTCATCTTTATGCTAGCAATATACTTTTTAGATTTAGATTTAGAGATACAGCGCGGAAACAGGCCCTTCGGCCCACCGAGTCCGTGCCACCCAACGATCCCCACACATTAACACTATCCTACACACCCTAGGGACAATTTTTACATTTGCCCAGCCAATTAACCTACATACCTGCACGTCTTTGGAGTAGAACAATAGAACAACAGCACAGGAACAGTGAAGGCAGATAAGAGTTGGTCTTGGCATCACGTTTGGCACAATGTAGGCAATGTTTGGCACATTGTGCCAAACGTGATGCCAAGACCAACTCGTATCCGCCTGCACTTAATTCATATCCCTCCATTCTCAGCCTATCCAAAAGTCTCTTAATTGCCACTATTGCACCTGTCTTCACCACCACCCCTGGCAATGTGTTCCAGGCACTTACCACCCAGTTCATCTCCATTAACAACTGTAAATCCCCCACCGCTCCCCTCCCCCAAGGTGTCCCCCAAGGCTCAGTCCTTGGCCCCCTCCTCTTCATCCTCTACCTGTTCCCCCTTGGTCAATTAATCCGCCGTCATGGTCTCAACTTCCACTGCTTCGCCGATGATATCCAGCTCCTCATCTCCACCAAGTCAATCTCCTCCACCACACACTCTACACTGACAAACTGCATTACTGAAATAAAATCTTGGCTTCAATCAAACTTCCTCAAACTCAATTGCAACAAATCTGAAATCATCATCATTGGTCCAAAAATGCTCACCAAATCCACCCAAAACTTCATCCTCAACATTGATGGTCTCCCAGTATCCACCTCACCTCACATCCGGAATCTTGGAATCATCCTTGATCAAACCCTCTCCTTCGACAAACACATCAAACACATCACAAAGACAGCCTTCTTCCACCTCAAAAACATTGCCCGTCTCCGTCCATCCCTCTCCTCCACAGCTGCAGAAACCCTCATCCACGCCTTCATCACCTCCCGTCTGGACTACTGCAACAGCCTCCTCTATGGCGCACCCTCAAAAATCATCAATAAACTTCAATACATTCAAAACTCCGCTGCCCATCTACTCACACACACCTCGATCCGTGACCATATCACCCCCGTCCTTTATAAACTCCACTGGCTCCCCATCCCCCAGAGAATCCAGTACAAAATCCTCCTCATAACCTACAAAGCCCTCCATAACCTGGCCCCATCCTACCTGACCGACCTCCTCCACAGGCACACTCCCACCTGCACCCTCCGCTCTGCCGCTGCCAATCTCCTATCCCCCCACATCCGGACTAAACTCAGATCCTGGGGGGACAGGGCTTTCTCCATCGCTGCTCCCACCCTATGGAACTCACTACCCCAAACCGTTAGAGACTCCCCCACACTCACCACATTCAAAACATCGCTGAAGTCTCACCTGTTCAGCACTGCCTACAACCACTGAAGGTCACCTCACCTACTGTCTCCTTTCTCTGTTCATTTATTTATTTACTTATTTATCTATTTATTAATTTCCCTATGTTCTCAAAATCTCTGTAAAGCGTCTTTGAGTATATGAAAAGCGCTATATAAATAAAATGTATTATTATTATTATTATTATTATTATATAAAAAAAAAACCCACACATCACTTTAAAAAAAAATTGACCCTCTCATCTTAAAGCTATGCCCTCTAGTATTTGATATTTCCATCTCAGGCAATGGGTACTGACTGTTTACCCTATATGTTCACATAGTTTTATATACATATCAGGCCTCCCCTCAAATTCTGGCATTCTAGAGAAAGCCATTCAAGTCTGTCCAACCTCTCCCTGTAGCTACTACCCCTAATCCAGGCATCATTCTGGTAAACCTCGTCTGCACCCTTTCCAAAGGTTCGACATTTTTCCTGTAATGGGGTGACCAGAAATGCACACAATACTCCAAATGCAGCCTAACCAAACCCGGACAAAGCTGCATCATGACTTCCTACCTCTTGTACTCAATCTACATGAATCATTTAAGGCTGGGGTCATTGGTCGGAAATTTGTCGTCTGTAGTGAAGAAACTGTGCTTACCGCTATTCAGGAAGAAATCACACGGCAGAAGTATGATCATATTTGAGGTAGCTGTTGATACTGTTTACCAGCATGCTAAATACAAATGGGCCATATATCATTAAGATGGAGTTTAAGTATCATATATGTATTTTTAACTGGAGCAGTGGGTGAAGAATTTGTTCTATTTTAAAAAAGAAAAGCCAGATGTCTTGCAGTGACATTTGAGCTCAGCAATATCGTTGATGGTGACCATCTGAGCTGAAATCACTTGCAATTAAGCTTTATTTATCAACAATAGCAACTAATCATCACATCCATTTCTACAGTATTGTTCTTTAGTCGTATAATTTTATGGTGTTTCTGAACTATACCTAATAGGGGTAAACACTTTAAGTAATTACTGCATTTAAATGCACAGAATCCATAATCTTAAGAGACATTTCTTAAACGCAACTAACCATTTTTTGGCAGATATATTCTATTCTGTTTTTTTTCCACAGTTTCCAAAGAACTAAAGGATATCTTTGCCAGAGCCAGGAATGGAGAATTCTGTGTCCTGAAAATTGTGATTGAAAACGGTAGGTTGTTCAGCAGCTAGAATCTGCACTTCACGAGAATCACCACAGAATTGTTACATCTTAAACAGTGTCAAACCTTTTAGTATGCTCCTTATAAAACATCAAATTCTATCATACGAAAACAAAATTATATTATGCAAGCCAAATTAGTTGTCTTCAAATGTAAGATTTATGCCCCCGCTGCACTGATTGAAGATACCGCCTGCTCACGTTTATTGAAGTCCAACATAGTCTTAAAACAATGCAGAGGGATAAATTGTGCTCTCTCAATTTGTATATCTTTTGATTCACGTTATAAAAGCACGAAGGTATAGGCAATAGACAATAGAAAATAGGCAATAGGTGCAGGAGTAGGCCATTCAGCCCTTCGGGCCAGCACCGCCATTCAATGTGATCATGGCTGATCATTCACAATTAGTTCCCCGTTCCTGCCTTCTCCCCATACCCCCTGACTCCGCTATCTTTAAGACCTCTATCTAGCTCTCTCTTGAAAGCATCCAGAGAATTGGCCTCCACTGCCTTCTGAGGCAGAGAATTCCACAGATTTACAACTCTCTGACTGAAAAGGTTTTTCCTCATCTCCGTTCTAAATGGCCTACCCCTTATTCTTAAACTGTGGCCCCTGGTTCTGGACTCCCCCAACATCGGGAACATGTTTCCTGCCTCTAACGTGTCCAATCCCTTAAAATTTTATATGTTTCAATACGATCCCCTCTCATCCTTCTAAATTCCAGTGTAAACAAGCCCAGTCGCCCCAGTCTTTCAACATACGACAGTTCGCCATTCCGGGAAGTAACCTAGTAAACCTACGCTACACACCCTCAATAGCAAGAATGTCCTTCCTCAAATTTGGAGACCTAAACTGCACACAGTACTCCAGGTGTGGTTTCACTAGGGCCCTGAGTATGATACAAAAGGATTGAAGCGATACAAATTGTGAAGCTAGGGAACAGAATGTAAGTGGAAAGGGAAGAAAGGGGAGAGGGAGGTTACTGGAAATTGGAGAATTCATTCCATTCAGCTACCAAAGCGGAGTACGAGGTGTTGCTCCTCTAGTTTTGTGTGGCCTCACTCTGACAACGGAGGAGGTCTACGAAGGGAAGGTCATTATGGGGACGGGAAGAGGAGTTAAAATGGATAGTGATCAAGAGATCCTGTGGGCCTTGGCGGACCAAGTGTAAGTGTTCAGTGAAGCAATCACTGAATCTACATACGATCTCACCGATGTACAGGCGGCCACATCGGGAACACCACATGCAGTAGATGAGGTTTGACGCGGTGCATGTGAACCTCTGCCTCACTTGGAAGGACTGCTGGGGTCCCTGGATGGAGGTGTGGGAGGACAGATAAGGAGGATGTTACAACTTCTACAGTTGCAGGGCAAAGTACCTGGGAAGGGGATGGTTTGGGTGGGAAGGGATGAGTTGCGGAGGAAGTGGCCTCTGCAGAGGGCAGAAAGAGGAGGGGATGGGAAGATGTGACAAACGCTGGGATCACGTTGGAGATGATGGAAATGTTGGAGGATGATGTGTTGGATGTGGAGGCTGGTAGGGTGAAAGGTGAGGACCAAGGGAACACTATCCTTGTTGTGTCTGAGATGTCTTCTTTTGTTAGTAAATTAGGTTTTTCCTGCTGCTGTCATCTCGAGGTCTTTTGCTGGTGTGAGTATTTGCAACACATCAATAAGGAACAGCACACTGTCAGAATTGAGTGTATCAGTTTCAGTGCTGTTCTGTGAATCTTCCATTTGAAGTTCACAATCTTACAATCTTTATGTAACTCACAAACAGCATTTGTGCCCATGCATGCTGTTTTAATCAGTGGAGTGTTGTAGAGCAGAGGGATCTAGGAGTACAGGTGCTTGGTTACTTGAAGGTCGAGTCGCAGGTAGATAACGTGGTCAAAAAGGCTTTTGGCATATTGGCCTTCATCAGTCAGAGTATTGAGTATAGAAGTTGGGAGGTCAAGTTGCAGTTGTATTCGATGTTGGTGAGACCGCATTTTGAGTATTGTGTTCAGTTCTGGGCACCATGTTACAGGAAAGATATTGTCAAGCTTGAAAGGGTTTAGAGAAGATTTACGAGGATGTTGCCAGGACTAGAGGGTCTGAGTTTTAGGGAGAAGTTTGGGGGGGCTGGGACCCTATTCCTTGGAGCGCAGGAGGATGAGGCATGATCTTATAGAGGTGTATAAAATCATGAGAGGAATAGATCGGGTAGATGCCCAGAGTCTCTTGCCCAGAGTGGAGGAATCGAGGACCAGAGGACATAGTTTTAAGGTGAAGGAATGACGATTTAATAGGAATCTGAGGGGGAACTTTTTCACACAAAGGGTGGTGGGTGTATGGAATCGAGCTACCAGAGGAGTTTGGGGAGGCAGGTGCTATTGCAACATTTAAGAGACATTTGGACAGGTACATGGATAGGAGAAGTTTGGTGGATATGGACCAAACGCAGGCAGGTGGGACTCGGGTAGCTGGGACATGTTGGCCGGTGTGGGCAAGTTTGGCCGAAGGACTTGTTTCCACACTATATCACTCTATGACCTGACAGTAGTTTAGCATTAAAATAAATGTTAATTATTTGTTACAGAACAACTCAAGGTTGGTGCATCCAGAGAGTCTGTTAGCAGATGGGACCAAGAATACGATTTGTGCATTCTTCCTCTGTTAGAAGAACAGCAACCTGCCTATATCTTGTACCGATTGGACACCATGAATGTTCAGGGATTTCAGTGGCTCTTTATTGCCTGGTCACCTGACCTTTCACCAGTAAGAATTTGGTTGTCATATGAAGATAAAGGAAAATGCGATTTAAATATTAGCAAGCTTTGCAAGAAAAGGCCTTGGGACCAAATAGCATTTTAAGAAGGTTTCTTCTATCCTATTTATCAGGAAGATGTTGTTGTTCATTAGGATGTAGTTTATAGGCACTCTTGGCTGTGTGTTACCTTGAATCAATGTAGTGAATTGTGAGTTTATTAGAGAGGGGTCTAGGGATTCTGCAGTGGCATTTTTCACAACCAAACCAAACCAAACACCCATCATAAAACATTGATACTCAGTGGTTGAAATCTCAGCAGTCATTGTGAAATTTAACTTTCTACTTTTCAGCAGGATTTTCCCTTCCCCTTCACCTCTTATCCAGTGTGAATCTCATCCCAAATGATGCCAATAATCGTGCCGCATTTAAAATTAATCTCTGGTGTGAATTTCAAACTTATTGAATAATCAAAGTTCTCATTTACTAATGATCTATTCTAAACTTGTTTAGCTTGGAATTGATATTGAAGGATCTAATGTGTCCTCAATGCCGCCTCACAAATTTCTTGACCACCTTGTCCATGGAGTTCATGGTCCTTTGGTATTTTGCCCCCTGGATCATTTCCAGGCTGGTGTTGCAAATCTCTGCCTCATTCTACAGGAACGGATAGGGTAGGATGGGCATGTTCCTACATTTCCAGCTGCTCTCAAGTCCAGGTTTTCATAAAGTTCACCCAAGATCTTTACAAATACTTCATTCCAGAAGGACGTGGCTGTTGTCTCCTAGTCTCTGCCACCATTTTGCACAAGCATTGTGCTTCTTATGGCCAGTACCCTCACCAGCAATCAACTCTTTCCTCGATTGGGTGCATTCTCATGTGGGTAAATCATCTTTGCTGTTTTATGAATCTTGAAGTTAAAGATCTCCATCTTCATCAGGGTCTAACACCCAGCCTTGGGATATCTTATAGAGGAATATTGATAACATTAAAAAGTAGCAAAGCAATTTTTAACTGGAATATTATAGCAGGCATCTAAGTTATCACAAAGCCTATAAATTCTGGTTAGCATTCCAGACTCTCTCCCTCTCCATTATATCTAAAATAAGACGTGTTATAGATGCAAACTGGAGATGTTGCAAGGATTGTGATGCCTTGGTTGACATCAATCAATTCTGAAAATCATCCTTGGTCCACAGGGACTGTAATTGCCCTTTCACCAATATACTCTGTAGGTTGCTTCTTATTCTACTGCCAGTGAGAAGTGTAGGTCACTAGTTGCACCATTAAGATCAATTTCTATTGCATTGATTGGTGATTACAGAACTGAATATTAAGCATGAGGATCTGATTGTTAAATTCGGATGTGCAAGTGTGAATCACACAACAATTATTTCACCCATTTTTCCCCAAACGGAAGGAAGACAGTGGGAGAACTGGGAAGGGAGAGGGGAAGAGAGGGACAGAGGTACTCCCACTGTCTTCCTGTCTCCACCTATATCCTTTCTTTGTCCCGCCCCCCTGACATCAGTTTGAAGAAGGGTCTCGACCCGAAACATCACCCATTCACTCTGTCCTAAATGCTGCCTGACCTGCTGAGTTACTCCAGCATTTTGTGATACCTTCGATTTGTACCAGCATCTGCAGTTATTTTCCTACATTAGTTGCGGTTTAGATGCAAGTATTCTTTGAATATGTGTCATCTGATCATTCGTACCATTACTAAATAGCTTGATTTATTTTTCTAAGTTATAGTTTTTTAAATAAAGCACCTTAACAGTGTCAAATACATAAATGTGAGATTATTTTAAAAGGTTTTCAAGACTATCTTTAATGCGTGTTTTTAAAATTTCCGATGTTCAGTTTCTTAACGTGGTTTATCAATGTTTCCTATCAATATTAGGTAACTTAGCATTGCTCTCAATAATGCAACCTGCTTAATGTTGGTCTATGGTAGATTTTTTGTAAAGCAGAAAATATATATTTTGAATGTTTGTCATGTAGCATTCCAGTTGAAAAAAATTAAGATATGTATTCTAAAATAAATGTAAATAAGATCTAGTAATAATAAATAAGATGATTTGTAGATTTCTGTGCTGTTCTAATTCTGGGCATCCATGCATTTCCAGTTTAGTTACTTTGTACTCAAGTCTTGTTTGACAATACTCCCAGTTCATTACGTTTAGAGGCACTGTCTATATATATATATATATCCACATTGCATTTGGAAATGTCATGACATGTTTACTTCATGTAAGTAGGATTTTTGAAGTGGGTGAATGTTTTTCATGCAGCTTGGAGCTACGTAACTGTCATTGATGGTATTTGTTTAAAAAAGCTGAATCTGTGTTTGTAGAAGATTTGTGAAGTTTTCTTTTCCCATATCTTTTCTGCAGGTTCGGCAAAAAATGCTATATGCAGCAACTAGAGCAACTTTGAAGAAGGAATTTGGGAATAGCCACATCAAAGATGAATTATTTGGGACTGTGACGGTATGAATCTACTTTTTCATCTGCAGTTTGTTTTTGTTTTGCTACCAGTCCTTACTCTATCTCGGGATATCAGTGACTGTCTCAGGCTGATATCTGATGTCAGTTCCTAGTGTGCTCAAATTACTTTATTTGTACAATCGCCATTGATGTTGCATCACTAGTAAAATGAACTGTGTGCAATTAATCCACTCCCATCGTTTGGCTTTACCAAGTCAGAGAGTGCTCTAACTATAATTAATTGTAGCCCATTGAAGGGAACACGAGCCCCTGGAACTAGAGGCAAAATATTCAAAACTAATCATCATACAGAAGAATGAAATATCTCTTATTGGAAGCGCGATATTTTGGGCGAAAACTGATTGCAACTTCAACGAATGGCAGGTCAAAATACTGAGCCCTCAGTTTAGTAGACCCATCATATTCATCTTTGGATAGTAGTGAACGGTGTGGACTCGGTGGGCCAAAGAGCCTGTTTCCATGCTGTATCCCTTTAGAACTTTAAAAAAAATGTTCTGAATAGTGAGATTTAATTGCTTCATAAGTAACATTCTTATTAGATATGGCATGAAGAAGGAAGTTGGGAATAGCCACATCGAAGGTGAATTATTTGGGCCAGTTAGGGTATGAATCAGACTCTCTCTAGTGGCAGCATGTAGTAAGGTTGCATATTGCGTGCTCCCTTAACTTTTAACCCTTTTTTTACCACTCTTTCAATATTACTTGATTTCAAGGCACGGAATAACTTTGTTTAAAAGTGTTGACAACACTTTTATACATTTTATACATTTTCTCTTTGTTATCAGTCCTTGTTTTACCTCGGTGTATCAGTGACTATCTCAGGGTGATATTTGATGTCAGTTCCTAATGTGCTCAATTTATTTGCACCATTTCAATAACTTCCCGTGCCAAAGCCCTCATTGTCCCATCTTTACCATTCCCCAACAAGAAGGCATCAGGGTTCCTGGTCTTGCTTAGCAGAGCCCCTATCAGTTCCCCTCAACAAACACTCTCTTCCTCTTGGTAGAACTTGTCCTCACCCTTAATGACTACTTTTCTGACTCCTCTCACTTCCTTCAAATCAATGATGTAGCCCTGGGCACTTGCATGGGGTCCAACTATGCATGTATCTTTTGTTAGCTACGTTGATCACTCCTTGTTAGCACCATTTCCCAACTCATCCTCCTCCTCTCCTGCATTGATAACTGCATCAGGGTTTCCTCCTGCAACTATGCAGAACTCATTTATTTCATCAATTTTACTGCTAACTTCTACCCTGCTCTCAAATTCAGATCTCTGACACCTCTCTCCCTTTTCTCAATCTCTGCCTCCCTCACAGGACAGATTATAAACTGACCTCTATAACAAACCCATTAACTCCCACAGCTATCTGACTACACCTCCTCCATTCTGCCTCTTGTAAGGATGCTACTCTCAATTTCTCCACCTCGGCCACATCTGCTCCCAAGATGACGTTCTATTTCTTCATATTCCATGGGTAGATTACAACCTAACAGTACCAACATTGAATTCTCCAAGTTAAACCCCCTCCCCGGTGCATACATTTTTCTCCCACCACACTATCTCCCTTTCTCCTCTTCCATACGTTTCTCTCCCATCTCTGAGTCCCATATTTCCTTTAGATACCCCCTCTTTCTCCTCCCCCATGTCCTATTCCACCCATATGTCTCCCTTGGCCTTTACAGTTCACACCTCCTTTCCTCATCTGGCTCCCTTTTGTCTCCTTTTCACTTGCCAGGCTTTGCCCTTCTCCTACCTCTTTCTTGCTCCCCCTCCCCTCCCTTACTCCATCAGTCTGAAGAAGACTCAACCCAAAACTTTGCCTATCCATTCCCTCCACAGATGCTGCCTGGCCCACTAAGTTCCTCGAGCGCTTTGGTTATTGAATAAACAGTATACATGGTAATGATAGATACAACAATATCTGCCAATCTCTATCTTTATAATATTGCCTATTTCTGTCAACCTATTTACCACTGTATCCTCGTCTCCATACTTAGCTATTCCTCTTTCCTCTAAAAGCATCATCTGAACTATAAAGATCACCTCATTGTTTACTGATCATTCCATGTCAAATTCTGTTTGCTCATCATTCTAGATTCACTGACTTAAATTGACTCCTGATTTACTGATGCTTCAATTAAAATGGCTCCCATCTTTCTATGTGGCCCTTCCCAAACTGTGCTACTTGTAAATTTCAACCTTTTTGTCCATCATTGGCTCTTAATATGGTTAGAGGACTGGATTGTTTGAAACGAATAGAATAGAGCCGCATCAAATAACGGGGAATTACTGAGGAAATGATTTGAAAGTTTTATTATATGCAGGGCCAAAACAGGAGGGCCTTCTTATCTGAGGAAGGATGAGCAAACCTTGGGTATGGGATGAGGTTGCTGGGGTAGTGGGGAGCGGTGATAGGAACAGAACGTTGAATAACATGTGAGGATAAAGTGTATTTTGATGGGTCAGCTTTTGTATTTTCTACATCTATGTTTGTAGGACGATGTCTCCTTCAGTGGTTACACAAAGCACCTTGTTTCGCAAAAAGATCCCGACCCTCTAACGGCAGCAGAAGAAGAGCTAAAGAAGATTAAGGTGAATGAGATAAATGTAATAAAAAGGAACTGCAAATGCTTGTTTATGTTAAAGATAGGCATAAACTGCTGGAGAACCTCAGCGGGTCAGGCAGCATCTCTGGAGAAAATGGACAGGGGAGGTTTCGGGTCAAGAGCTTCTTCAAGCTGATTGAGTGGGGGTGGGGGAGCGAAACTGGATGCAAGAAAAAAAACAGGACAGATCGGGGTCGGCACAGATGACTACGGGCAAGGAGGTTCCCAGAGAGTCCGACTGTTGGCTGGAGACGGTGTGAGCGCAAGGGGGATCCATTGTTGTAAATTCAGCGACCGTTTGGCTGAACACACGTGCTTGGTGTGCCAACGGCTACTGGAACTCCTGGGTGCTAAGCACTTTAACTCCCCCAACCAATCCAACACTCAACGTTTTGTACTGTGCCTCCTCCATTGCTGGAGTCAGGCCACACGTAAATTGGAGGAACAGCACCTCATATTTTGCTTGGATGGTTTACCACACAGTGGTATGAATGTTGAATTTTTCAATTTTGGGTAAGTTCTACAAACACCTTCCTCCCCTTACCCCCACCCCCTTCCTCCACTAAACGTCTGTTAACCCTTTCCATGGTTCACAACAAAATATCCTTCTTGGCCTCACACTGTCTCTAACCAACAATCAGCCTATCAGGGAATCTCCTTGCCTGAGGTATAAGAAAATAACTGCAGATGCTGGTACAAATCGAAGGTATTTATTCACAAAATGCTGGAGTAACTCAGCAGGTCAGGCAGCATCTCGGGAGAGAAGGAATGGGCAACATTTCGGGTCGAGACCCTTCTTCAGACGTCATCTGTTGTCGGCCTCGCCTTGTCCTGTTTTTTTCTATCACTTCGAGTGGTTCGCCCCCACCCCCCCCCCCCAAATATTCTCAAGAATGATCCCGAGCCGAAACATCACCATCCATTTTCTCCAGAGATGCTGCCTGACCCGCTGTGTTACACCAACATTTTGTGTCTATCCAACCTGTAAAATGCCAATCCCACTTTGTTAACTGTGTAAGTGGTTCTGTTTGATATTTCAGCTAATTGTCGCTTGTCCTGGATGTATATTCATGTGATCCTATTTATAAAGAATCCGTTACAACCTATTACAAGAATGCCACACTAAAATTCCGCCTCATCTCCATCCTAAAGGAACGTCCTTTAATTCTGAGGCTATGACCTCTGATCCTAGACTCTCCCACTAGTGGAAACATCCTCTCCACATGCACTCTATCCTAGCCTTTCACTATTCGGTAAATTTCAATGAGGTCCCCTCATCCTTCTAAACTCCAGTGAGTACAGGCCCAGTGCCAAGCCTGACAACAGTTAACCTTTCAGGAGAACCTCTAGGTATTCGGTCTTTCCCCAGTGAGGTGACTAGAACTGTAAACAGTCCATCAGTTGTAGTATATTTCCATAGTTCTTGCATGATCACACTGTTCTTGCAGCTCATGGCTTGGCCAACAAAGGCAACGATCCCTTGTGTCCTTTTAACTGAAGAGCTGTGAATGTTCCTTCCAAATTACCTCTGTTATTCGAAACCGTACTCTTCTGTTCTTTGGTATGTACTACTTTTCTTTGTTTCGTTTCCCAAGTGTATTATTCCGAACTTTTCTGGATTGAATTGCATTTGTTACTTGTACAGTCCTCACAATTCCATTGATGGGAACGTAATTATGTGCAAGTTTCCCTCCCAGCTGCAGGTCATCTTGACTTGGAAATATAAACCTGTTCCTTAGACTTAACAATGCCTTGCCTATTGGGATGTGCAAAAAATACGATGCTTGGCAGCAAAATCCACACCCCATGGAATGGCTGTTGTAAAATAAAACTACATTGGTAAACTACTTGTTATATTTTTGGCAGGAGGACACTGAAATCATTATAGACGCTAAACGACCAACCTTGCAAGGAGTAGCCTTTCCTTTGCAGGAAGATGCTGTACAGGCCCTGGAAAAACTCCAACACAAAGAGCTTAGTTACGTTCAACTTGTAAGTATTTCGGAGAAATGGACTGATTATATTTTGTATCTACATGTTGTTCTCTATGGAAATGATAATGAGAAAATGATAATGTTTAGTGGTACTGATGATAACAATAGCAGTCACAGCCATTGCCCGGTGCACCACAGGTACTGACCGTCCCACCATCAAAGGGATCTATTGGAGGCACTGCCTCAAAAAATGCAGCCAATATCATCAAAGACCCACATCACTCTGCACATGCTCTCATTTCACTCCCACCACCAGGAAGAAGGTGTACATAATCAAAGGCTCGTCCCACCCCATCATTCCTCCTCCTCCCCACTTCCGTCAGACAAAAGGTGAAGAAGCTTGAAAAGGTGCACCACCGGACTTGGGAACAACTTCTTGCCCCCTGTGATCAGGCTTTTGAACAGTCCTTCCATAAGCTAGCGTACTGTCCAATTTACCTCTCCCTATTGCGGACATTGGACTTTATCTATGGAACTTGTGGGCTACAATGCTGAGAACAATGAACTATGTTCTACACTTTATCTTTCATTTGCTCTGCCTGATGTATATGAGTTTGACTTGATTGTGTTTGAGGATAGGGCCATTGCACGGTAGGCAAGGTCACGACCCCTGACCCGTACTGTTGCCACGCAACGCCTTCTGGAGGACAGGTGGTGTACTGGAGGCAAGCACTCACTATGGCTGTCAGGCTTCGGTCCCAGCAGCCATTGAATTGTCGCAGTTTTTTGCCAGAATTCTGTCAGAGACTCTGAAGCCAAAATCGCCACTAAACTTGCAATTCCTCAGTCCCAACCAAAACTCTTTATGAATGGCACCATACAATTACAGTGCTTAATCACATCAGGCTGCTTAACTCCATCCCAATAAACTTAGTACAGCTGCAAACCTCACGCTACATACCACAACATGCATACACTGCCTGTTGAACCATGTCAATCTCACCACCCCAGTATAATCCACAACACTTCCTCATTCTTGTAGAAGACAAGTTTCTTGAATTGGAGGTAGCAAGAACTAGTGAAAATGGGAGAGACTTTCCTGCAGGGCCTGACCCCCAGGGAGGATACAATGTTGGCCATTGTCAGAGAGACAGACATTAGACAGGGCTGGATGAACATTTGAATGGCCAAGGCATAAAAGACTATAAATGAAGTACTGTGGATGAGATTAATATAGCTAGGTTGTTGATGATCAGCAGGACATGATGGGCCAAAGGGCCTGTTTGGTGCTATATTCCTTTATGATTCTCTGAAATGCTACTTGACTGCTGAGTGTTCTCACTATTCTTTATTTTTTTGTTTCAAATTCTGTTTTTCCTTCTTTTTCCTTTTGGAAATAAAGGCCAAAACACCGTTTGACATACAGCATTTTAATTTTCTATGTTTTATGCATCAGCACTCTTGTTACTCTTTACAGTGAAATTTAGCAGAATGTTAAAAAAATTCTAAATAAATCTGTTTTTGTTTTAATTCTTCATATCAAAGTAAATAATTCATGTCATAGCTGAAAATAGACAGAATATATCCCTCAATATTTCTCTCCTTGTGAAGCAGACCATTTTATTCAATTTTTCTATTTTGTTTCCACCTTTCTGGAAATGACTTATGGAATATAGTTTTCACTGCTCTGGTTCTGAGCTCTGACTCTGAGCTCTGGTATTTTCTCCATAACCCCCAGCAATTTATTTCCTACATTCTCCCTACCTTTACTCATTGATTGGGTGGACTAATTTGTCCTTGTGTTATTTTGTGCCATTTGCCGGAGCGTTCTTTGGGACCTCTTTATATGGTGAAGATGATATTTAAGTTTAAGATGCTCTTTTGATGACAGATGATAAGCCAGATACCATCTGCAGAACACACAAATCACTGTTCCTTGGGGCTTGTAATAACAAGGAACTGCAGATGCTGGTTTATAGACAATAGACAATAGGTGCAGGAGTAGGCCATTCGGCCCTTCGAGCCAGCACCGCCATTCAATGGGATCATGGCTGATCATTCTCAATCAGTACCCCGTTCCTGCCTTCTCCCCATACCCCCTGACTCCGCTATCCTTAAGAGCTCTATCTATGTTTATATCAGAGAAAGACACGTATGCCAGAATAATTCAGTTGGGCAGGTAGCATCCCTGAAGAACATGGATAGGCGACGTTTCGGGTTGGAACCCTTCTTCAGACTGATCTGAAGAAGGGTCCCGGCTCAAAACATAACCTGTCCATGTTCTCCCGGGTTGCTGCCTGACCTGCTGACTCCAATACTTTGTGTCTTTCCTTAGGGCTTATTGGAAAAAGAGCTTACTTATATTTTACAGTTCCTTTTTCTTGCTTTGGTACACAGGAGACCAATTGCTGTGGCTCTGGTTAGATTTCAAAAGACATTCCTGCAAAGCCTTTAAGGTTATGGATCCCAGTGGTGAAGGGATTTAAATCAGCTTACTTAAATGCTGGAATTGGAAGACAATGGAGACAGGGAGTGTAGCCAGGCTGGATGAAGTTAAGGAGAAAAGGATGGCCAGACAAAATAATTCAGCGGAATCACAGAGGGGGAGCAGTGAGAGAGGATGTTGCTGAACTCTCGTCGGAGAACCTCTTCAAAGTAGACACACATTGAGGAGATTTTGCAGTGGAATGGACAAAATATGTAGGAAAGAAGTGCAGATGCTGGTGTAAATCGAAGGTAGACAAAATGCTGTAGTAACTTAGCGGAAAGTACGTGTTGCGTGTGTGACGAGTGTGTGCCGGAGGCTTGCTTGTCCTCCAGAACGCTTGAGTGACTCTGTGCGTCATGTCCTTTGACCTTATGACCTACCGTGCAAGGGCCCTATGGTATTATCTGGTCTAATTGGATAGCACAAACAGTTTTTTCACTGTACCATAGTACACATGTACACTTAACAATAATAAACCCATATCCAAGGTATGATAAGACCCCAGGCCTTTTTGCACTTTGTAGATATCTTAATTCATTTATCATTTTACTTCCCATTTTCTGCACAGCCTCCAAAGGGTGCCTGTCCTTGCTGTATTACAAGAATTCTGGTGGTTTGTACAGAAACATTTGTATTATCTGTCCTGTGGTTACAGATTGTAAAGATTGTAAAGACATGGTTGGTTTTCTTTACTTTTGTTTTCACTATCAGTTGACCATTAGTACCCAATAAAGATCTTCCGGCTTTTTCCAAAGCATGGAGACAGTATGTTTGTTCTTTTCTTCCTTGTTTTTTCCCCATGATTTTGGCTGTGTTAAAGTATCTGATTTAATTTTGCTATACTTCAGCTTGTCTTTCCATCCTCCAGATCTCTTAAAACTTTGTTTGTTTTCGCTGTCAGAAAGTTCAATTTTTTTTTGTCTCCAGGTACAAATTATTGCCACAAGCTGTGATCGGTTATGGATCCAGCACTGAGCCCGTGTTGATGTGACCACAATTCCTTGATATAGGAATTGGCTAAACTATATTTGGATGAACGGCTTCCCTTAAATTGCTTTCAACTTTGTAATGCTTGTGTGATTTGAAAATAAAAACCTTGCTGCAATTAAAATATATATCACATCTGCAGAATTTATACTGTCAGCAGTATCTACCATTTCCTTGAAATTCAATAAATTAGTTTTGCAAGGTAGACACAAAATGCTGGAATAACTCAGCGGGTCAGGCAGCATCTCGGAAGAGAAGGAATAGGTGGCTTTTCGGGTCAAGACCCTTCTTCAGACTGAAGAAGTTATGCAAGGTCATCTGCTCTCACCAGAATGTATTTCCTATTCATTGTTATCGTTGATTAATCAATGCACCACCTCTTTCTATTGGCAGAAAATAGACTTCAATCATGAAAGTATAGTTTTGGCTGATACAACCCATACGGAGATAAGGGATTTACCAACGCGTGTACCAAAGGATTCTGCTCGATATCATTTCTTCCTCTATAAACACTCGTATGAAGGAGACTACAGGGAGTCTATAGGTATAATTTCTTTGCTACTGCTGGTTTCATTGCAAACTTGGAAGCTCACCTTGCAGTTATTTGTTGAAACTTGAAATGCCTATTGTTGAATCCACAATATAATAAAATGTCCTACACAAAAAATACTTCCAAGGGGGACTTGATTTTATTGTCAATGCTCTTTCTCTCCTACTGTTGCCTTTCCTTAATATTTTTCCTGGAACTTTTTTAATCAAAGTTGGTTTCAGTATAGGCCGATCTCGAGTTCCTGTCATTGTTGCTACATCATCAGTTCTCAGGAAGTGCATGTTTTGAAGCCGGGTTTGATTCTAGCATGTTTCTTTCATGGCAACAACCAAGTACAAATATGCAACGACCAAATGACAGATCTTTATTAATAACGGAAATAATCGTACCAGGAAGCATTCTCTGAACTGGCTGACATAATTAACTCCTCACACCAATTGTTCTAATTTTTGAATTTTAAGTAGTAAATTGTTTCTTTAAACATAAATATTTTTGTTTTCCAGTGTTTATATATTCTATGCCTGGCTATACCTGTAGCATTCGAGAACGAATGTTATATTCCAGTTGTAAGAATCCCTTTATTGATATGGTGGAAAAACAGCTGTCACTGGAAATAACTAAAAAGGTAAAAACAAAATTAAGTGTTTTAGCTTATTTGTACCAGTTTGCACCATCTCTACAATTCTTTAGCAACCAAGAAAGCACCATAACAATCTCCCAATCCTTCCTCCATCAAATGACGGCACGGTGGTGCAGCGGTAGAGTTGCTGCCTTACAGCGAATGCAGCGCCGGAGACCCGGGTTCGATCCTGAGTACGGGTGCTGTCTGTATAGAGTTTGTACATTCTCCCCGTGACCTGCGTGGGTTTTCTCCGAGATCTTCAATTTCCTCCCACACTCCAAAGACTTACAGGTTTGTAGGTTAATTGGCTTAGTAAATGTAAAAAAAAATTGTCTCTAGTGTGTGTAGGGTGGTGTTAGTGTGCGGGGATCGCTGATCGGCACGGACCCGGTGGGCCGAAAGGGCCTGTTTCCGCACTGTATCTCTAAGCTAAGCTAAAAGCATAAAGTGGGAATAGGTCGCATGGTCCTTGAGTTCTCTCTGGCATTTAATTAGCTATTAACTGAATCTGTATCTATTAGGGTGTCTTGATTTAAATCTAAATAACTTGTGTCCTGCTATCCTGTATATTTCTCCCTTTAATGATATATTGTGGTCTGGAAATAATTTGATAAAAATGTCTTTGTTATGCTCAAATCTGCTTGAATTTATCATATTTTTCCATTTGTCAAATCCCATGGTGTAACCGAGTGGTTCACCTCTGTGCTTTCAGATTGAAATCGGCGATGGCAATGAGTTAACCCCTGACTTCTTATATGAGGAAGTGCATCCAAAGCAGCTCGCACACAGACAGATATTTGCAAAACCAAAGGGCCCTGCAGGCAAGAGGGGAATAAGGCGATTAATACGAGGGCCAGCAGAACCTGACAAAACTGATTAAAAATAGTATATCTTCAAAGATCTAACTTTAATGTTTTTTAATGCTTAATAGTTAATACTTTTGTGTACTGTTGCCATTCTATATCATTTTATATCCAACCTATTCCTGTTTGGAATGCTGGGTCAAATTAACCCTTCCCCATTCAGTATTTTAATAACAGTGAAGATAAAAATCCAAATAGTGTTGATAACTCAATTGAGGAGATGATTTGAAGCAAGGCAGCTCTTTGTGCAAATTGTTATCACAAATGACCTCCCAGCAAAGAACAAAATATTGGTGACCTTTTCAAAAATAAATATTCTATTTCAGATTTGTGAGACATGATTTCTCAAGCACAATACGAGCTAAATGATCCCTCATGTGATATTGATAATTTTCTCACAGCATCAACTGCACAAATGCATAAGACTATGTGTTCCCTTGGCAATATTAGCATATTTTTGTTAATCACTTCAGTGCAAGTTGCTGCATTGTCTGCCAGACCCATCAACTTGTACCTTCCATTGATGCGGGATCACTTGTGACATGGGACTCAATTAGGCCAGGTAATCATGAGGTGGCAACACTCTAATGTTGGAAATCACTCACTGGAAATTTGTTATTTCCACTCCCATCAACCCTCACCCCCCCCCCCCTTTTTTCACATTTACATAATTTCCATGGCACATCTTTCTAC
This sequence comes from Rhinoraja longicauda, assembly GCF_053455715.1. NCBI lineage: Eukaryota > Metazoa > Chordata > Chondrichthyes > Rajiformes > Arhynchobatidae > Rhinoraja > Rhinoraja longicauda. Next base: position 35,803,041 of record NC_135972.1, read on the forward strand.
ATCTAATCAGCAGGTGTCATGTAAAGAGATTCTTTAAAGTCTGCCTTCCTCTTGTCCAGCAAAGCACTGAAGTACCAGTTGCATTCGTTCACATAGCCCCACTTCTCTTACTATTTTTCCTGCCTTTCACAATGAAAGTCTCAGGATAAAATGAACTATAGTAGCATGGTTAGAAACTGCCAAAGTAAGGGGAAGTAGAGTGCAGTATAGTGACCTTTATTAAATGGAAGAAAGTGTCTGTTGGAGTTCCCAAGGGTTAGTATTGAAACCACTACTTTGATTAATATTTATTAATGATTTGAACTTGGGTGTAAATGATTCAATTTACAAATAACTTGCCATACTAAAACAAGGTGAACTAGGGTGTGTTATTTTTTATCCATATTGTATTTTATATGAATATTATTTGGACAGGACTGTGATTAATATTGCATTTGTGAAATAATCAGGTTTTAAATTTTGTTCTGATTACACTTCACCTGTTGCTGTAAAATTCAACTCTGGAATGCAAACTGAAAGTTACACGGGTAGGAATTGTTATAAGATTTATAAATCAGCAAATATTGCACATTAAATTCCGATATATGAAAATTAAAACACCAAAGCTAGCAACCTTTGTTTTATATTACAATTTAAAAAGAATTGCATCAAAATAAGACCTTTGACTTGAAATCAGTTTCCATGGTTTATGGTAATCTGGCATGGTCTGGTATCCAAGAATAAAAACATTTCCTCAATTAAATATTCACTGGTCAATGTCTCATTTCTCTTGATGCTGCATGCTTTTAGGAGAATGAAAATTCTTAATTTCATTTAGGTTCATACTAAATCACTAATTTCTCTACAGATTAAATCATTTGTTTAGGTTGCACATATAATTATCTCTACTTCTTAAGACTCAAGAGTGTTATTTGTCACGCAGCAGAACAATTACATTCTTAGTTGCTGCAGTTTTACAGGCACATTAGATGCAACAAAAAAAAACCAATGAATATGCAATTATCAGTTATTCTAAGTAAACTAGACCATGATAGTGCAAGAACCAGAACATGTAAAGCAAACCAAGGTAATGCAAAGTCTGTAGTGGTAGGGCTGTGCAGGTGGTTCAAGATGTTGGTTGATGGGAAGAAGCTGTTCTTGAACCTGCAAGTAACGGTTCTAAGGCCCCTCTACCATCCCAATGGTAGCAGCAAGAAGAGAGCATGACTGGTGTGGGTCTTTGGTATTGGCTGCTTTCTTGGCAGCACTTCTTGTAGATCCCTTCGAAGATGGGCTGGTCACTTTCCATGATGGACCTGGCAATGTCCACCACTTTCTGCTGTCTCTTATTTTCACATTCAAATTTCTGAACCTGGCCATGATGTCTTCAGGAATGACATCTGACTACTGACGTGATCTTTTCATTAAATCAAAAATGCAACTCCCCCTTCTCTCTTTCTCCCGCTTCTATCATGCCTGTAGCACCTATACCATGGAATATTAAACTGCCAGTCCTGTCCTTCCATTAGCCATGTTTCTTTAATAGCTATAATATCCCAGTCCCACAAACCTATCCATGTCCTGAGTTCATCCATTTTGCCTGGAGGTAGACAAATACTATTGCAATGTTTAATAAACATTCAGACGGGTGCATGGATAGGATAATGACTTGGATGAAGGGATTAAAAGTACCATTAGCAAATTTGCAGATGATACAAAGCTGGGTGATAGTGTGAGCTGTGAGGAAGATGCTATGAGGTTGCAGGGTGACTTGGACAGGTTGTGTGAGTGGGCGGATGCATAGCAGATGCAGTTTAATGTGGATAAGTGTGAGGTTATCCACTTTGGTGGCAAGAATAAGAAGGCAGATTATTATCTAAATGGTGTCAAGTTAGGAAAAGGGGACGTACAACGAGATCTGGGTGTCCTAGTGCATCAGTCACTGAAAGCAAGCATGCAGGTACAGCAGGCAGTGAAGAAAGCCAATTGAATATTGGCCTTCATAACAAGAGGAATTGAGTACAGAGCAAAGGGGTCCTTCTGCAGTTGTACAGGGCCCTAGTGAGACCGCACCTGGAGTACTGTGTGCAGTTTTGGTCTCCAAATTTGAGGAAGGATTTCCTTGCTATTGAGGGCGTGCAGTGTAGGTTTACTAGGTTAATTCCCGGAATGGCGGGACTGTCATATGTTGAAAGACTGGAACTGCTAGGCTTGCATACACTTGAATTTAGGATGAGAGGGGATCTTATCGAAACATATAAGATTATTAAGGGGTTGAACACGTTAGAGGCAGGAAACATGTTCCCAATGTTGGGGGAGTCCAGAACCAGGGGCCACAGTTTAAGAATAAGGGGTAGGCAATTTAGAACGGAGATAAGGAAAAACTTTTTCAGTCAGAGAGTTGTAAATCTGTGGAATTCACTGCCTCAGAAGGCAGTGGAGGCCAATTCTCTGAATGCATTCAAGAGAGAGCTAGATAGAGCTCTTAAGGATAGCGGAGTCAGGGGGTATGGGGAGAAGGCAGGAACGGGGTACTGATTGAGAATGATCAGCCATGATCACATTGAATGGTGGTGCTGGCTCGAAGGGCCGAATGGCCTACTCCTGCACCTATTGTCTATTGATAGGTTTAGAGGGATATGGGGCAAATGCAGCAGGTGGGACTAGTGTAGATGAGACATGTTGGGATGACTTTATAACTCTATCTTAACATTATGTAATAACAGGTTTATTATTAGTGCTCCTATAACGGCAAACATGAGGATTCTATATTAACAAGGTAAAAGATTTCAAAAAGTGCTTATAAAAATTCTCATGAATGCAAAAAGGGAATTTACAAGCACTGCGGAACTAACCAAGGTGAAAGTAATGCATATATAGACCATGTAGGATGTGTACAATTTGTACATAATGGGAAGAAAAATATTAATATAACTTACTCTGAGATCAGCAAGCCCCCTTTCCTCCCTACAACTCCAAAATATCTACGTGAACTTCCTCATAACATTTTTGTACCCTACCTCTGGACTTAGCCTCAGTAGAATGCAAAAGTGCAGTGTTTATTCAGCAAGGCCATCGAGTATAATCCCCGTGCATTACCATTGCTTCGCCCAGGTGTATTAAATGGTCTAACGGATGAGATAGTTCGACTAGTTCAGCCTCACCATTGTCCTCATTTTCAGCATTAATGAATATGGCAAGAAAGCCAGTTTGAGTAGCCAAACCTTATCTCACATCCACACCTTTCATGAAAGGTTCTAAATAGACTTTGAAAATTTGTTGGAAATGTTCATCTGTGCTTCTACTGCTTACAGGTGTGAAACTCAAAAATTCTAGATGAAGGCCAGCATAAGATTTAGAATGAGAATGCATCTGAGTTGAAATTTAGATGTATGGTGTATGGACTTTTGCAATGATTATTGTGGATGATCCAATTATCAACAGGGATTTGAACCTTTGGGCAAAACATTGGGAAATTAGTGTTCAGCATGCTCCTTAAGTAAAGCCTGTCTTCTATTCAAAGAATCTCAGAAAAATAATGACCCAGGAGACCATTTGCCCATCTGTGTCTGTTTCACTCAGTAAAGATTTGACAACCTAATCCTATCTATATGCACTTTATTGGTAGGCTTACAAGAGCTCCAAGTGCATATCCAGGTACTTTACAGAGATGCTGGCCATTCAGCCCACAATGTCCATAATAATCAGTAGGCTCCCATTTGTATTAATCCCACCTTCCAGCACTTGGCCTGTAGCCTTCAAAACCTAGGCAATACAAGAGCTCTTTACCTCCCTTGTATCGTTGAGGTTAGCATGGCATTATAGATCTGTGCAACAAATCCTATAATTCACAAAAAGTAAAACAACATATCAAAGAGCTCCTTATCAAGAGGGTATCATGTGTTATATCAACAAAAATATTTTTGTTACAAAAATGATATATTTCTTCAGCAATAGGATCAGTGAAGAAAAATGAATTGGGATCAAAGATAACGCATTGTATAATTTGTTCACTTTTGTTAATAATGAAAAGATACCCAAAATGGACTAAGAACACCATTTATGATCACAGAACAGATGGTATGCATGAGAATTTTTAATCTGAACATATGGTACATGGAATGTGCAGACCTATAAACAGTAAACATTTATAAAGAATACTCTGGATGTATCAAAAATGCAAAGTTTATATCGTGCACTGAATCATATTTTTGCTGTGACCTGTAAATGAGGATTTCAGCTTCAACTCATTATGAAGTGACTGGAGTAGTCCGTTTCAATGAATTATACACCTGCAAAAGAATGAGAAATTACTTTTTAATATTTAATATTTAAAACTGCTATGAAGCCGTTATCCTGAATAGATGTATCAGTAGTACATACCTCTGTACTATCTGGTCTCTTGTTCTTCTTTTCATTTAAACACAGCCTTGCCGTTAAATACATTTTCTTAATTCCCATAGAGTCCCAGTCTTGCATCTTTTTGTCAACATAATCTTCAATTGTCTTTTCTTCATCATCTATTTCTTCCTTGATATCAAGCTTTCGGATTTAAGACAAAGTGAAACTCAGATCTCATCTTTCTCGCTTAAAAAAAAATTACACTAACTGGTGCAAATAAAATGTTATACTAATAAGGGTAAGTATCAAATATAATTCAACATAACACCATGGGCAGTTGATTTTTTATTTTATTCAGATAATGTAACAACAGTCTGCAAGCATATCATAGCACCAAGGCCATTGAAATAAGATTTATATTTCCTCACAATACAGGAGGCTCCATGGACTCATTGAAACTGTACCTGCTCTCAAAGCAATCTCACCTCTCCAATTTATTTACTTATTGGCTTAGTTTCTCACATATAGCTCTTAAAACTTTGGATTCACACACTAGCCCCCTACTTTAGGGATAATTTATAGTAGCCAATTCATCTCACAACCAGGAGGTCTTTGGGATGTGGGAGGAATCTGAAACATGCAGGTCAAACCTAAGGGGGCATAGGGAGAATGTGCAAATTCCACAGAGACAGTACCAGAGGTCAGAATTGAACCCAAGTGGGGGGTTGTGAGACAGTTGCACTAAGTACAGAATCACTATACAATCCCAAAGAACAACGTTTCCCACAATGAATTAAATTTCCCCACAATTAATTCATTTCCCCCACATTGGAGGAGCCAGCGCTGCCCTCGCAGCTGCGGCTTGCCTGCAGTCCGTTTGTCTTTTGTGTTGTTTTTATCTGAATTGTAGTTTAAATATGATGTAGTGTTTGCGGTTGTGTGTTATGTGGAGGGGGGGGGGGGGGGGTGGGAACTGTAAAAGTGTCTCTCCCGAACGGAGACCCGACCTTTGTTTTCTGGGTGGTGTCTCCGTTCCCGCTGCGGCCTACCACCGGCCCAGCACCTGGAGCTGGCGGCCTCCGGCTGGGACCACCTGGGCTCTGGTTCGCAGAGCCCGCGGCCCGGATTCACCACCTGCGGCGCTGGCTGCCTTCGGATGCTGCGGGAGCAGCTGCGACTTGTCTCCAGAGGCTCCGGCGCGGGCCGCCTGGACGTCGGAGGCCCGCAGGCCCCTTGGTGGGGGCCGACATCGGGAGCTCCGGCAGCGGCAGCGTCTTCGCCCGCCCCGAATCGTGGGGCTTGGGTCGGCCCCCCGCGGACCTTTCACCGTCCGGCGCGGCCTGAAATAGGCCGCGGGATTTTTCTCCGCCCGGCGGGGGCTCCAATGTCAGGAGCCCCAACCGCCCCGATGTGGCAACTCCAACAGCCTGACCGCGGGAGAGGACGGCAGGGGAAGAGAAAAGACATTCTGGCCTTCCATCACAGTGAGGGGGTGACTGGAGGAGACTCACTGTGATGGATGTTTCTTTTGTTTGGTGTTGGTTTATGATTGTATGTGTTATTGCATTTTTATTGATTATTCTTATTGGTCTTATTGTTGAACTGCGGGTAATTTTTAATTTCACTGCACATTTATGTGTATGTGACAAATAAATTGACTATGACATCAGCCTAAATTGCAACAGCACTCTGAAAGTTTAAAAATTGGAGTATTGTATTACCAATAGTTGTGGTTCACGATGCTCATCAACTGCTTTAAGTCCTGTTATTATTTCCAGTAAGACCTACATGCAAGGAGGAGAAAGGCACAGTCATACACATTTTTCACGGTCTGTTCTGGAATATGCTAAATCTACATTTGTCAACATTGGTTTGGTTTAGTCTTGCTTGATTACTATCTCGGAAGTGAAGAGGAAACAGGGAAATCCAAGGGAAAAACAAATCTCCTATGTACTTTTAATTTCAGTTTTCCTATTTTTTAATTCAAATTAAATGTATTATTTGTCACACTGTGATTATAATTCAATGTCTTACTTGTGTAAATTCTTTACACTAATTCACCTTCCTAAATATAATATTTACAACTACCATTTTTATAAGCATAATGTAAGATGCCATTCTCATTTCTGGATTATGCAAACTTTATATAAAATACATTTGAAGTGAATAAAAGTGAATACTGTGAAAATAATTACAGTGAACATTACTTTTTTTCTTTTATAATTTAAAAGAGGGATATCATTTATTCATTAATAACATTAAACTTTTAAGAATATAATTGTTATGGCTTTTAACCTCACAACGTTTAAACATTTCATTAATACAGGAAATAAACCTACAAATTTGTGCATTTTACATAATCAACCAGGGCAGGAGGGCACTATTATGCAAATGGAGGTAAAGCATCATTAACAACCTTACCCACACCCCTAATCGGGGAAATACCTGGCTATTGACCTTGATTGAAAAATACAGCATTGAAACAGGTCATTCTGCCCACCAAGTCCACACCATCAAGTTCACACCAGTTCTATGTTATTCCACTTTCTCCTTCAAAGACCCAACACATGAGGGGCAATTTACAGAGGCCAATTAACCTAAAATCCTGCACAATTTTGGGACAAGGGAGGAAACCGGAGCACCCAGAGGAAACCCATGTGGTCACAGGAAACACCACTTTCATTGCAAACTCCATGCAGACAGCACCCATAGTCGGGATCAAATCCAGGTTTCTGGCACTGTGAGACAGCAACACTACCAGCTGCACCACTATGCTGCCCCAGAAACATTATTGTTTCTAGAAATGGCATGAAGGCCAGGAAAGTATGGAAAAGTAGAATCTGAAGGTACTGTAGCTACAAGATGAAAGTTCTGAGATTAACTCAACTCTCGGCTTGTTTTAAAACAATCTCTTTACTCTTTAAATCCTCATCAACAATGCAATTCCTCAAACACTAAAGCCTACTTCGCCATTCAAACAGATCGTGGCTAAACTGATCCTAATTTTAACTCTATATATCTGCCTTCCCAGTCATCTATCACCCCATTTCTCATCAAGAATCTATCTACCTCTGCCTTAAAAATATTCAAAAACACTTCCTTCATCATCACAGAGTCATAGAGCTATACAGTACAGAAACAGGCCCTTCGTCCTACCATGTCCATGCCTACCAATTTGGCAGGCTGATCATTTGTTTCATTTGGCCTGTATCCATCTAAACCCTTTCTATCCAAATGTACTTTGAGAGTCAGAAGTGTATCCGCTTCCATAGCTTCCTCTGGCAGCTCATTCCAGATAAGGACTACCCTTTGAGTGTAAAAGTTGCCCCTGATGTCCATCGTAAAACTTTACCTCTCACCTTAGCTCGATGCTCTCCAGATTTATAATTCTCTACCCTGAGAAAAAGATTTTGAATGTTTACTTTTTCCATGGCCCTCATGATCTTGTACACCTCAATTAAGGTCAACCCACAGTCTCCTATACACTCCAAAGAAAAAAGTTCTAGTCTATCCAATTCTTCCTATAACTCAAGCTTGCACATCCAAGTAACATCCTTGCGACTCTCTGTACCCTTTCCAAATTAATGACATCCTTCCTGTAGTTGGGTGACCAGAACTGCACAAAGAACTCCAAGTGTGGTCTCACCAACGAATTGTGTAGCTGCATCATGATATCCCAACTGTCCAGGGTGGTGAAATGACTTGCCACTTTCAAGGAACCATGCACCTGTACGCCCAGATATCTCTGTTCTATAACATTCTTCAAGGCTCTTCTGTTTACAGTACAAGTCCTGCATTGGTTTTAGCAAACCAAAGTGCACCACCTCCATTTGCCATTCCTTGGTCTACCTTCCAAATTGATCCAGACCCTGTTGTAAATGTAGATAGCTTTCTTCACAGTTCACTATACTAACAATTTTGATGCCATCTGGAAATGTACTAACAATGTCAATTACATTGTCGTCTAAATCATTAATGTAAATAACAAATTACAGTGGAACCTGTAGATACTTTGAGCAAGAGGATTCTACAAACTCATAACCCTCAGTGAGAGAAAATAAAATTGCCCCGCCTCTGCCTTGAGTGAATGACCATTTTTTTTGGAACAGTGACCTACATGTGTAGGCAGGATGTGTGGGTGAGATTGTTAATGAATACTTTGCCCCTATCTTCACAAAATACAGGAATTATGTTGACAGTATATCAAGGACAAAGAATATGAATTGGAATCAAAAGGTGACATGGGACAGACACAGCAAGAGACCACACATCAAGGCATTAGAATTTTTGAAAGTTAAATAAATTGTCACGGCAAGAAGAAGTGTATCAGCTCGTGAAAAGAAGGTAGGAAATTGAGGAGGCTCGGATCATCATTTTTCACTCCTACCCAGTTATAACAGTGACAGCAAAGGATTACAGGTCCAGTAACATTTAACCACTACTTGGGGAAGAAGGAAGAGATAAACTGAGTAATTACACACCAGTTGGTTTAACTTTGCTGCTAGACTAATTACATGAATTAATTCTGAGACAGAATAAACTTTCATTTTAAAAAGTACAGATTAATCAAATTCTGTCAACATGCAACGTGTCTGACTAACATGACTAAATAACTAAATACTTTGAGGAGGTAAGACGAGGAGTCAATAACAGCAGGGCATTTGATGTAATCCACAATAAACATTTGGAAATGCGATTGACAAGATCTCATGTGGCAGTCTGCTCAAAACAGCAGGAATGCATGGTCCCAAAGGAGAGATCAAAAGTGTGATGGTTGACAAGATTTTTTTAGACAAAGACAGGATGCATAATGAAGTCTGCAGATTGTAGAACACTTGGCTGCGTGGTTCATAGTCAAGAAGATCTCAACAGTTGTGCTAGAACTGTATAGAACATTAATTCTCTACAAATTGCGCTCTCCATATAGTTCAGGTCACCATGATATGGGGAAGGTGTCATTGCACTGGAAAGGCTATAGAGGTGGTTTACGAGAATGTTGCCAGGACTGGAAAATATTTACACTGAAAGATGGGGTAACCTACAATTGTTTTCCTTGGATCAGAGGATGCTGATAGGAACCTATTTAAGGTGGAGCAAATTTGAGGGCCAAAATAAATTAATAGGAATAACCTATTTCCCTGGGCAGGGATGTCTAAAAGGGGTTTAAATTTAAGGCAAATGGGAAGTTAAGTTGAGTTTATTGTCATATGCACAAGTACTGTGAAATAGCACCATCAAAGGCACATAGGCACTGACAACACAGGAACATGTAAATTATATAAAAATCATATAAAAATTCAACAAGACAGTGAAAATAAAAACTGTGCACAAACAAGGCATTAGTGCAAACAACAATTAGAAAACAAGTCCATGGTAGTTCAGGATGTGGTCTACAGCGCTCTGTTTCCGAGATATGATTATGGTTTTAAGGTTGTGCAGATTGGCTCAAGAACCTGATGGTTGTAGGAAAGTAGCTGTTCCTGAATCTAATGGTGTGACACTTAGGGTTTCTGTCCCCCCTGCCCAACACAACAGTGAGAAGAGACAGGGCGGCACAGTGGTAGAGTTGCTGCTTTACAGCGCCAGACACCCAGGTTCGATCCTGACCTCAGATGCTGTCTGTACGGAGTCTGCACATTCTCCCTGTGGCTGCGTGCTCCGGGCGCTCCGGTTTTCCCCCACATTCCAAAAGACTTGCGGGTTTGTAGGTTAATTGGCTTCTGTGCATTTTCTCTGGAATCCCTCGTGTGCAGGATAGAACAAGTGCATGGATGATTGTTGGCCGGTGTGGACTCGGTGGGTCGAAGGGACCATTTCCACACTGTCTCTCCGAACTAAACTAAACTAAAATAGGACATGGCCGGAACGGTGGGGATCCCTGATCTTAGATGCAGCGCTTTTAATAGCATACAGTGACTGTGATGGACTTGACTCAGTGCATCGGTAGAAGGTTAGAGTATTCGGTGACATGCCAAATCTCTTAAACCTTCTAAAAATGTTGTGGCTCTAGCGTGCCTGCTTTGTGATTACATCTATGTTCTGGACCCAGTACAGGTCACCTGAGATATTAATGTTCAGGATCAGAGCAGACATTTTTTTTCACTCTGAGAATGAAACGGATCTGGAATTCACTGAACGAAGGGAAGATAGGGACGGAAACCCTTATTATCTTTAAGATCGGTTAGGTTGGGTCGCTTTTTGCAGGACTGGTGCACACATGATTCACTGAATGACCTTCTTCTATGTAATATTTTTTCACTCCATTCTATTGTTCATTTAGGTAGGAAAAAAAAACTCAAGTACCTACCACTCCAAAGCTAAAAATATCTGACTTTGGTGTAATCTCCCCACGTAATGCTTCTGGAGCCATATATGCAGTTGTGCCTACGATTTTATCAGTTAACACAGTCTGTGGTAATTGTGTTGAAGCCCGAGTAAGTCCAAAGTCTGAAATTTTAGGAACAAACAAAGCATCCAACAAGATATTTCCACTGAAAAACAAAATAATCAGGAAACAATTTCTGAGATACTTCAACTTCTTCAGGAAAGACAAATTTTAATGTTTCTGTGATTGCATGTTTTGTATTGTTCAAAGGGTATTTCAAAATAAATATTAGAATAATTGATCTGATAAATGATGCACACCATTTTTTCTCACTATCCCACTCATTTCCACCCACACCCCCTTTCCCTTCCACCTTTCTCTTCTTCTGTCTTTACATTTCACTCTTCATCTCTGCCTGGCACCTTTTTTGCTCTTTTTCATCTCTTTGTCTACTCATGTTACAATCAAAAACCCCTCACATGTAAACACCTACCACTTGCTAGACTCTGTCCCACTCTCAACACTTTTCTAGCTTTCTCTCTCCATTTACAATCAATCTGAAGAAGGGTCCCGACCCAAAACGTCACCTATCCATGTCCTCCAGCACTTTGTGTGTGCATTACTCCAGCACTTTGTGTGTGTGTTTTTTTAAACTGAACTGATAATCACATTATATGTTCAAGGCCTGAAAGTTTCTATATTTGCCAATGGGTATGAAAACCCATGAAAATCCCCAAAGTACAGAGGCTGCAAATCTGAAATAAAAAACTAAAAACTATTAGAAACACTCTGCAAGATCATGCAGTATTTGCAGCACGAGAAACAGAGTTACTGTTTCAGGTTGGAGTCCCTTTATCAGAACTAGTAGGATGAAATCCTTTCTGGGGTGACCCAAAGTCCTTTCACAATGGAATTGGTGGCAAGTTATTCCAGGTGTCTATCCTTGTGGGGGGATTTTCTGCACAGCCAGGGCAGTGGAATTGTCTGAATTACGAAATTCAGACAATTCCACTGCCCTGGCTGTGCAGAAAATCCCCACAAAACCCAGCGCTCTCAAAGAAATGCACCATCTTGAGCTAGTTCCAATAGAAGTAGAAACAGATCATTTTCAAGATCTGAAATGATCAAAGGCTGCAAACCTGCCCAATGAAAATAACCTTCATAGCAATGAGCCAATTTCAAATTTGAAAGGAAATCTTTGGTTGGAGCTGCGGTTAACACTTAAAGCAGCTGGTCAGCATTGCATTAACATTGCTAATATGTTTGCAGATGCCTGGTCAAAATGTTAATATGAATGACCTAAATTAGAGAAAAGTTAATGGAGTCTGGAGATTCCTGTCAGACAATCCAATGCATCCCATTCTGCCAAAATGGCAGAGGAATGAAGTTATTGTGTTCATGCCCATGGGCTTCCAATGTACTGTGCAATTCATTACCATGTCCAACTTAGAGTACTTAGCTCAGAAGGATATGATATATTAAACTGAACAGCAAAGGAATCATCAAAATAGAGCTCCTAAAAATGTACCATCATGCATTTGTTAACAATACATCAGCTGCAGTTGTGAGTATAGGATGCTCACAAGGAATACTAATCAGCATGAGGGTAGGGAGGTATCCAGTGTGGCTATCAGCCAAAATGTCCATTTTACAAACATGAGAGCAGCTGCAAAATATTTATATCATTCATTTTCATAAACATCTGTTTCATCTTGCATCCACATTATCATCTTTAGGAAGGATGACACCTCCACATATATCAACAGAGAACTAATATCTAGTGATATACATACATGCATGCTTCCATACAAATATACATGTTTCCCTACCATTTTAACCTATTGGGTAGGATGCATCTGGAAAAAAGTCTGAGCATGTATGAATGTAAGCATTGAGATTTAAATGTGGATTTCCCTCATTCCTTTGGCTACCATTTCACCAAGATATTTTGGTTCACTTGTTTCAATATCATAGCGTTATCCAACTTTTTCCTGCCTAGGAATTCAAAATCAGTTTTTTTCCCCCAAATTACATATCAAAATAACCATCTCCTTGTCATTCTGGGATTTAATTGGCAAATACATGGCAACTCTTTTTCAGGAAGCATAGGAATACATCACTCCCCTTTCAATGTTCAGTTTGGAATTACCCATCAAACTTACAACAGAGCTGTAATGCTGAGGCTCTATAAAGCGCTGGTTAGACTGCATTTGGAGCACTGTGAGCAAATCTGGGCCCCATATCCGTGGAAGGATTTGCTGGCTCTGGAGAGGGTCCAGAGGAGGTTTACAAGAATGATTCCAGGAATGAGTGAGTTAGCATATGATGAGCGTTTGACAGCACTGGGCCTGTACTCACTAGAGTTTAGAAGGTTGAGAGGGGACCTCATTGAAACTTACAGAATAATGAAAGGCATAGATAGAGTGGATGTGGAAAGGATGTTTCCACTGGTGGGAGAGTCTAGGACGAGAGGTCATAGCCTCAGAATTAAAGGGCGCTCTTTTAGAAATGAAGTGAGGAGGAACTTTGTTAGTCAGAGGGTAGTTAATTTGTGGAACTCATTGCCACAGAGGGCTGAAGAGGCCAAGTCAGTGGATATATAAGGCAGAGATAGACAAATACTTGATTAGAACAGGTGTCAAGGGTTATAAGGAGGAGGCAGGAAAATGGGATTAGGCGGCAGAGATCAGCCATGATTGAATGGCGGAGTAGACTCGATGGGCCGAATGCCCTAATTCTACTCCTATTACTTATGAACTTGTAGGTAGACACAAAATGCTGGAGTAACTCAGCGGGTCAGGCAGCACCTCAAGAGAGAAGGAATGGGTGATGTTTCGGGTCGAGACCCTTCTTCAGACCTGATGTCTGAAGAAGGGTCTTGACCCGAAACATCACCCATTCCTTCTCTCCTGAGATGCTGCCTGACCCGCTGAGTTACTCCAGCATTTTGTGTCTACCTTCAATTTGAACCAGCATCTGCAGTTATTTTCCTACACTTTTATGAACTTGTGAACTGTTTCTAGAAACTAAACATACCTGGAACAAAATAGTCTTCATAGCACAGTGCAGGAATGCCAGATAAGTGAAATGATTTAACCTCATCCTGGCTCACACCACTGTACAGACCAGCCACATTAATTCTCACTTTGCATCGCGATACACTGATCTGCTGTTGCAATAACACACCACTGCCATCTGCTGTTCTAAGATGTGACTACTTGCTCCCATACTGAAAATGCTAATCCCCAATTCCCCATTTTATTTACCCTCCAAATCAACTGCCTACTGGTCCATGATCCTTACACCTACCTTCTGCAATGTTAATCTATGATAAACATCTGTTCCCAATCCAATGTTTGCGTTAACTTAAAATGACACAAGATGCTGGATTAACTCAGCGGATCAAGCAGTATCTCTGGAGAACATAAATAGGAGATATTTTGGATTGGAACCCTTCTTCAGACCATGTTCTTCAGAGATGCTGCCTGACCCGCTGAGTACACCAGTGCTGTGTGTCTTTTTTGTAAACCAGCATCTGCGGTTCACTGTATCTATCTTTGTTTTAACTTGTTACATTTATCCGTAATTGGTTCATTTCTTCTATGATGTTAGAGTATAATTAAAACAATTACAAATACTGAAATGACAATATGTAATGATAGAGCATAATGCTAAAAGTAAAAATTATAAATTTGTTCAGATGAATCAAATTGAGTTTATTTAAGAAGTAACCAAAAAGGTTGATGAGGGCAAAGCCGTAGACATTGTCTGTATGGACCTCAGCAAGGCATTTGATAAATCTGCTCTGGAAGGTTAGATCACATGGGATCCGGGTTGAGCTAACCGTCTGGATAGAGAATTGGTGTCATGGAAGGAAGCAGAGGGTGATGGTGGAAGGTTGTTTTCCAGTGGTATGCTTTAGGAATCGGTGCTATACCCATTTTTGTTTGTGGTTTATATCAACATTTTGGATGAGAATATACAAGGCCTGATTAGTAAGTTTGCAGACTTTAGTGAGGTGATATTTGGACCCTCAAGGGGCCTTGGGGGGTGTTGCAGAGCAGAGTACAGACTAAGAGTGCAGGTACATACTTCCCTGAAAACGGCATGACAAGTAGAAAGGGTGGTCAAGAAGACTTTTGATACACTGGCCTTCATCAGTCAGGAAATTGAGTATAAAAGTAGTTATCAAAATGCTGGAGTAACTCAGCAGGTCAGGCAGCATCTCAGGAGAGAAGGAATGGGTGACGTTTCAGGTCGAGACCCTTCTTCAAACCTTCGATTTGTACCAGCATCTGCAGTTATTTTCCAACAATAAAAGTTGTTATGTTATATTTCAATTGTGCAAAATGTTGGTGAAGTTGCATTTGGTGTCTGTGTGTTCGGTTTTGGTGACCCTGCTATAGGAACGAGGTCGTTAAGCTGGAAAGAGTGCAGAGAAGTTTACGAGGATGTTGAAAGGACTTGAGTGCCTGAGCTGTAGGACGAGGTTGAGCAGGCTAGGACTTTATTCTTTGGAGAGCAGGAGGATGATGAGTAATTTTGTAGAGGTGTATAGAATCATGAGGGGGAAATAGATAGGATGAATGCACAGTCTTTTACCCAGAGTAGGGAATTCAAGAACAAGAGGACATAAGTTTAAAGTGAGAGGGGGAAGATTTAATAGTAACCTGAGGGACAGGTTTTTCACACAGAGCGTAGTGGAACAAACTGCCAGATGAGGTACTGTGTGTGTAGGAAGGAACTGTAGATGTTGATTTATACTGACGATAGACACATAATGGTGGAGTAACTCAGTGGGTCAGGCAACATCTCTGGAGAAAAAGAATAGGTGATGTTTTGGGTTGGAACACTTTTTCAGGTGGTAGTTGTGGCAGGTACTAAAACAACATATAACAGGTATTTGGATAGGTACATTGAAAAGGAAGATTCACAGGGATATGGACTAAACATGGGCAGGTGGGACTAGTGTAGGTAAGGCATCTTGGTCAGCATGGACAAGTTGGGCCGAAGGGCCTGTTTCCGTGCTGTATGATTCTGAAGGTCACTGACATGAAATGTTAACCCAGTTTCTCCCTGCCCAGATAAAGCCTGATGTTGATTATTTCCAGCATTTTCTGTTTTATTTCAAATTTCCAACATCTGCAGTATTTTGCTTTTGGATTGATTTGCCAGAAATTGCACACTGATTAACAAAATCAGTGAATGTTTTTTTTGTTATGGAAAACTTGGATAATAATCAATGATTTCTTCAGTTAGTGCTTTTCCAAGCCATCTATAGATGAATGATAAGAAAATACCATAGATACAACACAAGAAATGCAAACAAATGTTAAAAACATTAAAGATATTTGTTACCTTTTAACATCACGATGAATATGATTATTTTCATGTAGGTATTTTAACCCATTAGCTGTACCCAAAGCAATCCCGCATCTTGTGTGCCAAGGAATTGGAGGTGTCTTTTCCTGAAAATGGTTAAGAATTAACTAATCAATAAATGAACGCCATTGTAGATCAATCAAAACTAATACAAAGATCACCATGTTCTGACTTTTATGAAACAGAAATGTTGTTACCCGACATGCTAATCTGTCCAGCAATGATCCATTGGGCATGTAATCATAAACCAGGCAGGGATGTTCCCAATCATTGGAAAAACCAAATAACTCGACCAAATTTTCATGTTGGCATCTGGAAATGTGTTACACCATCATGTTAAAAAATATTCTTCAAGACTAATAAAAGTAGCAACAACTATTTGTCGAAACTGGACATACCTCGCTAATGTTTTAACTTCTTGAAAGAACTGGCGCTTGAGCTCGTCAGGACTGATGTTTTGGTGACGTTCTGTCTGTGGGGGAAAAAAACCAAGATTAAGTTTATAATCAGTTGAGAACTCAGTCCAGCATGGATTTTCACAATCCTTTACACATCAAAGGGATAGAAAAGCAGGCAGAAGAAACTGCACGTTGTATTTTATTGAAGAAAATGAAGCAGGTAGAAGAAAAACACATTTTACAGATATTAGGTTATTCTATGGAATAATCAACGTTAGCATCAAATGAGCCAGCAATTTATATTTAACCCATGAGACAGTTGCTAATATCTCGCTTACACAGAGTCTTCATCCTGAAATAAAATGTACACTTTTGTTTTTAACAATGAATCTCTCCAGTTGGATTTAATAAGTCAATAATATTGCTATGATTTAAATTAATTTGAAGTTCAAAGGAATAATGTACCATTTATTATTTATTTTATATGTCAAGGGCAAAGGGATATTAAGGTGTTTTGTTCTCCTTCGTAGTGGACTGTTACTGTTTGCTTACTTGACTTTCTTTCTGTTGCATGACAGTGAGTGGCTATAACTCAATTAAATGAAACATGAATTACTGTAGTAAAGGCAATGGATGCAATAATTAGATGCAATGAATCCATCTCCTCTCATAACCACCTGCATTGCTATAAAGAGAACTGTGAATAATATTTTTTTTATTGCTCAAGCACGAGCAGCTTCCAGGACATACAAAATGGATTTGCAAAGTGCAGTTGACCAACCAAAAGCAATATTATGGTCCAATGATCAGTAAATTAGACAAAAAAAGGGTTGTACAACGCACAATCTACTGTATAAAACACTTAATTGTTTCATTTTAGAATCTATTTGTCTAGATTGCAGTGTCAAGCATTTTAGAAATAGGCACAAACCTCATTCAGTAAGACGGGTTGAAGAGGAAGCAGAGATTGACAAATGCATCTCTCAGCACATCGCAACTTGAAGTATTTGTAACGTCTCACTTGCACTCATAACTTATATTTTAATATACTTAGAAAAGCTGTTTATTGATGCCTTCATCTACTAAAAGTCTACTAGCTCTTCAGCGGGTAGTCTATAGAGCTCAGAAGATTATCGGAACACAGCTACCAGCCTTGGAAGGCATCTACAACACACGATGCCTCAGAAAAGCCACCAGCATTCACAAAGACTCCACACACCCCATGCAATAGTCTGTTCGAACTTCTACCATCTGGCAGACGCTACAAGGCCTTCTACGCCCGTACCTCCAGACTCAGGAACAGCTTCATCCCCAGGGCCATAGCTGCTCTGAACCGGTCCTGCTGAGCCGGATGGTCACATCGCACAGCGAACCGGCACAGACCTACTTGCACTTTATTCTGTTTTAAAACAGTTTCTAATTTTGTTTCACTGGGTTGTCTAAATTTATGCTGATTAGCGAATTAATTTATTGCATCATATGGAAGTTGCATTCCCAATCTCGTTGTACCCCTGTACAATGACAATAAAGATATATTGTATTGTAAAGGATGCGGAAAATTAATTCACCTAGCATTAATAGTATGTTTGATAAAGAGAACTCTCATCACTGTGTCATAAAGTGCATCCACATTTTAGAAATCAAATGTGAAGGATTTTCCCATTTTCCTATTACATCCCAAAAAAACATGTCTGACAATGCAGCATTCAATCACTAGGACACTCAAGGGCCAACTAGATTATGTAGATAGATCTGGTGTGGGATGTGTATTCATGACTTGACTCAGAAATATGACTTAGATTAGGCAACCTACTAATCACTATAAAAAATTACATAAATCTTGGATAATTTTCCAATTAATCTTCTTAAATCAATGATCTTTGAAAGTCCAACAAGAGAACATAGAAATCGAAGTTTTTAAATTATACGCGATAAGTTAGTACTCACTCCAGCCAATTTTTTCACAGCCACTGTTCTGTTATTTATGAAACATCTGTAAACAACTCCAAACCCTCCCTCGCCAATCTTACTGCCACCACGTGAAACTGGACGGCCATCAAAGTTACTAGTCTTCTGCATCAATTCATAATAGCTGAAAGTTTGAAGATCTGAAATGCAAATTACAAAACGTCAGCAAAACAAAATGACACATTATTTGCAACTTTAAAAAATTTGATTCAATAATTCCTTCTCTTTCTCTATAACCTTGTATTTATTATTGCCACCTCATTTAACTTACCACAGTTGTCAGACTTTGTACATTGTAATGAAAGGTATTAGTTTAAATATTTAATAATTTGCAGATGATAGCTCAAATTGGATATTTTTTCAATGCAAATTGCTAAATTTCAGAAGAAATAATCATAGTTCAGTTCCTGAAATTATTGTTTCAAAAATATTGTTTCAAAATGATCTTGTGCTGGCCCACCTGAAAAATATCACAAACTGCTGGACCCCCTGCAGTTTGCATACCAGACCAATAGATCAGTGGATGACGCAGTCAACCTAGGCCTGCACTTCATCCTCCAGCACCTAGACCCCCATTGTGCCAGAACTACTACACTCCAAATTCTCCCAGTTAACTGTGCCTGAACCCCTCTGTCAGTGGATCACCAACTTCCTGACTGACAGGAAGCAGCATGTGAGGCTGGGAAAGCACATCTCGGACCCGCAGACCCTCAGCATAGGAGCACCGCAAGGCTGCGCACTCTCCCCTCTCCTTTACTCTCTGTCAAGCTTCTCAAGTTTGCGGATGACACAACCCTGATTGGACTGATCCAGGATGGGGAGGAATCTGCCTACAGACAGGAAGTGACACAGCTGGCGTCCTGGTGCCATCGCAACAACCTGGAGCTCAATGCCCTTAAGACAGTTGAATTGAATGTAGACCTTACGAGAGCTCCCCCTCCCCTCCCCTCCCCCCACTCACCATCAACAACACCCCAATGGCATCTGTGGAGTCATTTAAGTTCCTTGGAACCATCATCTCCGGGGACCTAAAATGGGAGGCCACCATCGACTCCACAGTCAAAAAAGCCCAACAGAGGATGTACTTCCTGCGGCAGCAGCGAAAACACAATCTGCCACAGGCAATGATGGTCCAGTTTTACACTGCCATCATAGAGTCTGTCCTCACCTTCTCCATCATGGTCTGGTTTGGCTCAGCCACCAATCACGACATCCAGAGGCTGCAGCGCATCATTCGATCAGCCAAGAAGGTTGTTGGCTGCAACCTCCTCCCAAAAGACCAACTGTACACTGCAAGGACCAGGAAGCGAGCGGGTAAGATCATCTCTGACCCCTCTCACCCTAGCCACAAACTCTTTGAAGTACTTCCCTCTGGGAGGCAACTCCGGACTGTCAAAGCCGCCAAAGCCAGACATAAAAACAGCTTTTACAGAATACAGAATACAGAGCCTTTATTTGTCATTCGGTACCGAGGTACCGAACAAAATTACGTTACCAGCAGTCACACAAAAAAAGAAACAAGACACATAACCCCAACACAAACACCCATCACAGTGACTCCAAACACCCACTCACTGTGATGGAGGCAACAAAACTTCCGCTCTCTTCCCCACGCCCAAGTCCCCGCGGCCGAGCCACACTGGGCGCTAAAACATCCCACGGCCGAGCAGGGCGATGGAAGGCCCTGCGAGCAATAGCTCATCTCAACAGTCAAAAGTCTGTAGCCTCCTTTTGCTCTGGTATTTTATTTTATCCTTCACATGTTTCAATTATAATGTTTTATTTTTAATTGTCAAACTTTATATTGTGCTGTTATCCTTGCGAGCAAAGCACCAAGGCAAATTCCTTGAATGTATACGTACTTCGCTAATAAAATTTATTCAATTCAATTCAATTCAATTATTCTTGATTCTTTAATGACAAAATCCTAATTCAATCAGCTAAAACAAAACGCTGGAGGAACCCGGGTCAGGCAGCATCTGCAGAGGAAAAAGCACAGACCACATGTCGGGTTCGGATCTTTCTCCATGACTGGACTACAGAGGAGATAATTAGTACAAAGAGATGAGAAAAAGGGTTGAGGATAAGCAAGACCAAGCATAGACTAGGCAACTGCTTCACCAAACACTTGCGCTCTGTCTGCCAAGACCAGCTGGAGCTACCAGCTGCAGGCTACTGCAATTCCCCTTTGCCAACCTGTGGTTCCTCGGCCTCCTCCATTGCCAGAGTGAGGTCGCAGACATATTGGAAGAATAGCACTTCATATTCTACTTGGCTAGTCTACAACCCAACAGCATGAACATTGAATTCTCCAGTTTCAAGTAAACTGCACTCAATATTCTCTCTCCATCAGATCTACCTAGCTCTCTTACACACCTTTCTTTCCACTCCCACCTCCTTTCCCCACCTCTCGCCCCCTCGCCATCCAGTTCCTTCTCCCTCTGCTCATCACCCACCAATAGCACTCTTGGTCCCCTATTCCAACCACCTACCCCTTCCCTCCCTCTGGCTCTATATTTCACCATCTCCCACCCTTTGTCTTCACCTCCAGCCATTATGACTATCTCCACCCTTCTGCCCCCCCCCCCGATCAACTCCTCCTTACCAGGATCCACCTATCCCATGCCAGCTCATGCCCATCCCTTCCTCTCACCTCTTTCTCCCAATTATCTACCTTCTACTCGTCTTGAAAAACATCAAATGTCCACCTGTCTCCACAGATGCTGCCTGACCAGTTGAATTCCTCCAGTAGTCTGCTTTTTCTTCTAATGATAAGTCAACAGAATCGATTCAATAAGGACATGAGTGGTTTTTGTCATTATTTGTTATATTTTTATGCATATATAATCACAAACTGCCTATCTTACTTACTAGTTTCCAAAGAATCACACACGCTGATTTGCTGATTTGAACAGTCTGTCAATAAGGCAGTCTCCTGGGTCTTGCACTTTCTGCTGCCAATGGTAGTAGATTCACGCTCAGAAACCTGTATCATTGACTTACACGTGGTATTAGACGCAGAGGAATCGATTATTTTAGTTGGTGAACAAGATGGTTTCGTCTTTGATACTTCTCCTGGAAAATTAAATCATAGATTATAGTTAACACAAAACATGGAATATGATCATTAGGGCATTTGCTATTATATAAATCATTTTTTTAGATTCAGCCACCATGTAAATCAAGAGCAAATAATTACTTTTTGTTCTCAATAAAATGTATTAGGTGGTGGAAACACATAATTGACTTAACTAAACATCGGGAAATTAAATTTTCAAGATTAGATTTGATACTGCTACCACCAGAACAAAGACTACAAAAATAGATGCTTCAATTTTCAGAAAAACATATTCATCTGAAATGAACAAAAAACAAGGAAAAGCAGAAATACTTAGGAGATGATTCTGTTATTCCTACTCTCAGCTCCTCTGACCATCTTTTATTATCAACTTAATGTCAAATCCTCTTGTCCTCCACCATCTCCTTATCACTTTTATGAAGCTCCCTTGTTCTTTCTTACACTCCTCATTTCTTAATATTTATTTAATCTCCAACTTTTACTAACTCTTCCAATCTGCAAAAATGCTTCCTGGGATTCTGAGTATTTCCAGCACTCAGTTTCCATTTCATTAAAGGACTTGTAATTTCTCCAATCCTGATTAACAATTATTAGTGAGAGCAATTAATAATAACTTGATTGTGTTTCTGCTGATGTTTGTTTTCAATAATGTATGTTAATTTGTCAAAAATAAATGTCATTACATTATCTTATAGTATTAAGGGGAAAAAGAAACACATTTATGAAAAATTACATTATAGATCATTAGAGTACAGATGTCTGTTTTGAGTATCTTCATGAATCACGTAGGCTCACAAAAAGACACCATTTTTTAAAATCACAAAAATAGTTGTATACAGAATTATTTTACGTATCCTGTAACTAAAAACAAGCACTTTGATTGGTTATATTAAACTGATTATACAATTACAAGTTAAATATTCTACTTCAGCATTTGAAATACAAATAAAACTTTTCAAAAAATTATATAAAATATTTTGTTTACAGCAGTTACATAAGTTGAGGAAAATTAAATAATTGGTATGGCAAATCCTTTCTTCATTTATATATATTTATATATATTTGCTAAATGAGCACTGGATTGGATCAAAAATGGCTCATTATTAGTCCCTTCTGCAAACAGATACCCACTACAATTTAGCAGCAACATGTAACCATTTAGAAAATCTTTTGAATTGAGATTGATTAAATTAATAGGATCTTATCAGATGCAGAAATAACTTAATTTTGCAATGAGTAACATAGCCAATATTACATATCAAATCTATGACTTTATGCCATCCAGATTTACTTAAATAAGAATAAGACGCAACATTCGGTTAATGGGCCCCACATGATTATCTGTCGTTCAATAACATCATAGCTGATCTTTTATCTCAGTCGTATTTACCTGCACTAATCCTACATCCCTTGATTTCCTTAGTACTCAATATTCCATTGACCTTGGTTCCAAATATACTTAGTGATTAAGCATCAATAGATCTCTTCAGTACAGAATTCCAAAGATTTAACATTTGCTGGATGAAGCCATTTCTTCTCGTCTCCGTCCAAAATGGCCAAACACTTATTTGAGATTGCCAGCTTTGATCTAGACATCACAGCCAGGGCAAACATCACCACTGCATCCATCCTGTCGTGCTATCAAACTTTAGATATTTCAATAAGATCATTTTGCATTCCACGGGACTAGAGTGAGAATTGGCCCAGTCTTCTTAATATTATATTATATTTATTTCATATTTCAGATACAGCGCGGAAACAGGCCTTTTCGGCCCACCAAGTCCACGCCGCCCAGCGATCCCCACACATTAACACTATCCTACACACACTAGGGACAATTTTTTACATTTACCCAGTCAATTAACCTACATACCTGTACGTCTTTGGAGTGTGGGAGGAAACCGAAGTTCTCGGAAAAAACCCACGCAGGTCACGGGGAGAACGTACAAACTCCTTACAGTACAGCACCCGTAGTCAGGATCGAACCTGAGTCTCTGGCGCTGCATTCGCTGTAAGGCAGCAACTCTACCGCCTTACATGCCACCACCAATGTCCCTTTGAACTCACACGAATTCCCTGTATCACAATTTATTCTTCAACCTACTTTAGAGACTTGAGTACAAATGTTTTTGACAAACACCAGACGTACTATAATTTGGATAAGAAGTTAAACTGAGGTCCAACTGCTTTCTATGCTGAATCTATGTCACCCCCATCATTTATTTGTTAGAGAATTATAAAGATTTATTTTCCACTCGGTGGACATTTCTTCTCATCTGTCTTGAATGACCAACCCCTTATTTTGCAATTATGAAGCCCAATTCAATTCAATCTCAGTCAATGGAAATAATATATGTGTATTTACTCAGTCAATTCAGTTACAAATTTTATCCAAAAATGTAACATCCAACGGATAAGGATATTTCTTCAAATGGCCAACCCCTCACTTGAGGCTATAATCCCTGAATCTCGACACCACAGCCAGGTAAAGCATTACCACTGCATCCACCCTGTCAAGCTATCAGTAACTTAGTACATTTCAATAAAGTCATTTCTCATTTCACCAGACTCGAAGAAATGCCCAGTCTGCAATCTCTCCTCATATGTCTTGAAGTAACCTGGTGAACCCTTGCCGCATTCCCTCAATCAGGCCATTACTCATTGTCCTAAATTCAAGGGAGCTTAATCTCTTCCCTTAAAACAATGTCCTCATCCTAGGTATCAATGTGGCAAACCTCCGTTTTACCTCCTCAATGGCAAGTAAATCCTTTCATTGATAGGGAGACTAGATCTTTCGCAATATTCCAATTACTGTTACACCAGATTTCCTTACTATTTATGGTAAAATGCCTTTCCTCTTACACACAAATCCTCATGCCATCCAGGTTAACATATGATTTGCCTTCATAATTGCCTTGGTTTCTCTGCAATATTTCTCCAATTTGCGATGGGGCTCTGACAGTGGAGGGGGCCCAGGAGAGAAAGGTCAGTATGGGAATGGGAGGGGGAGTTAAAGTGTTGAGCTTGTAGGTTTACACAATCATGTAGGTTTACACAAACTCGTATTTTGCTTGGGCAGTGTACAAACCAGTGGTATGAATAGTGACTTCTCTAACTTCAAGTAACCTTTGCTTTCCCTCTCTCTCCATCCTTCCCCCATCCTAGTTTTCCGACCAGTCTGACTGTCCTCCTGATTTTGTCTTTGTATGCTTCGTTGTCACCTTCCCTTGGCTAACAATGATCTATTCTACATTTTCCTTGAGCTTCGTCCCCTTTGATATCCCGTTTTCACACCTTACCCTTCCATATCTCTGCGTCTCCCTCTCCCCTGACTCTTAGTCTGAAGAAGGGTCTCGACCCAAAACATTACCGATTCCTTCTATGCAGAGATGGATGCCTGTCCCGCTAAGTTACATCAGCATTTTGTGTCTACCTTCAGTGTAAACCAGCATCTGCAGTTCCTTCCTACACATAGTAAAGATATTGTCAAGTTGAGATTTATGAGGATTTTGCGAGGACTTAAGGGCATGAGCTATGGGAAAGGTGAAACAGGTTTGGACTTTACTCCTTGGAGCGCAGGTGGACGAGGAGTGATCTCATAGAGGTGTACAAAATCATGAGAGGAATAGATCGGGTAAATGCCCAGAGTAAGGGAATCGAGAACCAGAGGACATAGGTTTAAGGTGAGGTGGGAAAGATTTAATAAGAACTTGATGGGTTCATGTTTTTACACAAAGGGTCATGGTGTATGGAACAAGCAGATGGAGGTGCTAGTTGTGGCAGGTACTACTGCATTATTTAAGAAACATTTAGACAGCTACATGGATAGGATAGGTTTAGAGGGATATGGGTCAAATGCAGGCAGGTGGGGCTGGTGTTGCATTGGTCAGCGTGGACACAATGGAAGGAACTGTTTCCACGCTGACACTATGAGTCTAAAACTCGAGGACATAAGAGGAACTTAAAGGAGATCTATGGGGTACATTTTTCACACAGAGGATGGTGAAGAGTTGGAACAAGCTGCCAGAAAAGATAGTGGAGATAGGTAGTATTACAATATTTAATAGTATTTGTTGAGATACTGGGATAGGAAAGGAGTCAAGGCATACAGTCGTAATTTGGGCAAATGGGATTTGCATAGATAGGCATCAAGGTTGGCATGGATGAGGTGGTCCATAAATGCCTGTTTCCGTGCAGTTTCTTTCTATGATTCTACTGTAATTCTATCTAATTCCACCACCGCTTCTGACAATGCATTCTAGATATCAACCACTCTCTGTGTAATAGTCCTACCCGTCAGATTGCCTTTAAAACACTTTCCTCCAACCCTAAACCTATATCCTCATGTCTCCATGCTTTTTATTATCGTACAATGCTCCATCAAGTCATCACTCAAACTCCTTCATTCCATTGAAAACAAGCCCAACCTATTCAATCTTTTAATTTTTACGGCAGAGATAGATAGATCTCAGATAGATAGATTCATGATTAGTACGGGAGTCAATGGTTCTGGGGAGAAGGCAGGAGAATGGGGTTAGGAGAGAGAGATAGATCAGCCGCGATTGAATGGCGGAGTAGACGTGATGTGCTGAATGGCCTACTTCTGTTCCTATCACTTATGACATGACCAATCCATCAAATAATTGAAGTCCCCCATTCCAGGCAACAGCTTGGTGAATCTTCCTAACATCCTCTCATAGCAATCACATCTGTCCAACAGCATGAACAATTGCATGCAATGCTGCAAATGCAGCTTAACGTTGCCACATAACATTCCAACTCTTACATTCTGTGTCCTGACCGATGAAGGTAAGCATTTGTTACCTTTGTTACCATCATACTGAACTATGTTTCACATGGAGCGAATCACGACTCAGATCCCTAAGTCTCTCTGATCAACAGCATTGCCTGTCATTTACTGTACATGTCCTAACCCTATTTGACATCACAAAATGCATCACCTTGCACTTGTTGGGATTAAATTCCATCCACCAATAAAAACATATTGTTCAACCATTTTGTACCAGCAAGTAAAACTGATTGATATTGTTCCTATCAAAATGTTAACATATAGAATCTCAGCACAGATATATCTTGACATTCTACATGAGCTAAAAATTTAATTTATTTAATCTTTATATTTTCCTCTTAATTGACCATAAACTATGGAGATTCTCAGGTTTAAACAAAAAGAAAAAAAAAGTAGCTGATTATCATTCTTTCCTTTGATATTTTTAAGACTCAGTAAAAAGACAATTGAGATAATTATAACTCAGAAGAATCAGAGACTGCGATGCATATGGTTCTGGGTCTTAGGACCCATGAATGCTCCATAACAATGGTCCACAAAAAACAATTAGCATTAATTCATTGTACAGTATAATAAATTCAATTACCTGGAAGCAACAAGCTAGCTGCAGCTAGGAAATCATTTTGAATCAGGATTTCTACAAGCTCGAGGACTGTAGAATTAGTTGTTCCCCAGTCAAACAAAAGTTCTGCCGTGGGACTCTTCCCCATATGAACCACGCCTTCAAATCTCCTTTTGACAAGTTACATGAAATTAGTTTGTTCAATTTATGCAATTTTTATCTCAGCAACAACTAAAACCATAATTGAATTCTATGATTCTGATAATGCACTTTGATAAAAAATAATACAATATTCCTGATAATACATCATTTTCAGGTGATAAAGTGAAACAATTTGAATTATGCTCATAGTGGGAGTACAGGTCCAAGATCTGTCGTCTTTTTGAAATTAAAACAATCCAGAAGAAAACGTAATTGAACATTCCGTTTGTACACCGTCTTTTTTATTCACGTGCTTGTCATACTCCTACTCACGAGTTAGGAGCATGACAAAAAAAAAACCTGCAGATACTACAAAGGCCACTGTCGTTGACATTATGTCTGCAATGACAAACAGCGATCACCCCTCCATAAATATAGCAATTTATATGTACGTTTCAGTTGGTATGTTTCAGTTTCCCAAAACAAGCTGCTCCACGTAAACACTTCAGACTCTGGTGTCAGTGTAAATCCCCTTATGACTGAGCCTCAGAGTTCCCAACTCCGACCTTGACCCTGACTCCCGCTGCAAATCCAACCCACACTTTGGTCCCAGGCTTCAAATGTACAAGTGACCCAAGCTCCAGTCCCCAGCACCAGGCACACACCCGGCCCAAACTTCCGATCTCAGGTGTTCCCAACTCTGACCCTGGTTCTGGCCACACACCAGCTGTTGATATATCACTACAAGATATCAAATGCAATCCTTCTCACAGTAAACAGGATTCACCCAAAACTAGGATTCTCAAGAAATATGTAATGCGATCCAATGTTCTCAGTAATACAGCATGCAGATCCATGGGTAGCAAGTACGTGGATAACAAGGACATAATGTATATCTCAAAATAGGTTCAACTGGACCAAGACATAATTTTAAATTACTTGAATACTGCTAAAATATAAACTGGAATAATGATTAATAATGTCACAAATCATTTTCACAGAAGGCAAACTTGCAATAACAAAATACAAGCTTTGTATTTATTTAAAAGTATAATGTATCTTGAACTTGTAGGATCTATAACTGGTGTAGTTAGTTTCAGAAGTCTCCAATATGGGTTAAGACAAAAGCAGTAGTAACTGGCTGTGAAATATTCTATTTAATCTGAGGGATTCAGAGGAAAGGAAAGTGGAACAGAGGAAAAGGTATTTTTTGCAGAGGGAGGAACTTTGCCTGATAAATGTTCATATTTAGACTTACAAAAACAGAGCTTATAGTTTATAGAGGAATATTTCTAGACTGCAGGACAGTATCTGTGGATCGGTCATATGAGTAGAAATGTTACAAACCTTTAATGTAACTAAAGAAATTATTTGTAAAAGGTTAGATTATCTGATGCATCAACCAATGGTGATGGGAGCAATTGCCAGTGCTTGCTTCTGGTTGAAAGATCCAGAACAGATCGTCAGTTTGCTGGATCAGAGGCGCCCCTTCCTACTGCTAAACCACTGGCCTGCTGCCCTTCGGCAAATCAGGTTCCTCACCAATCTGGTGATCGGCGGCCTGTATATTCCAGGCTTTCCAGATGTTTCTCAGCGCACGGGGATTGCTCTGTGGTTGGAGGGCTCTGAATGGATGACACCCCAGGAAAGAAAAAGACCTTCTAGCTCAGTCTGGGATTTGTTGGGAGGATGGGGCGAGGAAAGGAATAAAGTACTGGGCTCTGGTCTCATAATCGAGGTGTATATTTAGGCATCATAAAAGATGGTAAAGGCAGCAGAACGTTTATTTTTTTCCATATCTTGCGGCTGCAAGTTATCAATGAGTCATCGACAAGCATCCAAACGACTATCCAGCCTAATGTAATTTGGATGATCAAGTAGGGTGGGGAGATACATATAAATGGCAGGATATGGAAAAGAATACAGGCAAAGAGGGACTTTGGAGTGAAAGTCAATGAATTTCTGAAGTTAACTGGACAGGTAGAAAAGGTAATTTTAATGGTGTATCTTCCGTTATTAGGTAAGACTTAAAATAGATCTTACCAGAACTGCACAAAATACTAAGTAAGCAAAAACTACAATACTGTATTTAATTCTAGTCATCACATCAGAAGAAGGATGTGATCAATAGCTCTGATGAGGATATTAGGGACATTCACGATGCTGTGGCAGGACAGAGGAATTTCAGATATGAGGAAAAATTAAATAAATGAATGCTTTTTTTGGAAAAGAAGAAGCTGAGGGGAAACTTAATGATGGTGTGTAAATTGCAAGTTAAAGTCAATGAGAAGTGTCTTTTTCTTTGATGGAATGGTCAAGGCTTAGGAAAAATAGATATAAAGTAGTTAGATGGATTACAGGGGAGTTGAAAAACTTATCATCCAGAAGATTTAAAGATTTTAGAACTCACTGTCAAAAAGTGTTCGCGGCAGAAATGCTTACAACATACTTGATGCGCAAATGAGAGCCAATATACCTCTTTAACAACTAGCATGAACTGAACTGTCTAAACAGCGTCCTTCTTTGCTGTAAATTTCTATCATTCTTTGAATGAAATGCTAATTTCTTAGCTGGATTCTTACACACAGTTATTTCACTGATGCAAATTATTAAGCAATTAAATAACTAAGTGCTGAGAGTAGTTTTGACTACCTTATATGTAACTGGCTGTATCTCGGCTCTCCAGTGGGTTTTTTAATGTTTACTGCCAACTTCTTCCACCCATCTTGTGGATCCAACATATCCGAAAGTTCCCGAATAAGCTTGTGGTTCAAGGAGCGAATGTAGGAGTTTGGGTCTATTGATGTACTCATCTTCCTTCATCTGTTAGAAAATAATTATTGTGTGATTTAAATTCACCGGGGGAAAAAAAGACACATACAAATAGTACCAGGATTAGGTAAAAGATAGGGTGGAGTAGGAAAGGTCTATTTTGAATGGTACGTCAATTGTTTACAAAGAAAACAATTTTAATTCCAAGGTAGGACGATGCTGCATGCCAGTTGAGACCACACAATAATTTTACAATATATATTAGTGCAAAAAACAAAAACCCAAAGTCCCTAGTGCAACCAAGGCAGTTCACAGTTCGGAGTTTAGTTGGCATTTGTAGTGTTCAGTAGCCTGATGGTTGTTGGGAAGACGTTGTTCGTGAGCCTGCACGTGACGGTTTTCAGACTCCTATACCGTCTTCCCTATGTCAGGAGTGAAATGAGAGCGTGGCCAGGGTGGTGTGGGTCCTTGATGATGCTGGCTGCCTTAAGGATCTGTACCTCCTACAGATCCTTTCAATACTGCTTTGTCAGTACCCACGATGGACCGAGCAGTGTCCACCACTCTGTGTAATTTCTTTTGTTCCTGGGCATTTGAGTTAGAGTCAACGAGTCATAGAGTGATACAGTTGCAGATGGCTAGGCCTAGCATACTGCCTGAGAATTTCCTACACTGATGGGCCACACAGTTGTGCAGCTTATGCAGCCACTGACTCAAAGTGCCAGAGAATCAGGTTCAATCCTGACCTTGGTTGGGTCCTTCTGTGTTGAGTTTGCAGTTTCTCCCAGTGACTGTGTGGGTTTCTTCTGGGTCATCCAGTTTCTTCCCATCCGAGAGATGTGTGGATCTCTAGGTTAATTGGCCACTTTAAATTGCTCTTAATGTGCAGGTTGACGGTAGAATCCGCAGTGGGTTGATAAGAATTCAAGAAGAATAAAAAAAACGGAGATTTTCCTTGGGTTCGTGTGAATGAGTTGATGGTTGGAGTGGATCCGGTGAGCCGAAGGTTCTAAATCCATATCTTTGACTATATCCTGGGACCAGGATGATTGATCCCTGACTCCAGCCACTCCGCTGTTTCGAGGCGTCTTTCAACAATTTGATGCAATTATCAATTAGTGAATCTCAGAGGGCGAGGAGGCATCTGTGGAGGGAATGGGGTTTCTGGTTGTGACGCTTCTTCAGTCTCATATGTATCTATTATGCTTCCACTGATGATGTATCTCTGGCTCGTCTCTCTTTTCTACAACAGCGATCAAAACTGACCTAATCATTGCGTCCAGCCTTTTCTAGATTTGCTCCAGATTTCGCACAACTTTTTTTTTTCTCTCTCTTTCTTCTAGTGTCCAACTAGTTTCGTCTCCCATCACAAAACCTGCGCTTACGCTGTACTCATGAAGGTCTGAAGAAGGGTCTGGACTCCAAACGTCACCCATTCCTTCTCTCCAGAGATGCTGCCTGTCCCGCTGAGTTACTCCAACACTCTTGTATCTACTCATGAAGTACACGATGCACTAAATTGACCTTGACGGATGTGACAACCCCCTGCCCTGCGAAGAGCAGACAGCAGTGTGTGATCTGCATTACTTTTAGTTTTCTAAATTACAACATCCCTACCATTTATTTCGCCAGTGCAAGGTTCCCAGGTACTTCCTCTTTATGGTGGGGTGGGGAAGAGACGGAGCAGCGATGATATTGCAGTCAGTTGCCGCAGACGCGGGGAAAGCGAGGAGTCATGCCGGCTGCGACCACATAGCGCTTGAGAGCCCCAACTGCCAGGAGCACAGGTGGGCCCCACCGCAGGCCCCAACCCCCGTTGCTATGGTGACCCTGGGCCCACCACTCACCCGCCCGCGCTCGCCGAGTCCGCTCAACGCAACGGCCGCTCCGCGCCGCGCCTTCACTTCCGCCCGGGCCTGTGGCTTTCCATGCGACGTCGCGATTGTGAAATGCAAGTTATTTCAAACTTTACCCCGTTATTTTTTTTAAAACGCTGCCTTTTGGGTTTTTTTTTCTGAAATCAGACCAACAGGAATGCCTTCGTCGAAAAAGCGCAGCTGGTGGAGGCGTCGCTTCTCTGGGCGGGGCGGGTCGGTTCCCTCCCACGTCCCGAAGCGAAGCCGTGCGGGGTTTGTAGATTATAGAGGAAGGAACTGCAGATGCTGGTTTCAACCAAAGCAAAAAGACAGACACAAAATGCTGGAGTAACTCCGCGTGGCAGGGAGCATCTCCGGAGAGAAGGAATGGGTGACGTTTCGGGTCGAGACCCTTCGTGAACGGGTGGTCGGTGTGAAGGGCCTGCTGCATATCTCAATAGACAATTGTTGTTGTTCGTCCTTCGGGTTCGAAGATGACCATGACTTCAGGATCTCTAAACAATGTAGGATGCTGGAAATTGGAAATAAAACAGGCGCCAATTCGGAGGGTAGGTGTGGGGGAGGGAGAAATAGAATTAACGATGGAAGTTGACGAGCAGTCTTCAGGGCAAGGAGAAATTGGAGATCAAACAGTTGCAGAGAAGAGGGAGGGGTAGAGTGAATTTAGGGAATGGCTATGATAATACAAAACCAATGGAGAAAATCCAGCGGAGACTTGTTCATGACAGCTGCTCTGTCTGGAGATTTTAATAAATGGAGATGAATGATGAAAGAGTGTGATTTTATTTGTATGAGGTACAGAGCAATGCAGCTGATAGGGAAATGAGCATTTTCCATGATCAGTCTGAAGAAGGGGCCCAATCCAAAAGGTCGCTCATCCATTTATCTCTCTTGATGCTGTTTGACCAGCTGAGTTCCAATTTGTTTTCCCCTTGCTTGTTGTCCCCCTTGACGCTGTCCCCACTGCCCTTCTGAAGGATGTCATTGCAATAGCCGGTCCCAGCATCCTCTCTATCATCAACAGTTCTCTGGCCACTGGCACTGTTCCAACCTGTTTCAAGCACGCAGTGGTCCAGCCCCTCCTGAAAAAACCTAACCTAGACCCCACCTTGCCTAGCAACTACAGACCCATTTACAAACTGCCATTCCTGTCAAAAGTCCTTGAAAAGGCAATTCTAAACCAATTACTGCCTTACCTACACCAAAATACCATCCTGGAAAGTTTCCAGTCAGGTTTCAGGGCCCACCACAGCACAGAGTCTGCCTTGTTGAAGGTACACAACGACCTGCTTCTCGCCATCGACACCGGCGATTGTGCAATCTTGCTCCTTCTCGACCTCAGCGCAGCGTTCGATACAGTGGACCACACCATCCCTATTGACTGTCTCCAGTACGGGGTTGGCGTTGATGGCACTGCCCTGAGCTGGTTCGTTTCTTACCTCAAAAATAGGAGTTTCTCCATCAACATAGGCAATTATTCCTCTTCCCCAGCTAGCCTCTCCTGTGGGGTTCCACAAGGCTCCATCCTAGGCCCCATTCTCTTCTCTCTATACATGCTCCACCTCGGCCGAATCATTCAAAGGCACGGCATTTCCACTGCTCTGTGGATGACACACAGCTTTATCTCCCCCTGAAACCCAACAACCGGTCAAATTTAATCAGCCTCATGCACTGCCTTGAGGACATAAAATGTTGGATGGCACAGAACTTCCTTCAACTAAACGAGAGCAAGTCTGAGGTCATCCTATTCGCCCCCCCCCCCCCCCCCCCCGGACTCCATCAAAACGATAACAGGCAGCCTTGGAAGCCTATCCTCCCTAGTCAAACCGCATAACAAAAACCTTGGCGTGATATTTGACTCTGCATTAAAGTTTGACAAGCAAGTCAACGCTGTGGTAAAAGCCAGCTTCTTCCAGCTTCGTACCATAGCTAAAATCAAACCATTCCTCCAATTTGACGACATTGAAAAAATCATTCACGCATTCATTTCCTCCCGCCTAGACTACTGCAACTCCCTATTCGCTGGGATCAGCCAATCATCCCTGTCCCGCCTGCAATTGGTCCAAAACGCCGTAGCGAGACTCCTGACGGGTACCCGTAAAAGGGACCACATCACCCCGATTCTGGCCTCTCTCCACTGGCTCCCAGTACGGTACAGAATCAACTTCAATCTCCTCTTATTCACTTACAAAGCCCTAAACGGGCTTGCCCCCCCCCCCCCCCCCCCATATCAAAAATCTTCTAACCCACCACTATCTCCAGGTCCCTCAGGTCGGCCGATTTGGGGCTACTCACTATCCCGCGGTCTAGGCTTAAGCTCAGGTGACTGCGCTTTTGCGGTTGCAGCTGCCATTGTATGTTCATTTCTTAGTACCTGAACTGATGAACAGCACTTTGGTCAACGTGGGTTGTTTTTAAATGTGCTATACAAATAAAATTGACTTGACTTGACTTGTTTTCTGCTCAAGATTCTAGTATCTGCAATTTCCTTTGATCTCTGGTGGGAATACAAACTGATATAAACACTGAAAATGCCCTGTAAGTCAGGCAGCAACTGTGGAGAGAGAAAAATTAAGGTCATTTTACGTCAATGTCAGGGAAAGTAGTATAAGAAAATAACTGCAGATGCTGGTACAAATCGATTTATTCACAAAATGCTGGAGTAACTCAGCAGGTCAGGCAGCATCTCGGGAGAGAAGGAATGGGTGACGTTTCGGGTCGAGACCCTTCAGGGAAAGTAGTGTTGACCAAGTTTGGATTAGCCATGATATTACTTTAGAGTCATGCAGTGTAGAAACAGCCCAACTTGCCCACTCTCACCACTGTGCCCCATCTACTCTAGTCTCACCTGCCTGCATTTGGCCCATATCCCTCTAAACCTTTCTTATACATGTACCTGTCCAAATGTCTTTGAAATGTTGTTATAGTACCTGTCTAAACTGACAGTTTGTTCCATATACCCCCCATCCTCTGTGGGAAAAATTGCCCCTCAGGTTCCTATTAAATCTTTCACCTTAAACCTATGTCCTCTGGTTCTTGATTTCCTTATTCTGGGGAAAGATTCTATGCATTCACCCAATCTATTACCCTCATGATTATACAAACACCCCCGATGCTCCTGTGCTCCAAAGAATAAAGTCCTGTCCTGCTCAACCTCTCCCTGTAGCTCAGGCCCTCAAGTCCTTGCAACATCCTCATAAATCTTTGCACTCTTTCCATCTTATATAGATACGTAAAATCATGAAGAGCATAGATAAGGTGAATGTGCACAGTCTTTTACCCAGGGAAGGAGAATTACAAACAAGAGGGCATAGGTTTAAGGTGAGAGGGGAAAGATTTAAAAGGGACTTGAGGAGTAACTTCTTCAGGATGGTTTGTATCTAGAAGCTGACAGAGAAAGTGGTTGAGGGAGATACAGTAGCAACATTTAAAAGACATGGGCAGGTACATACATGCCAAGGAAATACTTTGAGGGATACGAGCCTAATATAGGCAAATGGTACAGCTTAGATGGGCATTATAATTGGCATGGATGGAGTGGGCCATAGAGCTCCACTTCCTCAACTCTATCCGTTACATTGATGACTGCATTTGTGCTGCCTCTTATGCACACAGAACTCAAAAGACTCATCACTTTTGTTACCTATTTCCACCCCGCTTTTACCTTCACCAGCTGGGCATGTCCCCTTTCCATTCGGACATAACACAGACAAATAAACAAACAGCCTAATAACGCCCCATTAACTTATTTGATTATCTTAGGTTATTAAGTTATCTTATAGATGTTCCCTTTGTCCTATTCATTCCTCCTGGCACCTTCTCTGGAATTTTTTAATCTCCCTTTCTGTTTCTCTGTCCACAGATACTGCATGAGTGAGTGTTTCCAGCATTTTTTGTTTTTAACGCAGCACAACTGATGAGCTAATGCGTAGTATAAGAAGATAACTGCAGATGCTGGTACAAATCGAAGGTATTTATTCACAAAATGCTGGAGTAACTCAGCAGGTCAGGCAGCATAGTCAACTTTAGATAGTTCCTCTGTCCCTCCCGTCCCCTCCCCCTTCCCAGATCTCCCTCTATCTTCCTGTCTCCACCTATATCCTTCCTTTGTCTCGCCCCCCTGACATCAGTCTGAAGAAGGGTCTCGACCCGAAACGTCACCCATTCCTTCTCTCCCGAGATGCTGCCTGACCTGCTGAGTTACTCTAGCATTTTGTGAATAAATACCTTTGATGAGCTAATGCTCTGCAGTGATAAATGGGGACGTTTAGTTGCATGGTTGTAATGATTTTTGGTTACTTCGTTATTTAATTAGAAATATAGACAGATGACAATATTTCAGATTATATTTAAGCTTTTACATTTAAGCTTTTTGAAGGCCACCTCTTAATATCAAGATAAAAATTAGGATGAAGCCATCAACTTCTTTCTTCTAAAGGTGCCCCTACCTAAAATACGACTTGACAATTTACTGGTAATCTTTGGTAACACTAAAGGTCTAAAGAAATAAGAGTAAAATGAAAGTGTTATTATCGTTAATAATGTATCAGAATTTTCATCTCTCCTAGGAATACCAAATGCAAATAGATTCATTATTATAATCATTAAACAAAAGCAAACTTCTTAAGTCCAACATCCAATAATATCTTTGGTCAACAAAAATCAAGCAATCTTTAGATTATTAACTGTTAATGAATCCGCTATCACTTGCAGTTTGTTGAGTACAGACTTAATCTACTCCAAATATGAAGAAGTGTTGCCAGATTTCACTCCTAAAAATATTAGCTATGTCGCTTGATCCTGGAATCCCAACTCAATGGAAGTCTTTTTGTACCCCCATCTGTTTCCTTTATTTTCTTGAAAGCTTAGTTGCAGGGATACAGCACTAGTTTATGTCATCTCTCCTAGGAATTTAACTCTTTGACATATTAAATCCATCCTCCACAACAAAGGGCCCATAAATCCTCCCCAAAGTATGGAAATGATCAAATATTGTAAGTTATGAAATGCAACACTGAGAATTCAGACTTCCCATATGCATTGTGAAATAGAAAATTTACCTAGTTTAATGTGCTAAACGATATATTGTAATTCGAGATCTTTGTACAAACAAATTCTTTCAGATTTAAAATATGTAAAAGTCTTTTGAGCTTCAGCATGTGTATACACACTCATTTCAAGAACATGTCTCGAACATACGAGATTAATTATCAGATCATTCAGATTATTAGACCTGAATGTTAAGGAAATATTTTTAAATTGCAGATTTAAATTGGTTGAACCATTAACATTTGATAAATTAAAGACTATCTATAAATACTCATGTAGCACTACACACAGCTTGTTTATTTCAGAGATGTTGGTAAAAATTATTATTTAAAGATGTCATAGTTAATAGTTGGTATTTTACTGTATTGGATGCAAACTACAAACCTTTCCAAGCAATAACACGCACAAGGAAGTTCAGCCAGAAGTGCTGAGTGGATGATCAGCTCTTTTGTTATATCAAGAAAAAGATGAAATTAATGAATGTGCTGTAAAAATTACAGAGAATGGCTGAGAAAATCCAGTGGAGACTTGTTAATGACAGCTGATCTGTCTGGAGATTGCATCTCAGTTATAATATTGAATAGAACCAATTCAGAACATTAAGTCTGGCCTAGCAATCCAAGTGCAGTTACAATACCGGCATCTACGCAACAATGTGGAACATTACAAGGGTAATCCTGCTCATGAAAGGTAGGATAAATCCAATCTGACAAATTCCAGCCTAACCAGTGTTTTCTAAGTCATCACCAAAACAGTACAGGTATTATCAGCAGTGTTATTGAATGTTTCTTACTCAACAAAACCTACTTGCTACTTCCAATTTGGGTTTCATCAGGATCAGACTTCATCACGGCCTTTGTCCAGACATAGACCAAAGAGTTGTAGTTCAGAGGTGACATGAAAATGACTGTCCTCAACATCAAGGCATCATTTGCCAGAGTGTGGCATCAAGGAGCTCTGGTAAAGTCAATGGGCATCAGTGGGAAAACACTCCAATGGTTGGCATTGTTGGAGGTCAATAATCCCAACTTCAGGAATTCCTCTTTCTTTAAGGGTACAGCATGGAAACAGGCCCACCGCACCTACACCGATCACCGTTCACACTACTTCTGTGTTATCCCAGTTTCGCATCCATTTCGTATACACTCGGGACAATTACAGCGCCAAGTAACCTACAAACCCATGTGTCTTTCGGATGTGGGAGGAAACCATGCAGTCACAGGGAGAACTTGTGCTGAGGGATGCACTGAAGCTGGACATTGAAATACAGAGTCCCCTGGAGACACCCCTCAAACGAGAGCAGGGATATCGCCCCAGGAGGCCACATGAGTGGCAAGGGTGTTTTGACTAAAGACAGGTAAAACAGTATTGAATGTATAGACACAGAGTTTTTTGCACAGTTTTTGTTTAGTTTAGACATACCACATAGAAACCGGTTCTTCGGCCCACTGACCATCGATCAAATAGTTCATTGGGCAATTTTACAGAGGCCAGTTAACTTACAAACCTGCACATCATTGGGATGTGGCAGGAAACCAGAGCACCTGGAGGAAACCCATGTGGCCACAGGAAAAATATGCAAACTCTAACCCTAACCCTAATGCACCTGAGGTCAGGATCGCACCCGGGTCTCTGGTGCTGTGATACAACAGCTCTACCAGTTGCACCACCATTGTGTACATTTTTTATTCTGAATAAAGTTTACTTAGGGGAAAAAATATGGACAAGCCACGTAAATTGTGTGACTACAGAGACGAGGTGGTCTGAAGAAGGTGACTTACCTTCTGACACTTCAAAGCCTTTTCACCATAGCCCAGATCAGAAATATGATGGAAGAAGATATTGCACTTGCTTTTTTGAGTGCAGCTCCAACACCAGGTAAGCAGCTCGGTTTCATCCTGGACCAAGAGGCTTGTTTTATTGGCACCATATCCAACACCTTAAACAGAAAAACACAACACAGGAATAATGTCTGTGTTGAATATGATACCAAGTTAAGCTAACCTCCTCAGCTCTATGTATTCATATCCTTCCATTCCTTGCATATCCATATGCCCATGTAAAAGTCTCTTAAATGCCACTATCGTATCTGCCTCCACCGCCACCACTAGCAATGCGTTCCCGGCCCCCACCACTCTGGGTAAAAAAAACATGCCCTGCACATCTATTTTAAACTTTGCCCCTCTCACCTTAAAGTGATGCCTTACAGTGAGTGCAGCGCCGGAGACTGCACTCGCTGTAATTCTTGCTATTGAGGGCGTGCAGCATAATTCTTGCTATTGAGGGCCTGCAGCGTAGGGTTACTAGGTTAATTCCCGGAATGGCGGGACTATCATATGTTGAAAGACTGGAGCGACTAGGCTTGTATACACTGGAATTTAGAAGGATGAGAGGAGATCTTATCAAAACGTATAAGATTATTAAGGGGTTGGACACGTTAGAGGCAGGAAACATGTTCCCAATATTGGGGGAGTCCAGAACAAGGGGCCACAGTTTAAGAATAAGGGGTAGGCCATTTAGAACTGAGATGAGGAAAAACTTTTTCAGTCAGAGAGTTGTGAATCTGTGGAATTCTCTGCCTCAGAAGGCAGTGGAGGCCAATTCTCTGAATGCATTAAAGAGAGAGCTGAATAGAGCTCTTAAGGATAGCGGAGTCAGGGGGTATGGGGAGAAGGCAGGAACGGGGTACTGATTGAGAATGATCAGCCATGATCACATTGAATGGCGGTGCTGGCTCGAAGGGCCGAATGGCCTCCTCCTGCACCTATTGTCTATTGACTCAGGTTCGATCCTGACTACGGGCGCCGTCTGTACGGAGTTTGTACGTTCTCCCCGTGACCTGCGTGGGTTTTCTCCGAGATCTTCAGTTTCCTCCCACACTCCAAAGACATACAGGTATGTAGGTTAATTGGCTGGGTAAAATGTAAACATTGTCCCTAGTGGGATAGTGTTAATGTGCAGGGATCACTGGGCGGCGTGGACTCGGTGGGCCGAAGGGCCTGTTTCCACGCTGTATCTCTAAATCTAAATCTATAATCCTTGACATTTCCATCATGTGAAAAAGGCTCTGACTGCCTGCCCTATCAATGTCTCTCAGACTTTTATATACTTCTACATGGGCTCCCCTTATCCTCTGACATTCCAGAGAAAATAAAACAAGTTTCTCCAACCTCTATGGGTAATAGTCTCTATTCCAGGTCGCATTCTGGTAAAAATGTAGACCCAAGGAATTGCAGATGCTGGTTTACAAAATAAAGTGTTGGAATAAATGAGCAGATTAGGCAGCATCTATGGAGAACATGAATAGGCAATGTTTCGTCTTGACTGGTAAACCTCTGGTAAAACTCTTCTGCACCTACTCCAAAGCCTCTACATTCTTCCGGTAATGAGGCAACTGGAACTGGAACGCGATACTCCAAAAGCAGCCTGCGAAAGCCCTATAAAGCTGCAACATGATTTCCTGACTCTTGTACTCAAACACTCATTGTTTTTATCATCATTGCATAGTGCCTACAGTTTGTACAGTACATAAAATCTCACCTATCCAAAAGCACTCCCAAATCTACAACATCCAGCACTGGGAGCTTCAGGCACATGGTAAGTTGCACACAATCAAAATTTGGAAAAATACCGTTCCTTCATCGTCGCTGGTTCTAAATCCTGGCACTCTGCTCAAAGGCACTGTGGAGGTACCTTTGTCAGAAACAATGCTGCAGTGCAAGAGGGCCATCCACTTCTTAGGGGTTATTATAAATGGACAATAAATGCTGATCTTGATGAACCTGAAAAAATATATAAACAAAAACCAGCTACAATAGAACTACGTCCAATCTAAGCTTTGCTTGAATCTCTTGTAAATTGCCTGGATGTAATTTTTTAATTTTGTCTTATAATTGCCTTTTTAGCACTTAAATAAAGATCATTACAATGGTACAGAGCATGGATGCTTTGACCTTATTCTCTAACATTTTCGTCAACAAACATTTATCAGGAAATAATTACAGATATCGTACTGTTCTTGCTACTAATCACAAATCAATAAATGCAGCTTTAAATTCCAGTTTATTATGAGAGATGATAATCATTTATATTTATACAAATTAAATATTACTTTTTAGATTCCAACCTCTTTTGAAATGTAAACTGGTAATGTATTTAAAATATTTCCCAAATGTAACCCTTAGGTGGCAGCGCATGATAGCGCAATTTGACCTTGCACCTTGTTAGGCCGCTTTGATAAGATAACCAGCTTTAAAAAATATATTGCAATTTTCATTCACTGTAGGGAAAAGTATACATGGGAAGCGAACATAGTTTAATGAGTGGTTTGGGAAAGGGTAATATTATGTTTCCGAAATATTAGAACTAGGGTTGCTAACTGTCCCATATTAGCCGGGACATCCTGTATATTGGGCTAAATTGGTTTGTCCCGTACGGGACCGCCCTTGTCCCATATTAGGCCCGGGGGGCGCTGTAGGCCCGGACAATGTAGGCCCAGGAGCCATAGTGTAGGCCTGGAGGCCCCGGCAACGCCTAACGGAGGTTGCATAGCAACCCGCCTCCCGGCCCGGACGGCCACCATTGGTGGAGCGGGAGCACATGGCCGCTGGCTGAGTGAGGTCACATGGGACGTGGGGTGGTGATGTCACCTTTTGTCCCTTATTTGGGAGTGAGAAAGTTGGCAACTCTAATTAGAACCCTTGAGACAACTTCAATCTTTTAACTAAGTTTTGGGATATGGTCCTAATTTATAAGGCCCACACTTATTGCTCATCCCTTTTTACCCTTGAGAGGATGCCCGCCCAGTGTATACCCTATTCTATGTTGGGCTGTAATGTGTCAAGTGAAGTGCTACCTCAAAACACTGCAGTCCTTCTAAAGAAGGTATTTCTGCATTGCTTATAGTAAAAAAGAGATCCCAGGGTTAAGATTGAGTTACAATAAAACTAAACTTTCCAAGTTAGGATAGGGTGTGACTTAGAGGGTGACACACAGGTAGTAGGGTTCCCATGAATCTGTTGTACTTGTCCTTGGCGGTAGAGATTACAAGTTTCCGAGATACTGTTTGACTAACCTTGGTGAGCAACTACAGTGCATTTTGTCGATGCACTGCAGCTGCAGTGGGCTGCGGGTTGAAGACGTGCATGTTTAAAATGATGGATGGTTTGCTTTATTCTGGATCTTGTCAAGTTTCATGTGACCTGTTGGTGGTGCACTAATCCATGCAAGCGAAGTGTAATCATGGTCCTGGCTTGTTCCATGTAAATGGTAGAAAAGCCTTGAAGGATGGCAGAATAATCTTGATTTTCGCTGGATATTTTGAGAATATTTTGTTCCTTTATTTCTTTTCTGTCACTATCACTCATTAAAGTAATGGTTACCTTGTCACTTATTTTCACACTTCTATTTCTGATGAAGGGTTATTGACCTGAAATGTAGATTCTCCTTCTCTCTCCATGGATGTGTCTGAACTGCTAAGTGATTTAGGTCTTTCTGCGTTTAGTCCATCTATAATGATGACAGACTGCGCCAAGTAACTGGGAGATACACTAAAACCTATTAGAATGCTACTGCTCACTTATCACTAGATGGCATTAGTTCATCAATTGTGTTACATTATTGAAGTTTCAGTTCACAAATCTGCTACAGATATGGATCATACATGTTCTATATTAATGTTAATTAAATTCATTGTATGTAAAAACATATTGGCATTTTTGTTGTTTGGAAAAAGCCTCTTGTGAACACAGTTATTAGGCCACCTTAACTGGAGTATTATGTACAGTTCTGGTCACCACGTTACAGAAAGAACTTGATTGCTTCAGAGAGGGTGTAGAGGAAATTCACCAGGCCAAAGCCTGGAATGGAGGTAAACAAAATTATGAGAGGCATAAGTATGGTAGATAATAAGAAATTGTACCCAGGGATGTCTGAGGACAGAAATTTAAGATGAAGTTTACAAGGGATCTAAGGAAGACTTTTTTCATCCAGATGGTGATTGAAGTTCAGAATGCATAGCCTGAGAAGATGGCGGAAGCATGCACTATCATGGCATTTAAGAAACACCTCGAAGAACACAAATCGCTATGGCATTGTAGGCTACAGACCAACAAAATACAAAGGTTTTTTGCCATGAGTGGAAGGAAGGATGTTTCAGGTTGGGAATCTTGTTCAGATATTCAATGACAGGGCCTTCCACTGTATGATAGGATCATGTGCAAAGACCCACCCTTCAAAAAAAACAACAGACAAAGCCAAACCCCCAGCTTAATTAGAACTGACAAAGTCATCCATTTTATTAAATGTTTCTAAATTTTAACTTCCAAAAGCATTCAAAACTCATTACAATTATTTAAAATATTGGAAATTTTTATTTAAAAACAGTTTATGTCCTAAAATAATATAATAACACAAAGTGCTTGAATAACAGAATGGTGGGTCTGAAGAAAGGTCTTGACCCAAAATGTCACCTATCCATGTTCTCCAGAGATGCTGCCTGACTTGCTAAGTTACTCCAGAACTTTGTGTCTTTTTTGTAAACCAGCATCTTCAGGTGTTTATGTCAGTTTATGACAAGTTGATCTTGACTTTTTTAAGGACATCTTAGTACCTACGTTCCATGCTTCATGTGGGCAATGAACAAGTAAAGTT
Organism: Rhinoraja longicauda; assembly: GCF_053455715.1. Lineage (NCBI taxonomy): Eukaryota > Metazoa > Chordata > Chondrichthyes > Rajiformes > Arhynchobatidae > Rhinoraja > Rhinoraja longicauda. The sequence goes on from NC_135972.1 coordinate 35,846,375, forward strand.
AGTTCCTTTTGCAGGATAGGTGTATTTATATTTATTAGGTTTATTTTGGTTGAAGATTATTTCTAAATTACATACTAGGCATTCTAAATTTGGAATTTAGACCAAATCTCCAAATCAGACTTGGTTACTTGAACCAAAAATAAAAATAGAAAGCAGCAAAAATACTCAGCCAGGCAGGTGCCATCTATGGAGAGAGAAACAAAGTAAATGTTTTATGTCAATAACATTTCATCAGAACTCATAAAAGTTAGAAATCAAAGTTGGGGAAAAGCGAGAGACGGAGAGAACAAATGGTATGTCAGTGACAAAGAGAGATATATTGAAACAAAATACTATGGTGTCAGTTGAAGGAGGGAAATGATACTACAGTATCAGTTGAAGGAGGGAAATACTACAGTGTTAGTTGAAGAAGGGAAATTAATTACATCTGATCTATTTGAAGGAGATAAAATGAGAAAGAAATTGATGAAAAAAGAGATCAAAACAATATTGGATTTGCAAAGTGCAAAGTACCTTAGTTGCTGGAATTTGAAATAAAAGGGAATGCTTGAAATACTCAGCAGATTAGGCAGCATCTGTGAAGAGCGAACTGGACAGTTCTGCTACAAACATAGAGACATAAAAAATAGGTCCAGGAGGAGGCCATTCGGCCCTTCGAGCCAGCACCTCCATTCATTGTAATCATGGCTGATCATCCACAATCAATAACCCGTGCCTGCCTTCTCCCCATATCCCTTGATTCCACTAGCCCCTAGAGCTCCATCCAACTCTCTCTTAAATCCATCCAGTAATTTGGCTTCCACTGCCCTCTGTGGCAGAGAATTCCACAAATTGACAACTCTCTGGGTGAAAAAGTTCCTTCTCACCTCAGTTTTAAATGGCCTCCTCTTTATTCTAAGATTGTGGCCCCTGGTTCTGGACTCGCCCAACATTGGGGAAAAAAATTCTGCATCTAGCTTGTCCAGTCCTTTTATAATTTTATACGTCCCTATAAGATCCCCTCTCATCCTTCTAAACTCCAGTGAATACAAGCCTAGTCTTTTCAGTCTTTCCTCATATGACAGTCCCACCATCCCAGGGATCAATCTCGTGAACGTACGCTGCACTGCCTCAATTACAAGGATGTCCTTCCTCAAATTAGGAGACCAAAACTGCACACAATACTCCAGATGTGGTCTCACTAGGGCCCTATACAACTGCAGTAGAACCTCTTTACTTCTATATGGAAATCCTCGTTATGAAGGACAACATGCCATTTGCTTTCTTCACTGCCTGCTGCACCTGCACGCTAACTTTCAGTGACTGGTGTACAAGGACACCCAGGTCTCGCTGCACTTCCCCCTTACCTAACCTGACACCATTGAGATAATAATCTGCCTCCTTATTTTTGCCGCCAAAGCAGATAACCTCACATTTATCTATATTATACTGCATCTGCCACGCATCTGCCCACTCAATCAACCTGTCCAGGTCACCCTGCAACCTCCTAACATCCTCTTCGCAGTTCACACTGCCACCCAGCTTTGTCATCCGCAAACTTGCTACTGTTACGTCTAATTCCTACATCCAAATCATTAATATATATGGTAAACAGTTGCGGCCCCAACCCCGAGCCTTGTGGCACTCCACTCGCCACTGCCTGCCATTCTGAAAAGGACGTGTTTACTCCTACTCTTTGCTTCCTGTCTGCCAACCAATTCTCTATCCATGTCAACACCCTGCCCCCAATACCATGTGCTCTAATTTTGCTCACCAATCTCCCGTGTGGAACCTTATCAAAGGCTTTCTGAAAGTCTAGATATACTACATCCACTGGCTCCCCATCATCCATTTTACTTGTCACATCCTCCAAAAATTCCAAAAGATTAGTCAAGCATGATTTCCCTTTCATAAATCCATGCTGACTTGAACTTATCCTTTTACTGCTATCCAAATGCACCATTAATTTGGTAACCAAATTGGTAAGACTCATCTGAAATTCATTGTTGAATCTGTGAGAAGTAGAGTCGGTGTTGGTGGAGATGGAAAAGTAAATCTGGGAGTTGTAAATCTGTGATGGTCTTTTCAGGATGCTGGGAGGGGAGAGGCGGATGTGGTTGGTGGTGATATTACCAAAGCCGGAGAATGACCCACTCAGTGCTGTGGCTTTTGGGATGGTGTGATGGAAGATGAGGGTCGGGGAATTCTATAATTGCTCAGGGATGAAGGAGAGGAGATGAGGTTGGAAATAGAATAAGTGTGGCTGAGAGCTCTGTTGATTATAACGTAGAACAAACAATGGTTAAGAAAAAAAGACATTTCAGAGGCACTGGGGTGAAAGGCATTATCATCAAACAGATGTCACAGAACAGTAGAAACTGAGAGAATGGAATGTAGTCCTTACTACAGGGGGCAAGTGGGAGGAGGTGCAGTTAAGATAGCTTTGGGACTCTTTGGGTTTTTAATGCACATTGGTTGCTTATCTATTCCCTGAGATGGAAATCAAGAAATTCAGAAAGGAAAGGGAAGTGTCGGAGATGGCCCATATAAAATTGAAAACAGGATGAAAATTGGCAGCAATTTCCGAACCCAAACAGCCGTGGAGAACTCAAACCACTGTTTCCGATTATTCACTTAGCCTGTTTTAAAAAATATAACTTGAATATATTTTATCCATTACTGGATTCTGGAACTCGTGTTTTGTCCTAGATATCCCTGAAACCCAATGCCTAAACACCCACGAGCCACTCTCGTGGTTTAGTTCTGGTTGGGACACATGGTTTTATCTGGTTAAACTATAATATCCTGGTGGAATTTCTAAGCTTCAACTGTGCTAATTTGTACCTCAGGTTACTGAACATAAGCCTGTACATAATGTGCACTGAACTGATCACAGAAAAGTGAAGCATTACTAATGTGAATTTCCCAAAAGCTTTTTTGCAAACTCTTAACTTTGCTGCCAAAATGATTTTAAAATCACTATCAAAAATAAAATGAGACTGTTCACAACTAAAAGCAATATCTGACTCCAAGTTGAGCTAACACTTGCTAAGTCTTCAGTTCATCTAAGGTTGTCTGACTTCAGCCTTGCCAAAGCCCACTTGCTTCTGACACCCTAATCCATGTCTTTGTTTCCTCTAGATGTCAATTCCAAAGCACGCTTGGAGGTTGCTTTAATTTTTCCCTCCAGAAGCCTGAAACATTTTAAAACTGTGACCTGTGTCGCCATGCTCTGCCATCATCCTTGTTCTTGCTAACCTCTGTTGGCTCCTGATTAAGCAGTCCATTGATTTTAAAATCTTAGCTCTCTACGATCCTATGGCTCGCTATCTGTGTTCAATTCACTCTGTTCTCTGTGCTCCAGCCCACTAAGAAACCAAGAAATAGGGGCAGTATTAGGTCACTAACACCTCCAAGCCTGCTCCGCCATTCAATACGATCATAGCTGAACAAAGTAGGCCTCAACTCTCTTATAACCGACTAAAATATCTCCGATTTTCTAATTCTGACCTCTTGACCAGCTGCAGTTTTATTGCCTCAACCTTTGGGAAATATTTGTCCATCTGATCAGGCCCAAACTGTGGAATTCTCATTATTATATCTTCCACCTCTCTGCTCATTGGCAAGGTTTTGGTCACCTGCAACCATATATCTTCATGGCTTGGTTGCAACTTTGATTTTATGACATTCTGCCTTGGAATAGTTTGCAATATTAAAGGTAGCTTATAAAGGAAGTTGCTGCTGAACATAAAAGTTGCTCTACTGTCCAAGTTCAAGGAAAAAAGGAACAAAATTATTTTGTTGTAGTGCAGTTTCTTTGTTAGGGCAATTTAACATTAATCTCACCATCCCTTTATGCCTCACTATAACTTTGTATATTCTTCAGCTTGAAATTTGAAATAATTTCTACCGTTGGGGAAAAACATCCCAAACCCAACAATCTTTTTTTTCTCTTTCAAGGACAATTTTAGACCAAAATTTATTTATCATTGATTCCCGTCAGAGGAGCGGCTTACTCTAATTAGTCCAATAAAACATTATTTTTTAATACATGGAGTTGATTTCCAGCTCGCACTGTTGGTGAATAGTCTGGTTCTACAGATGTCAACTCTGTCTGGTAGAGAGTCCATATGGTGATAATATCATGTAACTCTTGTCTTAAAAACTGGCAACACTTCAACCTCTTCCTTACACTTTGCTGGCAAGTATATTTGTATGTTTAGAATATAGCGTACAGAACAGCACTGTTTAAGAATGTCTTCCTTCAACTTTTCAGTGTTTCCTCTTAATACCCATCAACTCATTAGTTGTTTAATTACCATTCATTATGTGAAATAATCTTCTTATTTTGTAGATTTCCTTGCATTACATTACAGTTGCATTCCTATTAAATCTTATTTGCCTAGAATGGTTTTAGATAGTCATCTGATTTTGTGGATCTGTGGCAACGTACAAGTTACCATTCTATTAATTTGCACAGTTCTTGGATTGAACACCTTTGCTGCAAGAGGACATAAATTTCGAGACTTTTGGTGCAATGGTAATGCACCAATGTTGCAAATGTGTATTTTGCATAGGATTTTCAAATGGGTGATTCACGTTGGAACAAAATAATTTGAAATCAGTTTTCTCTGGAGCACTTCCCTCATCATCCAAAGAAGTGGCGATTACTTTGTATCCTATAGACAACCTAACTACCTGCAGATTTTAGCTTTAATTTAATTCTAATGTGAATTAGAAACTGGAACAGGTGACTTAGTTCCTCAAACCCACTTGGCATACCATGAGACCATGGCTGTTCTGATTGTAATCTCAATCATTGTGTTCAGACACCCCATTCCGCATCAAAGGTGCCCGAGTGGAGATAGTCGAAAGCTTCAAGTTCCTAGGGTAAATATCACCAACAATTTATCCTGGACCAACCACATTGAAGCTATGACCAAAAAGGCACACCAACACCTTTACTTTCTCAGACGACTGGACAGGTACATGGATAGGAAAGGTTTGGATGGATATAGGCCAAACACAGGCAGGTGGGACTAGCAAAGATGGAGCATCTTGGTTGACATGGACAGGTTGGGCTGAAGGTCCTGTTTCTGTGCTGTATGACTCTATGACTAAGGAAATTTGGCATGTCTGATGATTCCAATTTCTACAGATGCATCATTGAAAGTATTCTATCGAGATGCATTACGGCTTGGTTTGGCAACAGTTCTGCCCAAGACCACAATAAATTGTACCGAGATGTGGATATAGCCCAGTCCATTACACAAACAGACCTCTCCCCATTAACCCCATCTATGCTTCACACTGCTTTGGGAAAGTAGTCAACATAGTCAAGGATCATTTTCAGCCTGGTCATTCCTCTTCTTCCATCTCCCATCAACCAGAAGATATAAAAGCTTGAAAGTGCATTACACCTGATTCAGGAATGGTTCTCTCATAAGCTAGGGCATAGTCCTGATCTCTCAACTCTCTGCCTCAATACAGACCTTGCACTTTTTATTACCTGCACTTTCTCTGTAACTGTACCACCATACTACTCTAAAACTATATTCGGCACTCTTGGAATTTTTTTCTGTACTGCTTGGTGAACTTGATGGTACTCATGCATAATATGATTTGACTGGGTAGCATGCAAACATGGTTTTTCACTGTACTCCAGTACAAATGACAATAATAAACCAATATATCCAATATATTAATTCCACATTCCTATTTACCGCAATATGCTTTTATCCCCCTGCTTATCAAGAACCTACATAAAAAAAGTTATTTTTAGTTCTCTTCCCCTTCATGTTGTACTGCCACTCTAATCCTTGATCCCTTCCCCATCAGGAACAGCCTGCCATTATTCATTCTGCCCAGAGCCTTCAACATTTTATAGGCTTCTATCAAATCTTCCCTCAGCCTTCTGCAAAAAAGGCAGTCCCATCCTCTTCATTGTATCCTTGTAATTATTGTCTCACATTTCAGGAATCAATTTTTGTAAATCTTTTCTGAATCCCTTCTAATAATGCCTTCACATCTTTCCTTTATGAGGTGACTATAATTGAACACAATACTCCAATTGAATTTGAGTAATATATATATAAAGGTTCAGCAGATCCTTGATATAGTCAAGAATTGTGTATGCCTTCTTAACCTTGCTCTTAGCCAGCTGCGCCACTTTCAATAATTTATGGATCCACACCCCTTGATCTCTCTGCTCCTGCATTCCTTTATACTATATTGCCTTAAAACCATACCATTCCCATTCTTCCTGCCAAAAGGCATCATCTCACAATTCTCCACATCTGCCATGTGTCTGCTCATTCCACCAGCCAGTTTGTGCTGTGCTGTACAAAAATATTATGCTCTTCAAGGATCACAGTACTGCCAAATTTATGTCACCCGCAGATTTAAAAATTGTGACTTGCACCTCCAAGACCAAGGTGTTAATCTTGATCAAAATAAAATCAATGGCCCCAAACCAGTCCCTGGGAAGCACCACCATTCATCTCCCATCTGTCGGAAAATCAACTGTCAACCACAGTTGTCTGTATTTTGGTCAAATTCAGATCCATCTCATCAATGTCCCTTTTATGTCGTGGTTTAACTTTGCCTTTTGGAACACCATATACACCACATTGACTGCATTACTAACATCAACTCTATCTGCTACTTCATTAAAAGAACAACAAATTTGTCAAACATTTTTGCCTTTAATAAATACCCATGTTAGCTATACAGTACTTAATTAATCCATTTTCCACTAAGTGACTTAATCATGTCCTGGATACATTTCCTAAAAGCGTTCTCACCACCAAGTTTAAACTGACAGGCCTGCAGTTGCCTTGTTTATCCTTACTCACTTTCTTGAATAATGGAGTAACATTGTATTCTTCAGTCCTTTAGATGCAAAGAGTACTGGAACATTACAACCAGGGCAGTACTTTGCCCTTTCCTCCTATGCTTTCATCAAAATCTTAGGATGCAGCCCATCGAACGATGGTGAATGACATATTTAAAGTGTTTCTAATTTCTCTGTGTTTCTAATTTCTCTGTGTTATAACTTTTAAACCTATTTGGTCTCTTCACCTATCTCGTTCACCTTTTACTTCTCTTGATAAAGACAGGTGCAATGTATCAACCTAGTATCTTAAATATGTCCTTAGCATCCAATTGCAAATTCTAGTTGCAGTTCTTAATGGGCCTCAGTGCTCCACATATGACCCTTTTACTATTAAATATCATATCATATCATATCATATCATATCATATATCTACAGCCGGAAACAGGCCTTTTCGGCCCTCCAAGTCCGTGCCGCCCAGCGATCCCCGTACATTAACACTATCCTACACCCACTAGGGACATTTTTTACATTTACCCAGCCAATTAACCTACATACCTGTACGTTTTTGAATTCTTCTGGATTCCCACTTATGTTGGCAATTAATATTTTCTTATGTGCACTCCTCCTTATTTTAATTTGTATCAAGCTTTTGATTGTTTTGTAGCTGCCTGGTTCTCACTAGTATTTACACGTGTTGTATACGGTCATTTTGTCTTGTTTTATTATCCTCTGCCAAGTTGCGAGAGGAGAACTACCTCCGATAGCTCATTCCATATACCCACTACTCTATAGGTGAAAAAATTGCCCCACAGGTTCCTATTAAATCTTTCCGCTCTCACCTTAAATCTATGTCCTCTAGTTCTTGAATCCCTTACCCTGGGTAAAAGATTCTGTGCATTCACCTTATTATATCTCCATAAGATCACCACTTATCCTCCCACACTCAAAGGAAAACTCCTAACTTGCCCAATCTCTACCTCTAAATCAGGCCGTCGAGTCCTGGCAACATCCTCGTAAATCTTCTCTTCACTCTTTCCAGTTTAATTACATCCTTCAAAAACAAGGTGACCAAAACTGAACACAGTACTCCAAGTGTAACCGCATCAACGTCTTGTACAATTGTAATATAACATCCCAACTTCTGTACTGAATTCCCTGACTGATGAAAGCCTTTTTTACTACCTTATCTACTGTAACGATTCTTTCAGGGAACTGTGTACCTGTACTCCTAGATCCCTCGTCTCCACAACACTTGAGTGCCCCACCATTCACTGTAAAGGTCTTCCCTCATTTGACTTCCCAAAATGCAACACCTTGCAATTATCTACATTAAACTCTATTAGACATTCCTCAGCCCACTTACCAAGCTGATCAAGATTGTGCTGTAAATTTTGATAATCATATTTACTCTCCATGAAACAACTTACTTTTGTGTCATCTGCAAGCTTTCTAATCATGCTTCACGACATTCTCATCGATATCGTTGATATAAACCATAAACAATGGACACAGCACCCATCCCTGAGGCACACCAGGGATTGGGAAAGTTAGGACTTTAGTAATCAAATTCGTGAGACACGAACTTCCATGCACAAAACCATGCTGTCTATCCCTTATCAGCCCTTATCTCCCCAGATGCATATATATCGTATCCCCCAGAATACATTCCAGTAACTTGTCTACCACAGATGTTAGGTTCACGAGTTCTCAGGCTTTTCTTTGCAGCTCTTCATAAATAAAGGCACAACATTAGCCGCCCTCCAGTCCACCACCACCTCACTGTGTCTAACATTGATTCAAATATAGACACAAAAAGCTGGAGTGACTCAGCGGGTCAGACAGCATCTTTGGAGACCCGCTGAGTTACTTCAGTTTTTTGTGTCTATTATAGTGGGTCTGGACACAGTAGGAATCAGGCAAGACGTCAGGTAGGTATTAACAGTAATTTTAATGCAGCAACAGAACATCCACACTCTCTTCAGTCTCAAGCACGAGTCATCTCTCTAACCCCTTCAGGCAAACCCCGTAGCACTAGTCCCTTCCCCAGCCCTGTCCAACCCGTGCCGAGGGGGATGATCCAGGGAGTGGCCTAATCCCTGGGTACCGCCACAGGACCCCCCCCCCCCTCCAAGAGCCGGAGGCACGAAACGGACAGGGGGACGTATGAGACGACCAGCCCGTGTACGCACCACGGCGGTCGCAGGAACCGGAACCACACTGCCAGACGAAGAAAGCTGCGGGGACGCTGGGGGTAAGGGCCAGAACGCAGGACGACCTCGAGGGCGAGGCCGCGCCAGGAGGACTGGCTGGCTAATGTCCACGTGCGCCGGCTTCAGCCGCGCAATAGAGACCGTCTCAGGACGACCCCCCATGTCCAAAACGAAGGTGGCAGAGCCACACTCGAGCACCTTGAATAGTCCTTCATACGGACGCTGAAGGGGTGTCCGGTGTGCATCCCGGCGCAGGAAAACAAACGGACAGTCCTGCAGAGTGGAAGGGACATGTGACCGAACCGAACCATGGCGAGACGTCGGCACCGGTCTCGAAGGCGTTGCAGGGCGGCCGATGTTTGTTCCGCCTGACCCTGGGCTGATGGAATAAACTCACCGGGCACTGTCAGCGGGGCCCCGTACACCAATTCAGCCGAGGAGGTGGCCAAGTCCTCTTTGGGCGCAATGTGGATGCCCAGTAAAAGCCACGGCAACACGTTGACCCAGTCCGGGCCAACGAGCCGGGCCTTCAGGGCAGCCTTGAGCTGGAGGTGGAAGCGCTCCACCAGGCCGTTCGCCTGCGGATGGTATGCCATGGTGCGGTGCAGGTTAACACCTAGTAGCTGAGCCATGGACGACCACAGTTTGGAGGTGAATTGCGGCCCTCGGTCGGACATGATGTCGAGTGGCACCCCAAATCTGGCAATCCAGTGCGCCGCCAACGCACAGGCACAAGTAGCGGCAGAAGTGTCCGGCAGTGGAACTGCTTCCGGCCACCGCGTGAAACGGTCAACCACGGTCAGGAGGTAGGTGAAGCCCCGAGAAGGCGGCAGCGGCCCCACGATGTCCACGTGGATGTGGTTGAAACGCTGGCGAGGGACGATGAACTCCTAGAGCGGCGCTCGCACATGCCGCTGTACTTTAGCAGTTTGGCACGGGATGCAGGTACCGCCCAATGCCTAACCTGTTTACGCAACCCGTGCCACACGAAACGGGAAGCCACGAGGGCCGTCGTCGCACGAATGGAAGGGTGGGCCAGCCCGTGGAGCATCTTGAACACCCGGCGCCGCAGGCAACAGGAACGATGGGGTGTGGCTGCCCGGTGGATACATCGCACAGCAGCGTTGCGCCCCCAGTGCCACAGGGAACGTCCTCCAACCGCAGGCCCGAAACGGTGGTACGATAGGCGGACATCTCATTGTCCGTCAGCTGGGCCGTCGCCAGGGCCGAGTAGTCGATACCATCGGCCACCTGCAGGAAGGCGTGGACCGCGGGTCGAGTCATGGCGTCGGCCACTCTGTTGTCTTTGCCCCCAATGAAACAGATGGAGGTAGTGTACTCCGAGACGAAAGCCAACTGCCGCTGCTGGCGAGCTGACCACGGGTCGGACACCTTGGCGAACGCAAAGGTGAGGGGCTTGTGGTCAGTGTACGCGGTGAAGGTTCGCCCCTCGAGGAAGTAGCGGAAGTGGCGGACTGCGACGTAAAGGGCGAGGAGCTCGCGGTCAAAGGCACTGTAGTTCCACTATGCGCCGCTGAGGTGCCTGCTGAAGAAAGCGAGAGGCTTCCAACACCCATCAATCTGCTGGTCGAGCACCTCCCCAACCGCCACATTCGAAGCGTCGACCGTCAGGCTGGTTGGTGCATCCGCCCGTGGGTGCACGAGCATCGTGGCCATAGCCAGGGCCTTGGCGTGTTGGAACGCCGCCACCGCATCGTCAGTCCATTTGACCTCCTTGTGCTTGCCCGCCATGAAGTGGAACAGCGGGCGCATGATCCGGGCCGCAGACGGCACAAATCGGTGGTAAAAGGCCACCATCCCAACGAACTCCTGGAGGCCCCTCACGGTGGTCGGGCGTGGAAACTGGCGCACCGTGTCCACCTTGTCCGGGAGCGGCTGTGCCCTGTGCGGAGTCACGTGGTGGCCCAGGAAATTGATGGATGTCACCCCGAAACGGCACTTGGCGATGTTGATGGCCAGTCCATGATCACTGAGGCGCTGGCATAGCTGGCGGAGATGGGTAGCATGCTGCTGTCTCGAGTGGCTTGTCACCAAAATGTCATTGAGGTAAACGTAAACAAAGTCCAGGCCACGGCACACGCAGTCCATAAGCCGCTGAAAGGCTTGCGCCGCGTTCTCACGTCCGAACGGCATACGGAGGAATTCGAACAGGCCAAATGGCGTCACGATGGCCATCTTGGGGACGTCGTCTGGGTGGATGGGAATCTGATTGTAGCCACGCACCAGATCGACCTTGGAAAACACCGTGGCCCCAGCCAGGTGTGCGATAAAGTCCTGAATGTGGGGGACCGGATACCTGTCAGCGATGGTAGCATCGTTAAGCCGACGGTAGTCACCGCAAGGACGCCAGCCATCGTCTGCCTTGGTGACCATACGGAGCGGGGACACCCACGGGCTGTCTGAGCGGCGCACAATACCCAGCGACTCCATAAGGCGGAACTCCTCCCGAGCGAGACGGAGCTTGTCCGGTGGAAGTCTCCGCGCCCGGGCGTGCAGGGGCGGGCCAGTAGTGGGAATGTGATGCTCCCCGTGCTTCGGGGCAGAGGAGTGGAACTGGGGGTGGAGGATTTCGGGGAACTCGGCCAGAATGCGTGAGAACGTAGCGTCCATGGACGACAGGGGCCCATCAGGCAGCACGACCGGGTCGCCCACACGGAGGGAAACAGGCTGCAAGGTGACGGAGTGCACCAAACGCTTCCACTTGACGTCCACGAGCAGGGAATGTGCCCGTAGAAAGTCCGCACCCAGCAACGGCTGGCACACATCCGCAATGACGAATGGCCAGGACAAGCGGCCCTCTCCGAAGTTGAGGGAGAGCGTGCGCACCCTGTATGAACGGATTGGTGTCCCGTTTGCCGCGGCGAGGAGGGAGCCGCGTTTACCATAGCGGATGCCATCATTCGAAGGGGGAAGAACGCTCACCTCAGCTACTGTCCACAAGGAAATGAGCCCCGGTGCGGCGATCCCACGCAAAAACGGGATGAATCTGGCCGGCCGCCGAAACAATCACTGACGGCTGGCCCCTGCGTTTCCCGGGAACGAGCAGGGCTGCCGGCATTTATGGGCTGAAGGTCCCCAGCAGCGGTGAAAGTATCACTAGCCCCCTCTCCTGGTGTCTGTGGAAACGGGCGGCTGTGCGGGCTGATCCGACCACCAGCGACCTCTGGTGGCGTGCAGAGGAACTTCCGGCAGGCTGCGCGGGAAAGACGCGCTGCCAGCTGGGTGTGCCGTTGCAGCCGGATCCTGCCGTGAAGGACGTCGAGGAGCGGTGGAGACGCGGGTGATCGATGCACCGACCTGCGGATCGTCATCGGACATCGGAGGAACGTCCAGCGCGTCGAGGGCCAGCTGACGGGCCATCCAGAGTTCATCAGCGCGCTCGCCCACCGCCTGCATGTTGGCGAGCTGCTGGCCGAGAGCGGACCGCAGCTGCTGCAGGTATGCGTTTAAATAAAAAGCAGGGTCGCCCATCAGCGCCAGCATATCGCCCAGCAGTACCGACGGGCGGTGGTCACCCAGGCCAATCATCCGTAGGATCTGGGTCGCCCGCCCGGCCTCGCTGAGACTGAACTTCCTTAGGAGAAAGGCCTTGAGGCCCTCATACTTATTGCCCGCCTGGGGGGGGGGGGGGGAGGGGGGCGCGGAGGAAAGGTCTGACCTGTCACACGGTGGCCCTGCCGGTCAGCTGTCACTCCCCGCAGTGCAAACTGCACCTCGGCCTGGTCAAACCAGAAATCAGGGTCGTTGATCCAAAGGGGAGGCAGCTTCAACGCCACGGCGTGGAGAGCGGCGCGGTCGGCAGGGTCCACGGGGTGGGGTCCGGCAGGGTCCACGGGGTGGGGTCCGGCAGGGTCCACGGGGTGGGGTCCGGCAGGGTCCACGGGGTGGGGTCCGACAGGGTCCAGAGGCGGCTGACCGGCAGGGCTGGGTAGTGCATGTTGAGGAACGTTCAGGTCCATCGCGACTTGCGAGGAAATGTCGAAGGTCACCAGTGTAGTGGGTCTGGACGCAGTAGGAATCAGGCAAGACGCCAGGTAGGTATTACCAGTAATTTTAATGCAGCAACAGAACATCCACACACTCTTCAGTCTCAAGCACGAGTCATCTCTCTAGCTCCTTCAGGCAAACCCCGTAGCACTAGTCCCTTCCCCAGCCCTGTCCAACCCGTGCCGAGGGGGATGATCCAGGGAGTGGCCTAATCCCCGGGTACCGCCACACTATCTTCATTTTAAACCAGCATCTGCAGTTACTTCCTACACATAATGACTTGTCTATCTCAGCCAGGGCCCCTGGAATCTCAAGTGTCCTCGGATATATCTGATCAGGTCCAGATTTATCTATCTTCATATGCCTTAGGACATCCAGCACCTCCTCAACCTTAAGACAGACTGTCCTCAAGACATCTCCATTTTCTGTTCCAAGTTCCCTGGTCTTCATGCCTTTCTCCATAGTAAAAATTCATTGAGATATACTCATTGAAAACCTTACTAATCTCCTGTGGCTCCTTATACTCATGACCACTGGTTTCTGAGGGACCCTATTCTCTCTCTAGTTACCCTCGTTCCCTTAAGGTACTCATAAAATATCTTTGGATATCTTACTCTGTCTGCCAGAGCTATCTCTTGCCCCCTTTTGCCCGCCTGATTTCCTTCTTAAGTATGTCGCTTAGTTTCCTAAACTCCTCCAGGGTTACACTTGATATCTGGCTCAGGCCACTTTCTTTATCCTGACCAGAACCTCAATTTCTCTCATCATTCCGGCTTCCTTACTTGCTTTGCCCTTCACTCTAACAGGAACACGTGTGCTTTGAACTCCCACCATCACGCTTTTAAAACGATCAAACTTTCTGGAGTCCCTTTGCTCGCAAATAACCTATTCCAATCAATGTTTGCATGTTCCTGTCTTATAGCATCAAAGAATGACATTTTCCTTTTCGAGCAATTAGGTAGACTCCTAAACCCAACCTACTTTAGATGATTCAGCAATTTAAAAAAATCCTATCGGAAAGAAAGTCACAAGGGGAACGTCTGGTGATGCATGCATGGCTCACAATTCAATTTGCCATTGTCGGCAAATGGAGTAGTCCATGCAACAAATTGGCATGAGCTGAGAACTGGCAGAGAACATGTGCATCACTAATCCTTTTGACAATGATTACCTCCAACAAAAGAGTCCAACACCGTACCCTTGACATTCAATGACATTACCAACCCTGAGCCCCCACCACCAATGTCCTGTAGCTCAACGAAGTAGTCACATAAACACTGTGGTTGCATGATGAGTTCAGGGCTAGGCATCTTGTATGAGTGACTCATCTCATGACATCTGAAAGGCACAAATGTAATGGAAACTTCACATTTCCTGGAAAAGTATCTTAGTTAGTGTACTTAATAATCAACACAATGAAATCATCTCCTTAAACAAATATATATTTTTAAGGAGCACTTTATAGCCGTGGAACATGCCACAACAATTCATGTCTAAAGTACTTTGAAGTGTAGTCACTGTTACGATGTGGAAAACATGGTAGTTATTTGTACATTGAAGGCTTCTATAAATGGCAATAATCATCTTTTAGCATACGTATTTTGGCCAGAATATGAAGATCCTTGCTTTTTGTGAAATTGTTGCATGGGATCTCTTGTATCTAAGTCGAGGGCATGCAGGGTCATGATTTAACACTGAAGACAGGACCTCTTACAGTGTCTCAGTTCTACACTAGAATTATTGACCTAGATTTATGTGTTGGAGTAGGACTTATATCCACAAACCTCAGATTGCGAGGCAACCATGCTACCAAACGATCCATATTTAACACACCAAAAACAACATATAAAGGATATAGATTAGCGCCAACAGAAAAAATATATATTGAATGCAGTAGAATATTTATTACAAGTTCTATATCATGTTTCATTCACCACCAAATATTTTTAAATAATTTGAGACCAATGTTACAACTCTATGTCACATATTTTACTGCTTGCTATTATATTTCCCTTTATCTGAATAGGGTGCCCTGCAAATATACATCCTCAATTTGTATATGTATATCTACAAAGAAAATTATTTTCATTTTGGCATGATTGATTTTGGTATCAATCTAATTTCAAAAGGACTGAATTACTAACACCAGGAAGACAACACATCTAATTAAATTGAAAGATTATACTTCCTAATTGCCACAATTAGAATAAGAGTATTACGAATTTGTTTTGTAAGCAATGAAATTTTAAATATAGGATTGGACAATTTTAAACCCCCATTTTGTGTGTAAACCTAAATCAAATGAATTCCCTAAATAATCGCATCAAATTATATTTTACTCTGTGGACAGTTTGAAGTTTTCTTGTTTTGCACTATTTTGAGAAATGGTTAATCTCAAGACCTTAGAGGCCTAATTAAAAATAAGCATACCTAACTATGAATTATACGTTAGATGTGTTTATTCACAAAATGCTGGAGAAGGGTCTCGACCCGAAACGTCACCCATTCCTTCTCTCCCAAGATGCTGCCTGACCTGCTGAGTTACTCCAGCATTTTGTGAATAAATACCTTCGATTTGTACCAGCATCTGCAGTTATTTTCTTATGCTATAAGTTAGATGTGCATACAAGCAGATGTTAAGAACCTCCTGTATGTTTGGATGTCTTTTTAGATAACGTGATGTAACATAAATTTAAAATATCATGTAATCTGAAGTATGTACTCTAGTGCACGGATGTTGTACAACTTTTGATTCTTCTCTGTTTTTGCAATATCATCCAAGTTAATTATACAAACTGGAAGCCTGTAGTAATATTTGTATAACAGGATTAACAGGCAGATGTTAAACTTTATTCAATTCTTAACAGATTATGATGCTTGCTATTTTTCATCTTTACAATCAAATCTGGCAAGACCTACTGGATAATCCCAAGGTCATCATTAAACTAAAACTCCTTCTTTTAAATAATAGATGTGGTATTTTTCACTGCCCTGTTATTTTTCACAAATCATCATCCTCACATACTAGAAGTTTAAGGGAAATGAGGCAAAATGTTACACAACAAGCCTAGATTTTCTGAAAAGGTAACTTAAAAAGACTGCATGTGTTGTAACAAAATCATGTTTTCCAATTTGGAATATTTCCTGCCAAATATGCTGTATCAAAAAGTAAACTCCAAAACTGATATCTACCAGTAACCCGCAGATATCAAAAAGACAAAATAATTTACACATTTTAAATGTTTTCAATTCTCTCCTGCATTTTTATACATAATGCAGCATAGCAATTGTGATAATCTACAATTTCTACAGTGAGATTATGGCTGTCCTTTTACACATTTTGCATAAGTTAAATATTTACAGATATTATTAGCTGTTAGAATGCTTGTTGTCCAAAATTAAAACTCTCTATACATATATTTTTTCAATAGGTATGAACGGCTATATTCTTTTAGATCACACCATGATAAGTTAAATTATGTTACTTTGCAAGTAATACGATTTTAGACAATATTGTTGCCATGCAACTGAAGTACAGTGTCACCATGTTTTCAATTGTAAGTGATCAATAATTTAGAAGATTTTATCTTCCAGAAGAAAATTGAATACCTTGACTTCAGATAATGCTACCTTTTCATAGTTTTAATTTGTTCTATAGTTTAACAGCGTACAGCAGCCATTTTATATGTTGTGCTATTGAGCTTCATAAAATTACAACGTTTTCAAGCAATTATTTTGGAATGTTGAAATGGTACTTTATTCAAACTCTGCTAAAAATGCACCTAATGATTGTATTTCAGTTTTAAAAAAAACATATTGCTGAAGGAAGCAGGCTAGGCAGCATCTATGCAGGCAAAGGAATAGTTGTTGTTTTGGGCCCTACATCAGGATGCTACCTGAACAGGTGAGTTCCTCCATCTGTTTGTTTTGCTTCAGATTCCAGCATCTACAGTCTCTTGTGTAGTGGAAGTATTCCAGTACTTGTGCTGTTCCTCAGAGTTTTACTTTTGGCTCTTTATATTTGAAGCTATTATACACTTTGAGAGATCAAGTAATTATTTTAAGTGGTGATTGTCTTATCCTTCTGCTTGTTGATGTTTCCTAGGTTTAGCTCATGGATACAAATCACAATATATTATACATATATATAATCTACTCAACCAAAGATCGGGACCATCCAAAATGTTATTGCTAACAGCCTGTTCAACTTTGTTTAAAGTTGATTGTTCCATTCAATCCAATAATGCAATCTCACACTTCTTTGGTGTGTTTCCCTGTGTTCTGAGTATTCATACCACGTCTACTTGCAGGTGTGTACATCAGTCATTGTTTCACACCTACGACAGCGCACGTAACAGCACCATATGAATTTGCAGTCACATCGTTCCACATGACGGACAACGTGTGTGTTATAGCCCCTTCCGCAGCACAGCAGGTTACAGCCATCTGCAGCGGGAGAAGTTCGGTTACATTGACGTCCCTGAGTCCCGTGGATGCCCAACTTTTTATCCTCTACGCAATAATTGGGAGACTTTTTAATGTGCACCAGGTCATCCTTCTTCACTGGCACTTTCCGCCGCTCCTTGTCTTTGCGACGAACCTTCTTCTTCGACTTGTCCAGTATTTGGACACTGTGTTCATATTTCTCTTTGAGGAATTGGCCGATTTTGTCAAAGGAAGACATGGTTTTCCAGCAGGTTTTCACCGCGCAGGACCCGGACACACCGTGGCACCGGCAGTTCACCGACATCAGTCTGGACACAGCCTACAGCAGCAATAAAACAAAATGGTCACCACCACTCCTGCACAAGCCTTATAAATTACACATACATCTTACATGCATTTTGCCTTTTTAATTAACAACAACTACGTAAAAATTATGAAATAACGTGCACTGGTCTACCTAGAACAGACATTAAGTAAACTTCATCACAGAAACTCATTTACAATCGTAGATTCCAGAGCATTAAAACAAGCTCTTCGGCCCAACTCATACATAGCAACTAAGATACCCATCTTAGCTAGTTCCACCTGCCTGTGTTTGGCATAACCATAATCCTCTCACCTTTCTAACCATGTACCTGTCCATTTGCTCTATCTTCATTAAATATATGAGGTGAATATATTACAATGCAGCGTGATGGTGGTAATGTGAATTTTCTTTTGGAAAACTATTTCATGTTAACTAAATCAAGCAGAAAAAACTAAGTACTCATTTTAAGCCACCGTTTCCAAATGTAAATGCCCGCTGATTATACCTCACTGATGTGTGATCAATGATCAGCAGCAACTTCAGAGTTATTTTCTAAATCAAGAAATGGAAAAGGAAACTTTTTAAGTCTGGGCAAATTTTTGGTACAAGTGCAATACTTTATTTGTCACATGTACTTGGTACTGTGAAATTCTTTATTTTGCATACAACACATAAGTATGCAAAGAGTCGTCACGTATAGGGTGCAGATAAAATTACAAAAGTATTCAATAGAGTCCCGATGGTCTCTCTTCCCTCTTGCCCCCCCCCCCCGAACCCCCCACACTGGGTCCCTCTTTGATCTTGGCGGAACCCCGCACACCGGGTCCATCTTTGATTTTGGCGGAACCCCCCACACCGGGTCCCTCTTTGTTCTCACCGGTGGTGATAGAAAGCCTTGTAGTCTACATTGTTGCTAAATATATGGAATGCAAATCGGTTTCACAACCAAATACGAGCTCCCAAACAAAGAAGTATCAAAGCTTTTGGCTCCAATGCCAATTTAGGGCCAGAATCTGGATCCCATCTTAATTCACATAATAGCTTCATGATCAATTTTACTACTTTAATGAGCGCACAGGGTTCCAAATGTAAATGTGAGGATTAGCTATAGTTTCAATGTCACAGTTAGGGAAAAAAAATTCAGAACAGTGATAGTAATACTGAATTGTAGATGTAATTAGGGAGTTATTAATAAAGTTTGCCAATACAGATTAAGCACCAGATATTGAGAATATATTAGTGTTCCAAGAGCAGCTCAAGCTCCAGCCACTGTTTTCCAGGAAAGAAAAAAAACAAAAATACAACCTTGACACATCGTCTTCTACCAGTGATGCATTATATTTCTGAATTCTTAACAATGCAAATATCAGCAAGGATAAAATATTTGCAGAACTTTAATTGCTTTACTCTTAACCCACAATAGTCAGGATAGCAGATCAGGATAGGAGCTTGTTAAAGCAATTTAAATTGTTCTTTCACTTAAATTGAAGCCAATTAAACTACAAAACTGGAGCACCCGGGGAAAACCTACGTGGTCACGGTGAGAAGATACATACTCCAACCCGGCATACTCGAACCCGGAGCTCCACGCTGTACAGCAGCAAATCTACTGCTGTGCCACCATGCCACCCTAATTGTTTGTTCTGCTGCACATTTTCTGGCATTTGATTTTATTTCAGGTTTCCAACAGAGTCATACAGCACGGAAACTGGTCCTATGGACCCAAGATCCATGCTGACCAAATTGCCCCATCTAAGCTAGTCCCAGTTTCCCCACTTGCCCCATATCCCTCGAAACATTCTTATCCATGTAACTGTCCACTTGTACCTGCCTTTTTAATGTTGTTAGATTATTTGCCTCAACCACCTCTGGCAGCTGTTTCTTTATATCCATCATCCACTGTGAGATAACATTGCCCCCTCAAGTTCTATTTAAATCTTTCTGCTCTCACCTTAAACCTATGTCCTCTGATTCTTCGTTCATCTATCCTGGGTAAAGACTGTGCATTCACTCTATCCATGCCCCTCAAGATTTTATACACATCTATAAGATCACTACTCAGCCGCCTGCACTCCAAGGAATAAAGTCCTGGCCTACCCAACCTTTTCCTGTAGCTGAGGCACTCAAGTCCTGGCAACATCCTTGTAAATGGTTTTGACACTCTTTCCAACTTGATGACATTCTTCCTATAATAGATTGACCAAAGCTTCACATTTCACACATCTTCTATTCTTCTCTCCTTATCTCACACTTTTTGCCTTTTCATTTCTGGCCATTGTCCACTCATCAACCAAGTAAAAAGCCCTCTGTACCCACCTATCATTTGACCTACCCCTACCTCCCTTCCAGCTCTCTCCTCCGTACAACAATGAGTCTGCAAGAGGGTCAGTATTTGCAGCACTTTTTGTTTCTACCCCATGAAATTGTGGCCATGTATAACCACATTTACTGAAGACTGAATGGCCATACTGGAGTTTAACTGGGGGAAACAGAACCCAATCTGAAAAAAAGACATAAACTACTGGAGTAAGGGGTTGGCAAGGGGACGAGGGGGGGCTGTTTGGAAAGGGGATTGGGGGGGGGGGGGTGGGGGTTGAAAGGATTCGGGTGTGATTGAATCAGATTGTGATGGTTAAATGGGACGGGGAGGGGGAGTTAGGATGGGTCGGGAGGAGTTGGGAAGTGACAGGGCGAGGTGGTCAGGGACGGGGGGGGGAGGAGGTCATGAGGAATAGGAGTAGAATTAGGCCATTCGGCCCACCAAGTCTACTCCGCCATTCAATCATGGCTGATCTGTCTCTCCCTCCTAACCCCATTCTCCTGCCATCTCCCCATAACCTCTGACACCCGTACTAATCAAGAATTGATCTATCTCTGCCTTAAATATATCCATTGACGGCCTCCGCAGCCTTCCAAGAATTCCCCAGATTCACCCCCCTCTGACTAAAGAAATTCCTCCTCATCTCCTTCCTAAAAGAACATCCTTTAATTCTGAGGCTATGACCTCTAGTCCTAAAATCTCCTACTAGTGGAAACATCCTCTCCTCGTCCGATCTATCCAAGCCTTTCACTATTCTGTATGTATGAGAGGGCATGGGGAGGTGGGGGGGAGTTGGAAGGGGACAAAAGGGTGTTGGGAAGGGACTGGGAGATAATGGGTGCGCATCCTGATGTGTCAGAGGGGGTGAAAATGAGTGAGGTAGAGGGTAAAAAGGTTTCCCTACCTGCCGGCCGGCCTCGTTATTGTGCAGGGTCATGGTCGCCTGCGCCTCTCTGTCCGCCTCCAGCTCCCTGTCCGCGGGCTGGGCACTCGTGTCCACAAACCTCCTGCTGATGGCCATGCCGTAGTGCAGGTGGTCCGAGCAGCCGCCCCAGTGCCAGCCCTCGTCGGCCGAGCCACCGGCCCGCAGGCTGCGGTCACACGAGCACTCGGTCAGGTTACCCGCGCTGCAGGCGCGCGTCACGGCGTGCACCAGCGCCGCCGCCATCACCGCCTGGATGAAGGCGTTCTCCTTTGTACCTGCACCGCGGAGCAGAGCAAAGCACGCCGTTAGTGCAACATCCCTCCCATAGCAGCTGCCAACAGCAAGTATAGCAATGGGACACGAGGAACTTGTTGTTAATTTGCACAAAATGTCCAACAGATAAATCAGCATCCACGGAGAAAGACGCATGGGGGTTGTGTAGGAAGGAACTGCAGATGCTGGCTTAAACCACAAAAAGCGAGTAACTCAGCAGGACAGGCAGCATCTCTCGATGGAAGGAATGGGTGACTTTTGGGGTCGAGACCCTACTTCAGACTGAGTCATATCATATCATATATATACAGCCCGAAACAGGCCTTTTCGGCCCACCAAGTCCGTGCCGCCCAGCGATCCCCGTACATTAACACTATCCTACACCCACTAGGGACAATTTTTACATTTACCCAGCCAATTAACCTACATACCTGTACGTCTTTGGAGTCAGGGGAGAGGGAGAGTATAATAGTGTAAGAAAATAACTGCAGATGCTGGTACAAATCGAAGGTATTTATTCACAAAATGCTGGAATAACTCAGCAGGTCAGGCAGCATCTCAGGAGAGAAGGAATGGGCGACGTTTCAGGTCGAGACCCTTCAGACTGATGTCAGGGGGCGGGACAAAGGAAGGATATAGGTGGAGACAGGAAGACAGTGGGAGATCTGGGAAGGGGAGGGGAAGAGAGGGACAGAGGGACTATCTAAAGTTGGATAGAGGTATGGAACGGTAAGGTGTGAAAACAACAGATCAAAGCAGTTTAGAAGGTCGAGTCGGACCTCATTGAAATTTACAGAATAATGAAAGGCATAGATAGAGTGGATGTGGAAAGGATGTTTCCACTGGTGGGAGAGTCTAGGAACAGAGGTCATAGCCTCAGAATTAACGGGCACTCTTTTAAAAAGGAGGTAAAGAGGAACTTCTTTAGTCAGAGGGTAGTTAATCTGTGGAACTCATTGCCACAGAGGCTGGTGGAGGCCAAGTCAGTGGATATTTTTAAGGCAGAGATAGACAAATTCTTGATTAGAACGGGTGTCAAGGGTTATGGGGCAGGAAAATGAGACTCAGAGGCAGAGATCAGCCGCGATTGAATGGCGGAGTAGATTTGATGGGCCGAATGGCCTTAGTCTATTCCTATAATTTGTGAACTTGTGAAAGCAGACGATGATCAAGGAAATGTAGAGTGGTTCATTGCTAGCTGGGGGAAGGTGACAAGGAGGCATATAAAGATAAAATGTAATCAGGGGGGCAATCAGACTGGTCAGAGAACTAGGCTGGGGAGGAATGGAGAGAGAGGGAAAGCAAGGGTTACTTGAAGTTAGAGAAGTCAATATTCATACCGCTGGGTTGTAAGCCGCCCAAGTGAAATATGAGGTGCTGTTCCTCCAATTTGCGTTGGGCCTCACTCTGACAGTGGAGGAGGCCAGGACAGAAAGGCCAGTGTGGGAATGGGAGGGGGGTTAAAGTGCTCAGCAACCGGGAGATCAGGTAGGTCTAGGGGTTGGTCTGCTATTTGAACAATGTGTGTACTTTTTGTTTAAATGTCTCCTGTGTTTTGCTTTTGCACACTGCAATGGATGTATAAATAACATCCTCCCGTATCAGAATCAAACCAGTGGGCAGGTGGCGCCAGTGTCGATGGGGGCAAGTTAAGCCGAAGGTTTTTTTCCCCCGTGCTGTGTGGCTCTTTGGCATAGGTTTTAGATGAGGGGAGAAACATTTAATAGAAACTTGAGAGGGAACATTTTCGCATAGGTGGATATATGGAGAGGTGTCAGTCAGGGGAGGTAGTTGAAGATGGGAAATGTGTAGAGGGATATGGGCCAAATGCGTGCATTTGGGACCTTGGTCGGTGTGGACAAATTGGGCAGAAGGGCCTGTTTCCCTGCTGTCCGACTCTTCGACAAGAAGAAACATTCAAAACCCCAAAGGAGTTTAACAAACACTTCTTTTTTGAAATCCCCCGAAAACGGTTATATTCATCCGCAATCTCTGGAGTTTGTACTGCAATTTGACTCAATCCACTCCCATGCCCGCGTTGCGGCGCCAGTCTGGAGCCGAGATTCAAC
The DNA here is from genome assembly GCF_053455715.1 of Rhinoraja longicauda. NCBI lineage: Eukaryota > Metazoa > Chordata > Chondrichthyes > Rajiformes > Arhynchobatidae > Rhinoraja > Rhinoraja longicauda. Next base: position 35,869,748 of record NC_135972.1, read on the forward strand.
ACTTCGGCAGTCACACGAGGACCCCGGACTCATTACTGCGTGTGTAGGGTGAGTAGCTGGCCGTCTTTCCATGAATGAATATTTAACAAAAGATAAATTCTTATCGGCTTGCTTTATGGCTCCGGCTTGCGCTCTGAAAGGCAGGAGACCAAGCGAGCGGCAAGTACTAAAGGACTTGAATGGCTTGCAATTCTTAATTTCCATTTCACTGAAATATGGTCGGCTTGTTTCCTGTGCAAACGGCACACACAATGCTGTACAGATAGGAATCAAATACTTTCACGTGAATGTCCATTATCCCCTCTCCCCAGCTGCGGGCGGCGCAGTGGACCGCGTACACAAATGTAGCCATTAGGTGAGATTGTGGAATACATGAAGGGGTTATTTTTGTTGGTGTAACCTAGCCATTTTAGAGAACCGTTTTAACGGCCTACACCGATCGTTATCTGTCCGAAATTCCCCGTTCCCCTTAAAAGCAACGTTTTTCTGTAAGTAACTCAACTTTACTAAAATTATTGTAATTGGATAAGTTTATCCGACAGAAAGCACCCATCGTGTAAATGAATGGATTTTCTTTAAAATGCGATTACAATACACCATAAATAACAAAGTAGTGTAGGAAAATAACTGCAGACTTCAGACTGAAGTAGGGTCTCGACCTGAAACGTCACCCATTCCTTCTCTCCAGAGATGCTGCCTGACCTGCTGAGTTACTCCAGCATTTGGGTGATACCTTCGATAAATAGCTTAAAGGTAGACACAAAATGTTGGAGCGACTTAGCGGGACAGTCAGCATCTCTGGAGAGAAGCATTTTGTGTCTACCTTCGATTTAAACCAGCATCTGCAGTTCTTTCCAACCACAAATAACTTAATTTTGTTTTAACGTTGTAATTTGGTTCTTGGTTCTTAGTCCTTGGTCCTCCAAAATATTCCAAATGGAATTTAAACTGGAGGTGGCGGAGTATGGACATTTGTATATTTGTATATTTGTTTCTCGCATACTGGATCCGCAGTAAAATTCACCTAAACTGTTCTTATCTTCTTTCTTACAAAATGCTGGAGTAACTCAGCAGGTCAGGCAGCATCTCGGGATACAAGGAATGGGTGACGTTTCGGGTCGAGACCCTTCAGTCTGAAGAAGGGTCTCGACCCGAAATGTCACCCATTCCTTCTCTCCTGAGATGTTGCCTGACCTGCTGAGTTACTCCAGTATTTTGTGAATAAATACCTTCGATTTGTACCAGCATCTGAAGTTATTTTCTTATATATTCTTTCTTACAATATTTTTGTTGTGTTCGGAAACGTTTAATTTTACCAGACGAGGGTGAAAAACTTGTTGAAAAAGTTAACGGAAATCACATGTGGATATTGAGCCACTGCACAATGACCTGCAGAATGGCCTATTGCAACTGCAAGCTCAATTACTTAACTGGCGGTTTCACGGGACAGTGGAATCAACTTACATCGTTACATTTTAAATGATAATCTCTAAAACTAATTCAACAACGACAGTTACTCCAGCATGTTGTGTCAATCAACAACTACAATGTTCTGTTATTGCATCGACAGTATTAGATTTAGTCAGTAATCAGAAATACTAAAGTTGTATTGGCATATTTTGTTGCCATCTAATAAGTGAACCCCATCTTCTACTCTGGCTGGAGTTTTGAAGCAGTGACTTTACACCTGGATTGGAGAATTCATTAAAAATACTTCAATTCTTGACTTACCACTGGATAGCTCAAAGCCAAACACGGAGTAATCACCGGTGATGGAGCAATTCCATCTTTCGTGTTTGAACTGACTTTGGCACTCGTAGATACCAATGCGCGCTCCTTCTTTAATGGCCGGCAAAAGACTGGGTTTTCTTTTGCATAGATCTTTCAGTTTGTTTGAAAGCGGCAAAGCCGGGCAACCCATCTTCTCCGTGACTCCACTGGCTGTGGTTCCCAGCCACCTGTCGCGAGTATATAGAAACGTACATCACTACCAAATAAACTGCACGCCGCGAACAGACAGGCATCTCGCACTTGCGCGTATTTAAGCTTTACTTACATCCAATTTCCTTGGCAGTAACATGGAAAAACTGCTAGAATGACGGCGAATAACACACAACGCCGGTGTAATCCAAACGAAGACCCTCTCTCCATGACCGAATCATTTATTATCTTTTGCCACGCGACGTTAATGCAATTGAAAGTAAGCGCAAATTCCCGCAACTTTCGGGGGGTTGTTCCTTATAACGGACACTCTGTCCGTTCTGTAATTCCCCGGGAGTTTACAGAACGGGACTCTGACCGGCGGATTGGTGAGGTAAAGTTTGAAAGAGATGCAGAATAACAAAAGAGAGAGATAAGAGATGGAGCTAGCCCTGCGCATGATTGTTCCTGACAGACCTTTAGTTGCCGCCCACAACTGCCCATTGGACAAAGACAACATTAAAATAAAATCGACAAACCGCTGTAGCGATTGGCCGGTGGCCTTGTGATACCATGCCCTAAGAAGTGCTACATGTAATTTATCCATTCAAAAATAAAAATACATTATTAAGTGTCCACCTCAAACACAAGATGGGTTAACTTCTGCTGCGGGCTAGGAGTTGAATAGAACATTTCAAGTTCAACTTCAGTTGTGGGTCTTGTTCTGAAGTGCTTGTTGGTCGGTACACAAACGCACGCTGAACTTACTGAAACCTGCTGCCACAAGCTCTGTTCGGTTGCATTTGCTGGAAATCTTAAATAAAAGCAAAGAACACGGAAACACGCAGCAACATCAGTGGAGAGAAACAGCATTTACTCTCAGGCCCTGCCATGTCATGACCTGAAGTTTCTCTTTTCTTTTCAGATACGTTGTTGCCTATTCCAGGCATTGTTTTTTTAAATTTTATTTGTTGACGTTGTTCCAGTTAATTAAATACCATCTAAAAGTTTGTATGAAATGTGGAAATTAAGTTAAGCCACGTTTCCAGATTCTTAAATCATTTCTCCGTAAAAATATCGTCGATTGGAAGTAGGGTTACACTACTAATGATTTGGTCCTGACACAATGCAAAACTCTTCAGGCAATATTTTCTAAATGTTAAACTCAATCGGTCTTCAGGATTTTTATTGTGTGCGTGTGTAAGGGCGGTGCGCTATTAAATGTTGTTTTGGCCTTGATAACTCTAATCAAATTTTATCTACTTGGAAATATTTCCTAAATGTTATTGGGATAATTGTCTCAAACGATATATAAAAAACACGGAATAATGAATGTCTTCATGTGTATGTAAAAAGTGGAACGCAAACCTTCCTATGTTATGTGTAAGAAGGAACTGCAGATGCTGGTTTAAACCGAAGATAGACACAAAAAAAACTGTAGTAACTCAGCGGGACAGGTAGCATCTCTGGAGAGAAGGAATGGGTGACGTTTCGGGTCGAGACCCTTCAGAAACGTCACCCATTCCTTCTCTCCAGAGATGCTGCCTGTCCCGCTGAGTTACTCCAGCTTTTTGTGTCTATCTTTCTATGTTATATTGTGCTTTATCGTTCTTATCTGAGATATTTGGCTTTATTTATAAGCATGGAAATATTCAAATCTAGCTTGCAATATAATTGTCATTAAACAGCAAACCTTCACATTTCTTGTTTATTTAAAACTAAAGTCAGAAATTGCGAATTATTATTCGAACGTAATATGTGGCAATCTTGTTTTGGTTTAAGTTCCATCGGACGATAACTACAATCAAATAACTAGCTTGTGGTTACTTAGTATAAGAAAATAACTGCAGATGCTGGTACAAATCGAAAGTATTTATTCACAAAATGCTGGAGTAACTCAGCAGGTCAGGCAGCATCTCAGGAGAGAAGGAATGGATGACCCGAAACGTCACCCATTCCTTCTCTCCCGAGATGCTGTCTGACCTGCTGAGTTACTCCAGCATTTTGTGAATAAATACCTATGGTTACTTAGGGTATTTATCGTGCTCCGGCTACTTTCTTGAATCAGTCTTTCGATGCAGCTGATATAACTATTCCTGTGCTGTTTGTGCATACTAGTTTGCCAAGCTGATGGTTTAGATTGTACAATATAGTATACACATCTGATCTTTAACTATGGAGCGAATGTGAACGGGTGATCAACGATCGGCGTGGATTCGGTGGGCCGAAGGGTCTGCTTCCATGGTGTATCTCAACGAAATTAAATTCTTACTTCCTCGCTGCAATGCAAATTCTTAGCTTCAAGAACATCTCGCAGCTTCAAGAACAAATCGCAATATCAAGTTGGTGAATGTATTGGACTATCACAGCACGTTTAAGTAAGAATTGTGCGTTAGTTAAATTCACCGAAATTCTTCATTATTCAGCAAAACGATTTGGGATATTTAATCCAAGCATCCAGTTCGACAGCGATTATGGTTTCTGTTTTCACGATGTAATGGATGATTCCCAATTTACTGTCAAATCTCTCCACAGCCGACCACCTAATTAATCATTCCCTTCATCAAAGCACAGAATGCAGTTAGCATGATACATCCTGCCAAAGTCATTCGGCTGTTACTCAACATTAGCGGGCTAACATTTACACAAAGCATATCGCAGGTGATGGAGATTATTTGCGATGCTATATTTTGATCAGATTTTGTCAAAGCTTTTCTTAAACGATTTAATAGGTTACGCTGCGGTTATTGAGGGTTACTCTTCAATTTAATGGAGATAATCCGGAATCACCAATGTAAACATTTTAGTTTATCCCCCATGGAAAGGAAAACTGACTCTCAGTCTGAAGAAGGGTCTCGACCCGAAACGTCACCAATTCCTTTTCCTCCAGAGATGCTGTCTGACCCGCTGAGTTAGTCCAGCTTTTAGTATGTATCTTCGGTTCAAAACAAAGGTAAAGCTTGTTACACGAGACACAGAGTTGGCCTTTTTTTCACAACACGTTAGCATGCGGATGAACAATCGCGCGGGTGCAAACTTATTATGTGTGTCTCTGTGCGTCTACCTGGCAGAATGACTCCAAACGGTAATAAATTTGCTTCTGGTCTACTTCAAGCGACTCGATGAAAGCCCTTAATCACTGAAGGATTGCCTTGGAAAAATACGACAACAGCCATAATGGAGTGAGACATTCCGTAACTTCAAGTGAAGCCTTTAAAATTAGTTTCATCCGAAAGACTCAATTATAAGGAATGATGGACTCGGGGGAGGGGAGTGACAGAATTGGTAGAGGAGGGGGTTATTGAGAGGGTGTGCAGTGCTTAAAAACAGACGTTAAGTATGAATATTTTACAGTGCAGCTACAATGTAAAATTCAGAGTTTACCTTGTACAATTTTAACATAATGGTAAATCTATTACTCTATTACCATTTCAACTCTAAATTTCGCACTGTGGATAGTTTACCGGTGTAACTTAATTCCCCTAGAATGTACATTACTGCAACAAACAAAATAGTTTGATCGGTTAACGAAAAGTACTCTTACAAAATAGTAACGCTTCTTTCGTTCAATACAAATGCTACATTTATATAAAATTATTATAAAAATCACGCATTTTTTGTGTGAAGCCAAATTCCTCAAACCAGTGTCCTATTTTAACGTTTATCAATTATTTTAATATCATCGGGGTTTTAAGTCATCACCGTTTATTTGACTTGCGCATCAATCCTGCGCCCAATTTAACCGATACGTTATTAGAAGTCGTTGTAATCTTACCATTTTGCTATGTCTGAAGTTTGAATTATTTACGACATGTGTTTCAGATTTTTTTGGGTTAAATTTTAGGGAGCCCTTTCAGTTGAGCTGCTATTCATAACTCGCAGAGTTAATCTATGTTTTGTAGCAGATTAATATTCCAGTCTAAAGAAAAGTTCCAAGCGGATTAGTTTCTTTCTGTTATAAGCTGTAAATTAGAATATTAGTGTTTAGAGTAGAGGAACGAGGATACATTTAGAAATGTCATTTTTAGTATTGCTATTTTAATATTTATATTTGTATTTAAAACGCTTCTAGTTAATCTAAAACAACGACTCGATTTTTCTACTGACATGGTCACTTGTGGCATATGTGAATTTGATGGTCCGTATTAACTGTATGTTTAAAATCAAACGCCATGCCACATCAGGTCAACAGTAAGTACCAGAGCCAATAAGTGCAGAGCCACGGACATCATTGATGAATGATAATGATTGATGAATGAACATCATTGATGAATGATACACTAGTCGAATGGAATAAATACGTTCAATAACATTTTACGTGTATTTGCAAATTAACATAACCGCCAAGTAAACGTGAACGTGTTGGAAAGACGTCGTGGTAAACATACTTCCTTTCATTTCCTATATGGAATTATTCTGCTTCATAGATCAGTCTTGATGTTTAAAATGCCCCGTCGAACAATTGAAATTCGCAGCCACAGGCACTCTAGTTGTGCTACTCTGTTTAGGTCACCAGAACTCTGTAACTCAGTATTTTGGAAAGGATCCTGTGATCGAAAATGTTTGGAACAAAATACGGGCTGATAATTGCAACTCTTGTTTGGCCTAAACCACTGTTGATATCAGTTAACAACACTCTAACTACTGTATATCTATATTTGGCGGTACTAGACGGTTGCCGAGGGCGCTACTGCAATCTGACTCATCAAATGACAATGTTTCGCGCTGTTTCCTTACCAAGATGAGTTGTGTGGAAGGGTACTGTATATCTACTGTACTTAAGGAGGTGGCTCTAGAAATAGTGGAAGCATTGGAGATTATTTTTCAATGTTCTATAGATTCAGGATCAGTTCCTGTGGATTGGAGGATAGCAAATGTTATCCCACTTTTTAAGAAAGGAGGGAGAGAGAAAACGGGTAATTATAGACCAGTTAGTCTGACATCAGTGGTGGGGAAGATGCTGGAGTCGATTATAAAAGACGAAATTGCTGAGCATTTGGATAGCAGTAACAGGATCATTCAGAGTCAGCATGGATTTACGAAGGGGAAATCATGCTTGACAAATCTACTGGAATTTTTTGAGGATGTAACTAGGAACATTGACAGGGGAGAGTCGGTGGATGTGGTGTACCTCGACTTTCAGAAAGCCTTCGACAAGGTCCCACATAGGAGATTAGTGGGCAAAATTAGAGCACATGGTATTGGGGGTAGGGTACTGACATGGATAGAAAATTGGTTGACAGACAGAAAGCAAAGAGTGGGGATAAATGGGTCCCTTTCGGAATGGCAGGCAGTGACCAGTGGAGTACCGCAAGGTTCGGTGCTGGGACCCCAGCTATTTACGATATACATTAATGACTTAGATGAAGGGATTAAAAGTACCATTAGCAAATTTGCAGATGATACTAAGCTGGGGGGTAGTGTGAATTGTGTGGAAGATGCAATAAGGCTGCAGGGTGACTTGGACAGGTTGTGTGAGTGGGCGGATACATGGCAGATGCAGTTTAATGTAGATAAGTGTGAGGTTATTCACTTTGGAAGTAAGAATAGAAAGGCAGATTATTATCTGAATGGTGTCAAGTTAGGAAGATGGGATGTTCAACGAGATCTGGGTGTCCTAGTGCATCAGTCACTGAAAGGAAGCATGCAGGTACAGCAGGCAGTGAAGAAAGCCAATGGAATGTTGGCCTTCGTAACAAGAGGAGTTGAGTATAGGAGCAAAGAGGTCCTTCTACAGTTGTACCGGGCCCTGGTGAGACCGCACCTGGAGTACTGTGCAGTTTTGGTCTCCAAATTTGAGGAAGGATATTCTTGCTATTGAGGGCGTGCAGCGTAGGTTCACTAGGTTAATTCCCGGAATAGCGGGACTGTCGTATGTTGAAAGGCTGGAGCAATTAGGCTTGTATACACTGGAATTTAGAAGGATGAGGGGGGATCTTATTGAAACATATAAGATAATTAGGGGATTGGACACATTAGAGGCAGGAAACATGTTCCCAATGTTGGTGGAGTCCAGAACAAGAGGCCACAGTTTAAGAATAAGGGGTAGGCCATTTAGAATGGAGATGAGGAAGAACTTTTTCAGTCAGAGAGTGGTGAAGGTGTGGAATTCTCTGCCTCAGAAGGCAGTGGAGGCCAGTTCGTTGGATGCTTTCAAGAGAGAGCTGGATAGAGCTCTTAAGGATAGCGGAGTGAGGGGGTATGGGGAGAAGGCAGGAACGGGGTACTGATTGAGAGTGATCAGCCATGATCGCATTGAATGGCGGTGCTGGCTCGAAGGGCTGAATGGCCTACTCCTGCACCTATTGTCTATTGTCTATTGTACCTTTGAATATATTCTTCCATCAACACGGGTCACAATATCTCCCATAAGGCTAATTTGCTCAATGTTCCAAGTACTTTTCTGGTTAAAACCTTCGATCAAATCCCTTTTTACTACAGGGTTGCGAGACTTTGACGTATTTATCATCATTATCATCATCATTGAGTACGTGGATGTCTATTGTAAAATCCTATCTCATTAAATCTCAGAATTAAAAATACTAGTGTCCCAAGATTTATCAGTCAAAACGCAAGGCCCTTCTCCGCACTCCTTCTCTTCAAAGATGTTGCCTGAGTTACTCCAGGCAGCACTTTGTGTCTATCTTTCCTTACTCCACTAGTGCATTTTCAAATAAAGTACACTGCTACACGTTTCATGCAATAATAACTATTTCTGTAAACGTCGTAAACTGTTACAAGTCCACAAAATCAGATGTGTGCACTAAATGTCAAACTTTATTCATGTCATTGGAGAAAGCCCAACAAAATAACCCTAGCTTCACATGGGGAGTTTGTCATCCTATCCTCCCATTTACTGACTTCAACATTTACAGCTTGATCGCAATTCCATCATGACTCAGTCCCAGTTTACCTGGACCATCTTCCTGCTGTTCCCATCCTTCAGATTTGGCTCCACATCATTGCAGATGTCGGAGCTTTGGCCATCAAAGTGCTCTGCTCAAGATTCTCTCTCCAAAATCCACTTGCATTGTCACTCCCTCTGGCCCTCCAGAATTTTTTACAGTATTTCAAAGTGAAGTTCAAGTGTGTTTATTTGTCATATGCACGGGGTATGAACCAGAACAACGACGTTCTGACTTGCTTATAGACACAATAAATATACAATATGTATGTTATTGCCAGTAAACCAGACCATGATAGTGCAAAATACAAAGTTCACAGAGCAATTCCATAGTAATGCAGAGTCTAGTGGTTAATTGCTGAAGTAGGGTTGTGCAAGGTAGTTGAAGACCATGATGGTATATTCAAGGTTCTTCTTGAACAGAGGTAATGGTTATCTGGCTCCTATATTGACTGGTAGCAGCAAGAAGAGAGCGTGGCCAGGGTGCTGTGGGTCTTTGATATTAGTTACCTTCTTGAGATGGCTTCTGTGGATTAATGGTGGGGAGGTCTACCACTTTATGCATCCTTTGTCATTCTTGAGTATTTAAATGACTGAAGCAGGTCATGGTGCAACCTGTCAGTATGCTCTCCACCATTTGCCAGTCGAAGTTCAATAGAGTATTCGTTACGTGCCGAATCATCTTAAACCTCCATGGAAGTAGAGGTGTTGGTGATTTTTCTGTGTGATTGCATCTATGTGCGGGACCCAGATTAGATCATCAGAGATGTGTAGGTCCAGATTCTTGAACCTGTTGATTCTTTCCAGTGCCATCTCACCAAAGATGACAGATGCATGATTCCTCAGCTTTCCCTTCCTGAAATCAAGCCCGTTGGTCTTGTTAACATTGAGAGGAAGATCGTTGTTCTGGCACCGGTCAATCAGATTGTCAATATCCCTCTGACTTGTCATTATTTATTATTCTTCGATCGAATCAGCTCTCAATCAGGTTGTGGCAGTAGATAAATTGAAATGGGTCCAGGTCATTACTGAGGTCGGAGTTGATTTATGTTGTAACCACTTTCTCGAAGCACTTCATCACTATGGACGTAAGTGCCACCTCCCCTCTCTGTGTTCTGCAGAGACCGTTCCCTCCGTAACTCCCTTGTCCACTCGTCCCGTCCTACCCAAACCACCCCATCCCCGGGCACTTTCCCCTGCAACCGCACGAGATGCAACACCCTCAACTCCATCCAAGGACCCAAACAGTCTTTCCAGGTGAGACAGAGGTTCACCTGCACCTCCTCCAACCTCATCTATTGCATCCGCTGCTCCAGATGTCAACTTATTTACATCGGCGAAACCAAGTGCAGGCTCAGCGATATCTTCTCTCAATACCTGCGCTCGGTCCGCGTTGGCCAAACTGGTCTCCCGGTGGCCGAGCACTTCAACTCCCCCTCCCATTCCCAGTCTAACCTTCCTGTCACGAGCCTCCTCCAGTGCCATAGTGAGGCCCACCGGAATTTGGAGGAACAGCACCTCATATTTCGCCTGGGCAGCTTGCAGCCCAGTGGTATGAACATCGACTTCTCCAACTTTAGATAGTTCTTCTGTCCCTCTCTTCCCCTCCTCCTTCCCAGATCTCCCTCTATCTTCCTGTCTCCACATATATCCTTCCATTGTCCCGCCCCCCTGACATCAGTCTGAAGAAGGGTCTCGACCCGAAACGTCACCCATTCCTTCTCTCCCGAGATGCTGCCTGACCTGCTGAGTTACTCCAGCATTTTGTGAATAAATACCAGTCAGTAATTGTTCATCTATGTCTCCTTGCTCTTCTTGGGCACAGGTATTATGGGTATCCTTTTAAAGCAGGTGGAGAAAGGCAGAAACTCCAGCTAGTTGATCCACACAGTTTCTGAGAACATGGCTAGATACACCATCAGGGCAGGACACTTTCCAAGGATTCACTCTTGTGAAGGGTCAACTATTGACTCCTTGCAGACTGTGATCACGGGGTCATTGAGGGCCTATAAAGGGGGCCCAGGGAGTTGGAGGTGTAGTCTCCAACACTTCACCCTTATTTGGAGGTTGTCCCGCTAACCACATTTCAGGGAACAGTGGAAGTCTCCATGACACATGCAGGCACTGTAATTACTGTGACTGTGTGTTGCGGGGTCAGGATGTCCGTGTCTCTTGGGTGATAGTAAGAAGTCTCTTCGCTACTGCACCGATTTGTGCTAAACACAAGGTGCTGGAGGAACTCAATGGGTCAGGTAGCATCTGAGGGGGGAATGGACAGACAAAGAAAGGACCTTTCTTGAGACTTGTGATTTCTGCTGATTTTCTTAAACCGGTGTATATATAGGATTATCTGTCTCAGCTACTGGCAAAATGTCACCACACTCCAATGCCATTTTTAATTTTAAAATAATTGATTTTATGTTGGTTGCATCTGTAATCAAGTGCAATAGTGAATCTGCTGAAGAGCAGGACATCACTGACATCAATGCCAGGATTTTCCTGTTTAATGGGGAAAAAAGCTTGTTGTCAGCTTTCCAGAGAAATGATGTGGAATATTGGCAATGTTACTGTCACTGCAACTGCAAACTCTTGGCCAATCTAGTTCAGCTGATGTTGGTTGGGATAAACTGGTCAGAATACAGGAGAACTATAATTTCAGTTGTGTTATCTAAACTTCTTTATGTACCCAAACAGCTGCATGTGGTTTACCTTTCATATTTCATCTTAAAGTTGGCTCTAGCAAAAAAAAAGTGGCATTATATTGAATGAATTGAATTGAATTCCATTACTATTTAAAATCTAAGCTGCGTTATACATTCATGTTTTGGATTTAAACCCAAGCGTGAAAATGTAACCTAGATTAAGTTGTTAGCACTGTCACTTTCCGATTGAGGCAAAAGTCTTAACCAAAAATAAACTGATGCACACAATCTTTTTCATGCTCTCTATTAAATTTGAATGCACATCTCTTTAACCTTTGAGGATAACGTAAAATGTCAAATAATAGCTACAAAGTGTGTTAGTTCTTTTCTTTTACACAACTGAAATGAAATCCAATTCATACATACTCGATCAATGTAATTTTTCCACTTGTATTTACCATGTCCATATTCATGTGACAAAATTGCAATTATTCATGTGTAAAATATAATGGTATTGATCATCAGTTACAGAGGAACTGATGAATACCATTATATGGGTATGATAATGACATGTTACAGAGGAAATATGATGCAAAAGCAGTCACTGCTTTTCACAACTAATAGTATTTCAGGTTCATGGCTTGAAAAGCTACTTCTTTTGCCTTGCAGCTGAAAAAAATCCACATCTTGAATCTGACACAGCTATTTTGCTTTTTTGTACATGAGAACAGGAGATGAGTAATTATAATGAAAAAATTGGACGTGTAGGATAGAACTAGTGTATGGGTGATATTTGGTCAGCATGGACTCGGTGGACTGAAATGTTTGTTCCACTCTGTATCTCTAAACTAAACTAAAATAAACTAAACTAGGGCTGGTCACCTTTATTTCTACCACCCCATCCACCTAACTCCATCCAAAGAATGCATACCTTCAGAGCCTGTCTTTGAAGATTGGAAGCTTCTACTGTACTTTTCTTCTGTGTTATAATCCCAATCAGTTTTGTTTTGACAATTTATTCACAAAGTCTGATCTGTAGTGTCATTTTCTGGCTACTTAATTTTGGATTGCATAAATTATCTTGTCACCTAACTGTCCTAAGTAATGCAGTGTTTCAGAACTTGTTGCAAGCTTTATACTTTTATACTTTAAACTTTAGAGGTACAGTGTGGAAACAGACCCTTCAGTTCCCCGGGTCCATGTCGAAAAGCAATCACCCCAAACAATAGCACTACTCTGCACACTAGGGGCAATTTACAATTTACAGAAGTGAATTAACCTACAAACCAGTTGGTCTTTGGATTGTGGGAGGAAACCATAGCACTCAGAGAAAACCCACGCGATCAAAGGGAAAATGTACAAACTTCAGACAAATAGCTCCTGCAGTCAGGATTGAACCTGGGTCATTTGCAGCGTATGGCCAATATACCCATGTAGAATACATTCTACTGTTTTGCGTTGAAACATTTTATATTATCATCATACAAGTGTGTTTAAATGATCATTCTATCTGTGTTTGGTTAGCAGTTTCTATTGGGCAATGAAAAGCAAGAAAAAGTTTGTATCAATCTATATCTATATCAATAAAAGCATATCATAGTGATAATTTTCCACCATTAAAATGGCACAATGGGGAATGCCCAAAGGTGATGCCTTTGGTCCTTGAAAGCCATCATTACATTGAGAGGATTGGGCAGATTTGGGGGAATGATTAGACTAAGTATATAAGAACTTTAAAAGTGGAGGCAAGTGTGGACTATTTTTTTAGTTTAGTTTAGAGATACAGTGCGGAAACAGGTCCTTCGGTCCACCGAGTCCGTGCTGACCAGCGATCCCTGCACATTAACACTATCCTACACACCAGGGCCAATTTTACATTCATACCAAGCCAGTTAACCTACAAACCTGTACATCCTTGGAGCATAGGAGGAAACTGAAGATCTCGAACAAAACCCACACAGGTCACGCATGGGGAGAATGTACAAACTCCGTACAGACAAGCACCCATAGTCAGGATCAAACCCGGCTCTCTGGCGCTGTAGGATAGTAGGTCTACTGCTGCGCCACCATGCTACCCCTATTTGATCCCTTGTACCTGGTCCACTGTTCAATAAGATCACGGTTTTCCTTTTATTTTGACATTACTTTCATGTACTTGATTCTCTTAATATCCAAAAGCCTATGGATCTGTCTGGAATAAACTCCGTGACTGAGTCTCCACCGCTATTCTAGACAGAGAACTTTAAAGAGTCATTCTGGATGGGAAAAAAATCCATGTGCTCTAATTTTGTTCATTAATCTCTTGAGTGGCTCTCTATCAAAAGCTTCAGAGATACACCATATTTCCTCTCTCTTTTATCTATCCTGCCTTTTTCCTTTCATTATTTCCATGGTGACTTTGCCCAGTGTTGTTCATTTATACTGAATGTCATTTTACTACTTCAAGCATGGATTCCAGCTGTTACCTGAAATTCCTCACTTCCACATGAACCTGGCAGCAGCTTCATCTCCTAAGTCTCACTTTGTTGGAACCTTGGAGAGATATAGCAAAGAAGTGGCCAATGAGCCAATCAACCACCTATTTAGACCAGCCTAAATTAATGAAACTTTTCCATCAACTGCTCCACCCTCCCCTCCCCTATCCTATTTCCATTACAAAGCTATATACTGGGACATTTAACCTAAGAAACCGCACATCATTTGGATGTGGGAGGAAACCCACGTGACCGCAGAGAAAACATGCTAATTTCACACAGTTCAGTGCCTGAGGTCAGGATTGAACCCAAGAATCTGCATTCTTGAGGCAGTAGCTCTACTAGCTGTGCTACTGAACAGCCCTGTCTAATCCTATTAGAACTGTAAAACTGGGAACTGGTTTGCTACATCACTGGGCCTTATTTGGACACAAGCAAGCTTTCAAATCTCCCTCGTACATTTATCCACCCACAATGCCGAACCTCTCAGCAACTATCTTTCCATTAGTTTGTTGTTCCAATTAATCTCCTATTCACTGAGGTTTCTGGTAGTATTAAAATTAGTTATAGTTATTTAATATTCCGATGCACCAAATTTTCATATTTCTAACATTAGAATACATAATTGAAACCAGCAATGAAGCAAAAAGATGCCAAGCAGAGAGCAACTCTACATTCAGCTCTATACAGGAATTTAACTCCTGTAATTGTGGTATTGGGTGGTGACTGACAATTGCAGTGAATCGCATGGTGCACATCAATGTGAACAGGTGGGAACTGCATGTTTTGTATTGAATGAAGATTTATGTCAACATTTGTGTGTCATTGTTCCAATGTAATAGACTTGATTTTTTTTGCTCTCACAACCTGATAGGGAAAGCATGGGTAATCTGTTAAAATTAAAGGAATCTATAATTGTTCCATTCCTGCCACAATCTCGAAATGTTTAATTAAGTAAAAGAGCGTTGATGAAAGGAAAGTGGTACTTATGTCTGGATTTTCAGAAAATATATATCATAAATTCTCATATGAAAGGCAAAAAAAACAAAAGCAAAAGTAAAAGCCAAAAAGGCCATTAACATGAAAACCAAAATTGAAGCCTGTGGAATGAAGAGATTAGGGATAAGAAATTGGCCGAGGGAAACAGGACAAAGAAAAGCAGTCTTCTTAAGAGAACATAGTGGAATAAGAGGATAGTTGACAAATAATTTCACTGGAGAAAAATGCAAAATTATACATTTTAGCCAAAAGAATGAGGCGAGACAATAAAGAATAAAGAACATAAAGGCTAAGTGTATACACAAACCGAGAAACCTGCAGGTTTAAGTGGAAATATCTTTCAAGGCAGGTTGGGAAAATGGATATTAAATCGTATATGATAGGGAGCTTCATACCATTGAGTGTCAGAGGGTCACCCTCAATGGGTCACCCCTACCCTACAACCCATTTCCTACATATCGGCAGCTGACCTACAAGTAACACCTTGAAGCGCTCCATGCTAAAGTCTCAGAACGGAACAACCTCCTGTGCTGCTTGGCCGGATCGTCATGGGGCGCCAGCACATCTACTCTTCGAACCAGTGCTCTTGCACTCGTGTACAGCGCCGCTGAGTACGCCGCCCCAGCATGGTGCCGCAGCGCTCATACCAGCAAGCTAGATGCCACCCTCAACGACACCATGTGGATCATCACTGGCTGCCTACGCCCTACTCCGACGGATCTCCTGCCGGTGCTCGCAGGTATCGCACCCGCCAAGCTTCGAAGAGAGTGCTTCACTCATAGCCTGGTGTGCAAGGCCCCATCGGACGCCAAACATCCTTTGCACCACCTCGCCCAGGATTCACAGCAACTGGGACCTCAACGCCTGTCGTCGCGTCGCCCTTTCTCCCGTCATGCAGCGACCCTCTGTGGCTCCGGTTTCAACATACTAGGAGCATGGAGAACCAGCTGGGAACAGACATCACGACCTCCTTAATTCACTGTTGCACCGAACACCACAGCCCCACCCGGCTCAGACATGCCCCGCAAAGAGTGGGTCGCCCTGAACCGGCTCCACACAGGGGTCGTCCGGTTCAACGCCAACATGCATCGTTGGGGGTTGCGTCCATCAGCAGCCTGCGTGTGTGGAGCAGACCAGCAAACAGCGCAGCACGACATTTTCGACTGCACTGTCCTCTGTCCCCCTGGTGGAGGGGTAGACCTCACGGCCCTCGACAACAGCACATTGCCATGGCTACAGCGCCTGGAGGGTGTCACATATCTTCTGCTGCCTCAAACGCAAGAAGAAGAAGAAACCGATTAGTAAATATATTCAAAATTAGCTATTGGCAACATCGGGTTCCCAGAACCCTTTGCATTGGATGGAATGGTGAAAAAGATCACTTTATTATTTTTATTATGGCCACTGAAACTGTCTGAATCAACGAGAACGGATGAGAATGTAGGGAGAATTAAAAAAGGTATTAATATACAATTAGTTTAAAGTAGTCATTGATGACCAGTATGGACTTTGTGGCCTAAGGGCCTGTTTCTATACTTGTCTTTTTATGACTCTGACTATTTAAAAAAGTTATTGGATTCCTGAGATCCCTTGCTATTTCAATGAACTGGTTGTCCAAAGTATTTCAGTGAATGAAGATTGCTTTTCTTTGACCTGTTTCTTTATCCTGACTAAACGTTCATCACCTTGTACACAAAGAACATTTTGCAGAAACTAGAAATCTTATGAAAGACATGGGAAAATGCTAGAAACGCGGGTCAAGCAGCACCCATGAAGTGAGAAATAGAATCAATGTTTTAGGTGGAATATCATTAATTAGAAATGGGGAAAGCTGGAGATGTGCAGGAAGGAGAAGAGAAAATAAATAAAAGTCTTTGGTAGGGATGATGATAGGGGCGGCACGGTAGCGCAGCGGTAGAGTTGCTGCTTTACAGCGAATGCAGCGCCGGAGACTCAGGTTCGATCCTGACTACGGGTGCTGCACTGTAAGGAGTTTGTACGTTCTCCCCGTGACCTGCGTGGGTTTTCTCCGAGATCTTCGGTTTCCTCCCACACTCCAAAGACGTACAGGTATGTAGGTTAATTGGCTGGGTAAATGTAAAAATTGTCCCTAGTGGGTGTAGGATAGTGTTAATGTACGGGGATGGCTGGGCGGCACGGACTTGGAGGGCCGAAAAGGCCTGTTTCCTGCTGTATATATATGATATGATGATAATGTAACAATGTGACATCAGCATCGTTCCATTGCTATTCCAAGTCAAAGGTGAACCATAGAACTTGTTTCTTTTGGGGATCTTCATCTGCAGAAACCTCCCAACCCTGACCCTCTAAGACTTGTCCAGCCGCTGGCACAGTGATCCCGCTGATGTGCACAGCCCTTCCTGATCATCTGCCAAACCATCTGTGCTGATCTCTTCTCTGAACATAGATCTATCCCTCTATGATCCACTTCTTCACCACACAGTAAATGAAATATTACTGCTCTCCTGTGTTTTGCAGCTACTGGTATGATGCTTGTGTTATTCGGAGACTAATTCAGCACATTTCATTTTTTCCTGCACTTGTCATATTGGATTTATTATGTGGTCATAATTAATCATGCCATGCAATTTTACCTCTGTTTAAGCAGGCAGAATTTCAGGTAAAATACCCTGTGGCATAGGATCTTCCCTACCTGACTTCCATTTGCTATCCCTGGTGAAACTGCACCACAGCCTATTAAAAAGTGAAGCTGTGTTTGAAGTGGTCAGTTCATTAAACTGACCAGAGTTGACATCTGATTTTCTGCCTGCCCATCATGTCTCTTTGGAGAGGTGCTATAATTAGATGCACACTGAGGTCCTGTTTGCTTTTGTTTAAGGAAATTTAATCTTCAGTTCAGAGGCTTTATTTACCATGGGATTAGATGGGGTTATGAAAGTCAGAAGAAAGCAGTATCAGTGGATTTTTAGATTTTTTTTTAGATTTAGAGATACAGCGCAGAAACAGGCTCTTTCGGCCCACTGGGTCCGCGCCACCCAGCGATCCCCGCACACTAACACTATCCTACACCCACTAGGGACAATTTTTACATTTTCCCAGCCAATTAACCTACATACCTATATGTCTTTGGAGAATTTTAAGGCAGAGATAGATAGATTCTTGATTAGTACAGGAGTCAGAGATATGGGGAAAAGGGAGGAGAATGGGGTTATGATGGTTAGACAGATCAGCCATGATTGAATGGCGGAGTAGACTTGATGGGCTGAATGACATAATTCTACTCCTTTCACTTATGACCTTATAAAACACTGGTTTCTTTTCCTTTTTTTTACATTTATTAAAAGAAATATGAATGACTTATTATATCATGTAGTTTGATGCACATGGGTGTTGCAGGATTGCCTTCCTGATAGATCCAGCATATGGGTCTCAGTCTGAATGAGAGTGTTTGTAGCTTCCTGGGGTCTCACACAGTGCTGAAAAATCTTGATGGATTGCTGGCAGTGGAAGTTAACTGCTGGCAGTGGAAGTTAACTGCTGACACAAGTTCGAGGAGATACCTTGCAGTGAGTAGGTGGCCTGGAGATTGCTGACCCACTGATTGGTGAGCAACCCCTTCATCCAGCCAGCACCTGACCAGAGAATAGGTAAGTGCTGGCTGTAACTGGTGTCTGGCAGGTTGGATGTTCTCACCAAATAGGTTATTTGGTGAATATGTTTGAAATGCATTGACCTTGAAAAATGAAGTATAAGAAAATAATTGCAGATGCTGGTACAAATCAAAGGTATTTATTCACAAAATGCTGGAGTAACTCAGCAGGTCAGGCAGCATCTCAGGAGAAGAATGGGTGACGTTTCGGGTCGAGACCCTTCTTCAGTCTGAATGCTTTTTCCAGCATTTTGAAAAAAGAAGTAAGCCTTGACCGGAAAATTATTGAAAAGGGTGCTGATGCTACCTGTTTTGATGCTGAGGAATTTGAAGCATCCAGTTTCTTCCTTTATTCTTTTAGTGCACTCTTATAATGATGACCTAGTGATCGTTCAAACAATGGTCCATCTCCTTGCAGTCATTATCCTGAAGCTCGCTCGACCATCACTTGCCTGCCCACAATCTAATATGTACCACCCTACCCATATCAATGAATCTTTTCATGTTACTTTCCTTTCTTCCAACTCTCCCAACCTCCACCGACAATCTGCCAGGCAACTAATTTTCTCAAAGAGCTCCCTTATCCAAGATGTGTAGGAAGGAACTGCAGATGCTGGTTTACACTGAAGATGGACACAAAGTGCTGGAGCAGCTCAGCTGGACAGGCAGCACCTCTGGATAGATGGAATGGGTGATGTTTCGGGTCGAGACCCTTCTTCAGGTGTCAGGAACTCGCTGACAAAAGTCCTCAGCGACACCTAGTATAAGAAGATAACTGCAGATGCTGGTACAAATCGAAGGTTTTTATTCACAAAATGCTGGAGTAACTCAGCAGGTCAGGCAGCATCTCGGGAGAGAAGGCATGGGTTGAAGAAGGATCTCGACCCGAAACGTCACCCATGCCTTCTCTCCCGAGATGCTGCCTGACCTGCTGAGTTACTCCAGCATTTTGTGAATAAAATCCTCAGCGACACCTTCAGCTTTGTGCATGATAGTATATTCCTGCAGGGGTCATGTGTACAATAGGGACACATCTCCTACATGGTGACATGGAGCATTACAGTTCCCAGTTCTCCATATTACACACATAAATTATGAAGATGTCTCAATTTTTATCTTCTTCAGTTTGCAATGGTGAATGACAGTGAAATTCTCTATTTGACTGGCACGCTAATTATCTTTTAATACTGTTATAAAGAATTGTTGGAAGATTTATAGAAAGATATTTAGCCCTGTGACAGAGCATTACTCTTCTAAAACCCTTTTTAATTCCTCTTTTCCAAGGCAATCCATGGATGATAAAAACAGGCATCTGCACTGTTGTAAATTAAAGCATTATATGTTTTAATAGAAAAATTAAAAATACATAAATGTATTAAAAGTAGATGTACAAAAATACCAACATTTTATAAACATTGAACGTTCTCTGTATGCAAAATATGTTTAAGACATTTGAGAATTCAGGCAACATTCTAAACTATTTTCTTGCCTGCCAAACAATGGTAGTATAAACAGGCACTGTGAGGTATATATAATTTGATATCACCAGCAATATCTGGGGAATGTGATTTCTCGTGAACAATACATATAAAAATAAAAAAGCTATTCAGAAAACCAGCAAAAAATAGTGCAGATAGTGACTGAATATTGCACAGAAAAGGACTAAGTGGCTTACTTAAGGACTTCAAGTCTCTTATGTACTTAATCTCAAGTGTAAAATACTTTGTTTCGCCCACAGCTGTTTATGCAATTCATCTGGCCAGACAGCGAGTCACATCAATTTTCTGCTTTTCCATCTGCCATTCTGAAGCGTCACATTTTCAGAGGCACATATTGATTTCATAAAGATTTAACAAGTGTCACATGCCTTTGGTGGTGGTAGGATTTGTAGCCAATCAGCAAGAAATAGAACGCATACCGTGCGGCATTTTGCACAGATCTCCAGGGAAGCAGCAAATCTTAAAACTGTAAAATGTGTCTATTTTTTATTGCTGAGTACTCAGAATGTTCAATCTGTTAACACAGACTCTGCTGAGAAGAATTTCTGAATAGGCCTGGTTTATTGGACCTTTAACATGATAGTGTGATTTGGAAGCAGACAGAGCATCTCGGAGAGCTGAAGCCTTGCTCTGGCTTGAGTTGTCCTTTCCAGTAAAGGAGTGTGCTAAATGCTTCATTTTTGTATGCATTGTTGATCTAGAGTATTCAGAACTGGTTACCTAAGAGGAGAGGAGGGGAAAAAGGGGAAAACGTCATTTATATATTCCAAAAGAATGTTTATTTTTGATAAATTCAGATTCATATGATATCTATACAAGACATTGACACTTCTCTTATCAAGGTATTTCATATTTCCTTGAATCATTAAACTTTGGAAGAAGAACAGTCTGAAGAAGGGTCTCGACCCGAAACATCACCCATTCCTTCTCTCCTGAGATGCTGCCTGACCTGCTGAGTTACTCCAGCATTTTGTGAAATAAATACCTTCGATTTGTACCAGCATCTGCAGTTATTTTCTTAAACTTTGGAAGATATTATCCTTGCAGATTTGATATAATATTTGGATTTAAGTTATCTAAGCAGCTAGATTTTGCGCTCTGAATTTTAATTCTTGAAATATCTATCTGTCATCACCTTATTTTATCTGTTGTTATTGGCTTTATTGAGCCTTATCAATTAAACTGAAACATAACGATCTATCCTTTAACCCTCCCAATGTTGTATCATTGTTTGGTCAGTTTATATTACTCATTTATTAGTGGATTCATTTGTGCCTATTTTCTTTTTCCTTTTGTTGCTGATGCCTTTATAGAATGCCTTACATTCTTTTGATAATTTATTAGTTCCACAGGGAGTTCTGGGAGACCCTCTCTCACGGCTCCCCCTCTGTGATTCCTGGAGCCTGAAAAAGGGTTCCGCCCTGATCCATCACCTGTCCATGCTCTGAAGAAGGGTCCCGACCTGAAATGTCACCTACCCATGTTCTCCAGAGATGCTGCCTGACCCGCTGAGTTACTCCAGTACTTTGTGTCTGCTATTATGTCTTGTTTGCTGACAGCTCTTTTATTAACCTCTTCCCTCAGGTGCTTGTTTCTTCTTAATTTCCACAAACAGGCAGGTTAGAGTACAGCGGTAAAGCAAAAGTGTATATTATTGTGGTGAAGCCGATGCACTGGTATCTATGCAGAGGTGGAACTGTTACATTTACAACGCTTTATAAAGTTCCTCATGAGACGATTGTGGATTGTATAAATGCTGGTAGGCTGATGTCCTTTGATGTACAGACTGATTCTATTGGCACGGACTCACTACTCCTGTGGAACCTCCGTTATGATATGTGGAGTAGCGCGTCTATGGGAAAGCTATCTCATATCTAAAGCTGATATAAGATTGGCATGGAATTGGAAAAATTCCAAAAACGATTCTGGGAAGAGATGATCCACCAAGACTAATTAATTTACAGGTGTCATTGGTGAGATCGTGTTCTGAGATTTGTTGGAAGCATACAATTGCTTTATCATAACATAATATTCTGTGGGAATTCCACAATGTCTTGAATGCTCAAAAGCATTTGATAAGCTGTAGAAGCTATATTGTATATCATAATAAGTTATAGAAAATGAATTAGATATATCTCATTGTAATATCTTGATTGCAAAAAAAATAGTAGAAACATTTTTAAAATAGTTACCTCATGAAAATGACATGCACACTTTCCCTGAAGAAATTCTTTATAACGTCCCATAGTGATACTAAATGTATCAACTACATCAAAACCATAGTTCTTTGCCTTGGAGAGTATTTCCGTATTTTCTTTCCACAGGTTTTGTACTTCTTCCTAAAATAACAAAAAAAATCAAACACATGAAAATACTAGCAAACATCTTGAGTCTTTGGCATATTAATTAAAATTAGGAATTGGAAGTGATTACGTGTTTCACCTTAGTCTTAAATTTTGGGATTAATTTGGATAAGTCTATTTTAGTGATCTATTTAGACAATATTTTAAATTATCCTTAATCCTCAAAGTGTTTACACACCGTTGAAACTATCGTTACTGGGAATCCCTGGATGCTTTAAAATGATGGCAGTAATTCACCTTCTTGTAATGCATACAGTACGAATTCTATAGATAGACACAACGTGCTGGAGTAACTCAGCGCGACAGGCAGCATCTCTGGAGAGAAGGAATGGGTGACGTTTCGGATCGAGACCCTTCTTCAGACTCTATGAATTCTATGATCTACTGACCAAAGAATCCAAAGAAAACTACAGTAGTATTGAAACAATTGTACAGGTACATTGTAGGTTGATTATCTTTATTTTTTTCTTATTATATAGCAAAATTTCATGAGTTCTACTCCTGAAAATCAGATGCTGGTGCTCAAATTTGTAGAGTCTGGAGGCACAGTGATAATTCCAAATCCAAATTATATGATTATATGACATTGTTATCCTCACTTCTCTACCAACAATGGGAATGGTTGGGTGAGATAGATGGGGTGCACAGGATAAAATATTGTCATTGTTTGCTTAACTTTCAATGTCGGTTCTCCAAAAATAACAGGGTATTTTTCCTGAACTCCTTCACCACCCACTCCCACTACTGCACCCCATCAAAATGCTGGTCAATTCCATCTCAAAGCTTGCCTGATTTTTCATTGTCACATCTGTCGAGTTACATCAGGATGCTCACAGCACACAACCAAATTCAGCGTGAGACTTCAGTGCTAGCATTTATCTCAATACAAAAACAGGGATGTAATGCCGAGGCTCTATAAGGCACCGGTCAGAACGCATTTGGAGTATTCTGAGCAATTTTGGGCCCCATATCTGAGAAAGATTGTGCTGGCGCTGCAGCGGGTCCAGAGGAGATTAACGAGAATGATCCCAGGAATGAGTGGGTTAACCTATCATGAGCATTTGATGGCACTGGGCCTGTACTTGCTGGAGTTTACAAGGATGAGGGGGGATCTCATTGAAACTTACCGAATAGTGAAAGGCCTGGATAGAGTGGATGTGGAGAGGATATTTCCACTACCGGGAGAGTCTAGGACCAGAGGTCATAGCCTCGGAATTAAGGGACGTTCCTTTCGGAAGGAGATGAGCAGGAATTTCTTTAGTCAGAGAATGGTGAATCTGGAATTCATTGCCACTGAAGGCTGTGGAGGCCAAGTCAATGGATATTTTTTAGGCAGAGATGGATAGATTCTTGATTAATAATAATAATAATAATAATATATTCCTTTATTCGTCCCACACCAGGGAAATTTACAGTGTTACAGCAGCAAAGTGGATAGCAAGAGAGCAAGAGATCATTCATTATAAATAAAAGATACATAAATTGTCATCAGTTTTCTGTGTGTTCTTAGCTGTTATTGTTGACTCATCTGCTGGGAGCAGTGCTGGTTGTGCAGCCTCACAGCAGCGGGAAGGAAGGACCTCCTATATCTCTCCTTCATGCACTTGGGGTGAAGGAGTCTGTCACTGAAGGAGCTACTCAGTGCAGTGACAGTGTCCTGCATGGGGTGGGAGTCGTTGTCCAGCAGCGATGTTAGTTTTAGTACAAGTGTCAGGGGTTATGGGGAGAAGGTAGGAGGATGGAGTTAGGAGGGAGAGAGAGATCAGCCAAGATGGAATGGCGGAGTAGGCGTGACAGGCCAAATGGCCTAATTCTGCTACCATCACTTATGAACTTATGAATATCTTTTGGTAAACATACGCCGTGTACTGCACATTTCATGCCGATTAAAATTTAAAAAGTGCATCCATGCTCCCAACTCATCCTCAGCTTTTTAATCTTTGAATGACCTTCTGCTCTTGTTTCTTTTTTCTGTCTTAGATTGTGTGGAAAATTTGAACCATTGAAAAAGTTGTTTGACCTGCACAAGGTGGTTTTGTAGAATAAATAATATTCCATAATCTTCTGAAAGTTCTGTTAGACTCCTTTAAAACCGGTCAAGGGATACTTTGATCATGCTATATCTTAGAGCATAACAGTTCATTGCAAATACAGGGATCACTTTGCCTACGCCAATTGCTGTTAGTGTTTACTTTCCGCAAAAGGACCATTTTTCACTTTGCCGAGTCGACTGAGGTGTCTGATGCCAACATTACTTTAGACTCTGGATCTTGTTTTGTAGGACATGAGTTAAGCATGTTAAAGGGTTTAAGGTGAACACCGAGTTTTGCTCTATGAAAGGGCAATGCATTTAATTGGACCTTAAATCCATTAGTACTTCCGTTTACCACACCTGCTGCCAAATCTCCAGTTGCAACCTTGAGACTTTCAAAGGTTTGGATCACACAGTGGTTAAATATTTAATCTCCTGAAATGATACCCTGGGTCTAATTCCGTCATCCTTAAGCTTCAATGAAAGAGTATCCAATGGCTTATGAAATGACCAGGTGGCATACACAAAGCATGTGGTACATTAAGTGTACTGAGACATAGAAGCTGCACTGAAGGATTTCCTCAAGGTTGTCTCTACTTTCTTTGCTGTTGTAATTTATCTACTGTGTCAAACTTTGGGAGGTGTTACCTCCTGAAAGCATGGGGCACTCTCTATAACGACTGCGTTGAGTTTAAAACAATACTTAAATTCCACGATCTTCAATGGAATTCAAAGTTAAAAACATCCATTAATGTTTGAAATGGACATTCATTTAGATGCTTTAAAAATAGATCAGAAAATGTTAAGGAAGAAAAAGGCTGATTTAAAACTTATTTTTCTGTCTGCGATTCAGTAATGATCAATTCATCCCACAAAAAAATGTAAAGTTCTTTAATAGATGTAACTTTTCAGCTAGTGAGTGTACTGAAGAGAAGAATTTCAGAGTATTAGCTCTGATAAAAATGGGCGGGCACAGATGGTTTTGTTCTAAGTCTATGATTGCAGCAGTCATTACTAATTACCATGTAATGGAGGAGGTGAGGAGGCCCCATGAGATCACACAGAGTGGCACAATTCACAGTGGCAATCTCCACACAGGAAACAAATCATGGACTGCCTGAAGCAGGCTTTATTTAATGGGGTAGTTGTGGTGATGTATATGTATGTCTACTGCAATGTCCAATGATCCCCATGCTGGCTGTGCACGTGCCCATCTACCAAGAGTAGCATTGATCGATTGCTTTTTAGTTAATTGGCTGACTACAGACAAACAAATAAATGTGTTTACATCAAACTGCCGGCGTGACATCGGCCGCCTCAAATTTTCCACTCCCCTGACTAACTCCAACCTCTCCCCTCCTGAACGTGCAGCCCTCAACTCACTCCGCAACAACCCGGACTTAATAATTAAACCCGCTGACAAGGGAGGGGCTGTGGTAGTCTGGCGTGCTGACCTCTACCGCACCGAGGCCAGACGACAACTATCAGACACCTCTTCCTACCTATCCCTTGACCATGACCCCACCGATAAACACCAGACCTTCATCACCAGCACCATCACCGACCTCACCAACTCCGGCGAACTACCCCTCAGTGCCTCCAATCTCATAGTTCCCCAGCCCCGCACGGCCCGATTCTACCTCCTACCCAAAATCCACAAACACAATTGTCCCGGCAGACCCATTGTCTCTGCCTGCTCATGCCCCACCGAACTTATCTCTACCTACCTCGACTCCATCCTATCCCCCCTGGTCAAATCCCTCCCCACCTACGTCCAAGACACCTCACACGCTCTCCATCTCCTGGATAACTTCCGGTTCCCAGGCCCCCACTCCCTCATTTTCACCATGGATGTCCAGTCACTCTACACTTCCATCCCCCACAAGGATGGTCTCGAAGCCCTCCGTTTCTTCCTCGACCGTAGAACCAGCCAATCCCCATCGACCAACACTCTCCTCCGCCTAGCAGAGCTGGTTCTTACCCTCAACAACTTCTCCTTTGACTCCTCCCACTTCCTCCAAACCAGAGGCGTGGCTATGGGCACTCGCATGGGCCCTAGCTACGCCTGCCTCTTTGTTGGGTACGTCGAACAATCCCTGTTCCAGACGTACACTGGCCCCATCCCCGAACTCTACCTCCGCTACATCGACGACTGCATTGGTGCTACCTCTTACACCCATGCAGAACTCACTGACTTTATACACTTCACCTCCAATTTCCATCCTGCTCTTAAATATACCTGGACTATCTCTGACATCTCCCTCCCGTTTCTGGACCTCACCATCTCCATCACAGGAGAAAAACTAGTGACGGACATTTATTACAAGCCCACCGACTCGCACAGCTATCTGGACTACACTTCTTCCCACCCGGTCCCCTGCAAAAAGTCTATCCCCTACTCCCAATTCCTCCGTCTACGCCGCATCTGCGCCCGGGATGAGGTGTTTCACACTAGGGCTTCCGAGATGTCCTCGTTTTTCAGAAAACGGGGCTTCCCCTCCTCCATTATAGATGAGGCTCTCACTAGGGTCTCTTCTACATCCCGCAGCTCCGCTCTTGCTCCCCATCCCCACACTCGCAACAAGGACAGGATCCCCCTCGTTCTCACCTTCCACCCCACCAGCCAGCGGATCCAACATATTATCCACCAACATTTCCGTCACCTACAACAGGACCCCACCACTGGCCATATCTTCCCATCCCCTCCCCTCTCTGCGTTCCGCAGAGACCGTTCCCTCCGCAACTCCCTGGTCCACTCGTCCCTTCCTACCCAAACCACCCTAACCCCGGGCACTTTCCCTTGCAACCGCACGAGATGCAACACCTGTCCCTTTACCTCCCCCCTCAACTCCATCAAAGGACCCAAACATTCTTTCCAGGTGAGACAGAGGTTCACCTGCACCTCCTCCAACCTCATCTATTGCATCCGCTGCTCTAGATGTCAACTTATCTATATCGGCGAAACCAAGCGCAGGCTCGGCGATCGCTTCGCTGAACACCTGCGCTCGGTCCGCATTAACGCAACTGATCTCCCGGTGGCCCAGCACTTTAACTCCCCCTCCCATTCCCAGTCTGACCTCTCTGTCATGGGCCTCCTCCAGTGCCATGGTGAGGCCCGCCGGAAGTTGGAGGAGCAGCACCTCATATTTCGCCTGGGCAGTTTGCGGCCCGGTGGTATGAACGTCGACTTCTCCAACTTCAGATAGCTCCTCTGTCCCTCCCTTCCCCTCCTCCTTCCCAGATCTCCCTCTATCTTCCTGTCTCCACCTATATCCTTCCTTTGTCCCACCCCCGACATCAGTCTGAAGAAGGGTCTCGACCCGAAACGTCACCCATTCCTTCTCTCCCGAGATGCTGCCTGACCTGCTGAGTTACTCCAGCATTTTGTGAATAAATCGATTTGTACCAGCATCTGCAGTTATTTTCTTATAATAATGTGTTTACATCTATCTGGAAGTAATTGCATCAATATCTTTGTGAATCAAAGCCAATATCATTTAACGCCCTGGTGGTTCAGATATATCAGAGATATGGGCATTCTTACTGGACTCTGCATTGGCACAGAACTGCTGAGGACTTGAATATTAGCTGAGTGCACACACCACTATCGGATGGCATGTTCAGATATCACATAAGCACATGAACACTTGGTCTCAAACTGTCTTAATTTGCTTCAAAGTTAATTAAGTGACTCTCGGAATAAGATTCCAAAGCAGCTAGGGTAGCACTGAGCAATTTCCATGGTGCCTCTACTTCAAGTTTTCAGTTTGGGCATCATTGTATTGCCACATGATCAAAGATGATTTGAACGCAATCGTTATTATATATAAATATATATATATATATATATATATATATACACACACACACACACACACACACACACACACACACACACACACACACACACACACACACACACACACACACACAGGAGTGTAGGAATTCAGCACCTTAGCTTCCAACCTGCACGAATTAGAACTCTGAAGTACTGAGAGTGCTGCACCTTCTCTATGTAAGCAATGTGTTGTGTGTCCTTATCAGTTGTACCAGCTGCAGTTTGCATCAACTGTATGTATGTTCCTGCTACAAAGAGCAGTGGCAACACTTAGTTCTCAGGCTCAAAAGAATGAACAAATTGTCTGATTAAAGAGAACGTAACTCTTTACATCTGGCTAGATTGCAATCTGGATGTCCACACTTTATGAAGAAAGAAGATAGTTCAGTGAGTCAACGAACATCCTTTTAATTGTGTACTGAACCATCATTATGCACTTGCGGACTATTACTGTGTTGTGCATATTATATAACATCATGCAAAACCTACAAAATGTGAATATGATACGTACAATAAATATTGTTCCAGACACAGAGTACCCTCCAAATTTCATTTTACATGAACCTATAATAGGAATAATAATAAAATAATAAAGCTGAAATAAGATTAGACTTTATTGCCTTCCATCACAGTGAGGAATGTGGGGAACCTTTTATGTAGTTGGGTGTTTTGTTGCTTTTTTTAGTATGGCTGTGTGGTAAACCGAGTTTCACTGTACCTTAATTGGTACACATGCCAATAAAATACCTTTGAACCTTTTGAAAAATATATTGGTGTTAAATATAGTGTGAAGAGTTTTAAATTCTAAAAGATGAGACGTGAAAGAATGGGGCTTCAGTGAGGCAATGCGTGCTTCAGTTCTGCAAGGACTAATGTGTACGTACATATCATTCTCCTCTAGGTCGCTGCTGATTTTAATGTGACAAACAGCATAATGGTCGATTTCTTGCATCTCCTCTTCCTTCAGTACAACCAAAAATTCATCTGCTTTTCTCTGCAGAACACCGAGATCTTCCTGATCAAGTAGCATTAATAGCTACTGGCCCAAGACTAACGCAAAGTATGAAGAAGGATCCCAACTGAACTGCCGTCTGTCCATTCCTTCCACAGATACTGGTTGACTTGTTGATTTCCTCCAGCACTTTGTGTTTTGAAATGAAAACAAACTTGTACCTGTGCTCACAGTACTTGTGCATTTGACTAAATGAAAATGTTGGAAACATTGAGGAGTCCAGGCAACATCTATAAAAAGAGAAACAGTTAAGATTTCAGGTCAAGGAACCTTTGTCAGAATTTAGAAGGGTCTGACCAGAAAAGTTAATTCTGTTTCTCTTGTCACAGTTACTGCCTGACCTACTGAAGGTTTACAGCAATTTTTACTTTTCTTTTACATAAAAATAGATGTCGTTGACTGGTTGATTAGTTTGTGGTTGCAATTAATTCACATTCCAAAATTGGGCAATCAATTGTAAATTACAAAATAATATGTTTCTGTATTTTCCCTTCTTAGGTAGAATATGGACAAAGTATCTTTTTGAGCCATAACTAACAACTAAGATTATTTTAATAATATTTTCAACTTCACCCTACTGATCTCAAGGAATAAAATATAACACAGTTGCTGGAATTAAGCTTACTCCCAAGTCTTCAACAGTATTCTTTACTGCGGTCTACGAGGTGGTAATCATCTAGTTTCTAATAATAAACGGGTCAGTCTCAATAATAAGGATGTGCTGCACACAGTAAAGCTATTTACTGAGTTGTGAATTTGTGGAATTATCCGCCACAGAAGGCAGTGGAGGCCAATTCACTGGATGAATTTAAAAGAGAGTTCGATAGAGCTCTAGGGGCTAGCAGAATCAAGGGATATGGGTAGAAGGCAGGCACGGGTTACTGATTGTGGATGATCAGCCACGATCACAATGAATGGTGGTGCTAGCTCGAAGGGCCAAATGGCCTCCTCCTGCACCTATTTTCTATGTATCTATGTATTTGCAACAACACATTGAAAGCATAACAATTGCAAAACTAAATATTAAGGTTCAGCAATGTGAAGACATGGTCAACTAAGAGTGTCATTAATATCAAAAAAGTTACTATTAACATAACATTGATCGATAAAACGGCACTGACCTAAACAGTTAAGTAAATGGTAGAATTAAAGCACTTCAAGTTGAAACAGTGGGTATAACTAATGTTGAAGGTTGGAATATTAATATGGTGATTAGTTTGAAGTAAGTTGGTTTACAGTGGCAAATCAAGGCAAGCATTTTTAGTCAGTAAGTTTGATTTTGTTGATAATCATTAAAAATATAATAATTTTAATCTTGTGGTATTAAGCTTCATTGTGTTAAAATTAACAATTTGAATTTACAAAGTTAATTTATTTTCAAGGTGCATTCACAATTTTTTCCCCCCTCTTCTGCACTCTTATGCGGTGCCAGTGCATGCCTGGAATAAGGTAAATAAGTAACCCGTTCCCAAACTTATGGCAATGCTGTTCTAGAGCGTCCCAGAGGAACGTAGCAAAGAGTCTGGGGAATAACTGGCCTCTTTTGGCATTCTTCCATGGAGACATAGTTGAGATTGGATACAGTAGATGTCAGCTTTGTTTAGTTCACAGCACTCTCACACTATTTGTTTTTGAGGTTTATAGGCCCAGTGTCTGTCAAAAAGAAATGACTTGAATGCAGAACCTAGGCGAGCATTCCAGAGCTGTGGGGATATTGTCCTTTGAAATTTGCCTTAAAAGAAGGTCTTACAGCTGGATGTAAAGACAAAAAAAGGAACGTCTTCTTCATTCAAAACCGCAAGGAAATTGAGGAATGTGAGAGATTAACTATATGGATTTACCATCATTTGAAACTCAGGAGAATACTTTAGTGCAAGGCAATTATATAGTACTTGCACATCTCCATAAATCTCAAATAAGGTTGGACAAGGTTCCGTATGGTAGGCCACTCTGGAAGGTTAGATCGCATGGGATCCAAGGAGGGATAGCTGAATGAATAGCAAATTGGCTCCATGGAAGGAAGCAGAGGGTGATGGTGGAAGGTTGCTTCTCAGACTGGAGGCCTGTGAGTGGCGGTGTGCCTCAGGGTTCGGTGCTGGGCCCGTTACTGTTTGTCATCTACATCAATGATTTGGATGAGAACATACAGGGCAAGATTAGCAAGTTTGCTGATGATACAAAGTCAGTGGTTTTGCAGATAGTGAAGATGGTTGTGAAAGATTGCAGCAGGATCTGGATCGGTAGGCCTCTGGGTAGTGTTATAGAGCAGAGGGATTCAGGAGTACAGGTGCATGGTTCCTTGAAGTTCGAGTCGCAGGTAAAAGGCTTTTGACCACTTTGGCCTTCGTCAGTCAGAGTATTGAGTAGAGAAGTTAGGAGGTCACGTAGCAGTTGTATAAGAAGTTTGGGAGACCGCATTTAGAATATTGTGTTCACTTCTGGGCGCCATGTTATAGGAAAGATATTGTCAAGCTTGAAAGGGTTCAGAAAAGATTTACGAGGATGTTGCCAGGACTAGAGGGTGTGAGCTACAGGGAGAGGTTGAGTAGGCTGGGTCTCTATTCCATGGAACGCAGGAGGATGAGGGGGGATCTTATAGAGGTATACAAAATCATGAGAGGAATAGATTGGGTAGATGCACAGAGTCTTTTGCCCAGAGTACGGGAATCGAGGACCAGAGGACATAAGTTCAAGGTGAAGGGGAAAAGATTTAATAGGAATCCGAGGGATACATTTTTCACACAAAGGGTGGTGGATGTGTGGAACAAGCTGCCAGAGGAAGTAGTTGAGGCTGGAACTATCCCATCGTTTAAGAAACAATTAGACAGGTACATGGATAGGACAGGTTTGAAGGGATATGGACCAAGCACAGGCAAGTAGGACCAGTGTAGCTGGGACATTGTTGGCCGGTGTGGGTGAGTTGGGCCGAAGGGCCTATTTCCACACTGTATTACTATGACTATGACTCTATAAGAGTCAGATATAGAAAGATACTGAAAGGCCATTTCCTTGTACAGACACAGTCCAGAGGTAGCTGAGGACGCCCGACGTCCACACCTCAATGAGTTTCGGGCCAGCCATCATGTCGAGCTCTTCTTCCATCCCCTCCAACTCTGGGTCTTACTCTATGCAAAGGAATCCTTTCCCCCCCCACCCCCCTCAGTGGCAACCCCTTCTCCCATCTCCTACATTCCCCTTTCTCATGGATCCCTCCTGCCCAACCTTCTACCCTCTCTGGAACTTTTTATTTTTAACTGCCGATGGGACATCAACCATCGTGAATTCTCTACTCCCCGTAATCAGCACAATCTCCCCCCCCCCCCCACTCCACCCCCCACCCCCCTCCTCCCCCCCCACCCCCCTCCTCCCCCCCCCACCCCTCCCTCTGAACGCACAGCTCTATACTCACCTAACAACAATCCCAACATTGTTATTAAACCTGCCAGCAAGGGAGGTGCTATTGCGGGGCTGAACTCGACCGCACTGAGGACAGGTGCTAGCTCTCAGACACGTCCTCATACCGACCCCTTGACACTGACCCTGCAGATGACCACCAGGCCATCATCTCCCAGACTGTTTCCGATCTCATCACCTCTGGCATCTCCCCTCACAGCTCCAACCTTGTCTTTCCACAGCCCCGTACTGCCCGCTTCTACCTCCCCCCAACATCCAACATCCACAAACAGGGTTGCCCTGGCAAGACCCATTGTCTCTGCCTCCTCCTGCCCCACTCAACTTGTCTCCACATCCCTTGATTCCATCCTATTCTCCCCTGTCCACTCCCTTCCCACCTACGTCCGAGACACCTCATGCTCCTTTCTATTCCAATAATTTTCTCCAAGTGCCAAGACCTAATG
The DNA here is from genome assembly GCF_053455715.1 of Rhinoraja longicauda. Taxonomy (NCBI): domain Eukaryota; kingdom Metazoa; phylum Chordata; class Chondrichthyes; order Rajiformes; family Arhynchobatidae; genus Rhinoraja; species Rhinoraja longicauda. The sequence continues at coordinate 35,902,919 of NC_135972.1, forward strand.
TTGTAATCAGAACTGATAGTGACACAAAATGCTGGAGTAACTCAGCGGGTCAGACAGCATCTCTGGAAAAAAGGAATAGGTGATGTTTCGGGTCGAGACCGTTCTTCAGACTGAGAGTCAGGCCTCTGAAGAAGGGTCTTAACCTGAAAAGTCACCTATTCCTTTTCTCCAGGGATGCTGTCTGACCTGCTGAGTTACTCCAGCACTTTGTGTCTATTTTCGGTTTAAACCAGCATCTGCAGTTACTTCCTACACATCACAGCTGATATACTTGACTCATTGGAATGCCAGGGAGATGTGTTCATTCCTAGAAACTTGGCCACATCACAATTTTTGAATTAGGTGAAGCCACTTGTCAAGAAATGAGCGGTGAAAAAAACCTGTTGATTTGTCTGCATACAGTATTTTCTCACAAATTCTGTGAGAGCAAATTTTATTCCATGTCATAAATTTTTGGGTAGTGATTTGTAAATTCTCATAAGTTAAATATTGGTAACCAGAAGAGCTATAATGCAGGGGTGCCTGCATCCACATGCAGGGAAGGATGTGTATTGACAACACAGTCGTCAACTAATATTTAACTTCTTCATAAAATGCTGGAGTAACTCAGCAGGTCAGGCAGCATCTCGGGAGAGAAGGAATGGGCGACGTTTCGGGTCGAGACCCTTCTTCAGACTGAAGAAGGGTCTCGACCCGAAACGTCACCCATTCCTTCTCTCCCGAGATGCTACCTGACCTGCTGAGTTACTCCAGCATTTTGTGAATAAATACCTTCGATTTGTACCAGCATCTGCAGTTATTTTCTTATAATATTTAACTTCTGGTTTGTTTCCATGAGAGTATTATTTAGAAACAGAGCAAACAGATGGAGGTGGAGGATTTCTCAATGGAAAACTGTGAAAATATGAAGAAGTAACTGCATATCTATAAACTAAAACTGTCGTTTGTTTGTTCCTGAACAACGGCACACGACAATTTTAGGCCCACTCATCGTCGTCCCTTTGGTGCTAATGGAATAAGTTTAATTGAAATCAGTGTTATATTTTTTAAGTTATTCACATTTTAAAGTTTAAATCTATCTCCTAGGGATGAAGGGGGGAGGGAGGGGGAGGGAGGGAGGGGGAGCAGGGAGGATAAGGGGGGTTGAGGGGGATGGAGTGGTGGAGTTGATGGGAGGGGAGGGGGAGGGAGGAGAGGGTGCTGCACCAATGCAGGAGAGGTTTGGGCCCAATGGGTCCACTTGGTCTAGTTTTATTCTAAAAGGCCCTGGAAGCAGGGTGTTCTGCCACTATCAACAAATATGTTCTTAAAGTGCATCGTGTGGCTTGTTCAGTAACAGAGAAGCATATATTTCATAACTGGTGCATCTGTTCCATCCTCCAGTCATAGACTGGATTCCTTCCCGAAACCTTTTTCTCCCTTTCATTTAGCCAAAACATGAGAATTCCACAACACTGCTTAGAACTAGACACAACAAAAGCTCTCAGTCCAGACAACATCCTGGTTGTAGTCCTGAAAATGTATCCAGAGAACCAACCTTAACTTAGTTAAACTATTCCTGTACAATCCCAGCATCATCCATCTGGCAATGTGGAAATTTGCCCATATGTGTAATAGAACACAAAAAGCCATCTCAATATACTTCCAATGATCAAAATGTTGTCTACAATGCCTTCAAGCAGCAAATTACTCACGATTACCTTCTTAATAGTGCTCAGTTTGGGTTTTTCCTCAGACTATTGAACTCATGATCTGCTGGTCTCCATGTGAACAAAAGAAATGAAATGTTTCTTGAAAGTGGTTGCCATTGACTTCAAGGCTACCTATGAACGATGACATCAACAACCTCTAGTTTAGTTTAGTTTGGAGATACAGCATGGAAACAGGCCCTTCAGCCCACTGAGTCCACACTGACTATCGATCACTTGTTCACATTAATTCTATGTTATCCTACTTTCGTACCCTCACCCTGCAAACCCGTGTAAATTTACAGACGCCAATTAATCTACAAACCAAAACGTCTTTGGGATGTGGGAGGAAACCAGAACACCTGGAGGAAACCCATGCGGTCACAGGAAGAGCGTGTAAACTATACCCAGGTAGCACCTGGGGTCATGATCAATCCCGAGTCTCTGGCGCTGTGAGGCAGCAGATCTACCAGCTGTGCCACTGTGCCATCTCTAAAACAATTAGAGTGGTTTCCCTTTGATTTCCCATGGTCAGGGATACTTCATTGTCTGGAGTCGCATATAGGAATACAGTTGTGATTGTAGGAGGCCAATGATTTCAACTCCAGGATTTTGCTGTAAGTGTTCTCAGGCGATGTCTTAGAAACAAACCTATTAAGGTTGTTTTTTAAAGAAATAATTTTGGTGCCTTTTTGCCTCTACTGTTTATTCCCACATATTCATTTAATATACAATACCCATTGTATTCCCCCAGCACACTGTATATTCACTCTTCAAATCGGGCTTGTATTACAGCAGATTAAAAGAGTGGAAAACATTTTTTTATCGATCGATGTGACAGGGGCACTACTGATCAGTAAATATTTACTCCCCAATCTCAACTCTCTTGACAAGGATGCATTAAGGTGCATCAAATACTTCCTTTCTATCAGGTCAAGCGTTCAGATGATTTCACAATGTTTGATTCCAGTGAGCAAGACCCGGGCAGCATTCAGGCATGGCCTAACATGTAATGCCTCATTGAGCCAAACTAGCCCCAGGCAATAGCCATCTCCTGCAAGAGAGTCTAATCATCTACCTTTGACATTATCCTTGCCATGAACCTCAGTCTGAAGAAGGGTCTCGACCCAAAACGTCACCCGTTCCTTCTCTCCAGAGATGCTGCCTGTCCCGCTGAGGTACACCAGCATTGTGTGTCTACCTCCGGAGTAACCCAGCATATGCAGTTCCTTCCTATACACATGATGAAATACTTTGCTTGACAATGTATGTGCAACTCCTCTACACCATCAAGAACAAAGCAACTCATGTTGTTAGCACTCCATTCATCACCCCAAAACATTCCTTCCCTCCACCACTGTTGCACAGTACTGCACCATATGCCACCTATAAAACATATTGCGGTTACTCCTGCAGGCTACTTCACCAGCATCTCCTCAATGCTCATCATCTTCTCAAGAGAGTTGGGAATGGGGAGTAAACATTTACTGATCAGTAGTGCCCCGTCCCATAAATGGATTAAAACAAATCCACTCTCTTAACCTGTTGTAATACAACCCTGATTTGAGGAGTGAATATATGCTGAGGGAAAACAATGGGTAGAGCATCCATTAAATGAATAGAAGCGGAAATAAACAGTATAGTGGAAAGGCACCAAAATGATTTATTTAATGAACTACATGAATGAAGTTGTGGAATGTTTGGATTGAAACATTCAAAGATAGACACAAAATGGTGGGGTAACTCAGCAGGGAAGGCAGCATCTCTGGAGAAAATGGAGTAATGAGACTTCTTCAAACTCAACCCAAAATGTCACCTATCCATTATCTTCAAAGAGGCTGCCTGACCCACTGAATTATTTTCAGCATTTTGCGCCTATCTTTGGTATAAACCAGCATCTGCAGTTTCTTTTTATTACATTGAAATATTCAAAGCAGTTAAGAGGAAAAACTCGTCTTGCCAAATGCCTTCATGACCGCTAGTGTAGAATCACTACAGTTGGAAAGGGCTTTGATTTTGCTACCTTGGTAAAATATAGTGCAACTCTATTAAGCTGCCTGTTGTACTTAATGAATAATGCTTGCCTCTGTATTTACTTACTCAACCAAAAAGACACAGTAAACATTGGCCTTCTAATATGCCAGATGCATAATTGCATGTAGCAGAACAATGCCAAAGAAATGCCATTAACTTCTTAAAAAAAAAACTTTGTTTTAAGTCAAGCAATCTAATGTATCCTGTGTTAATGGAAATTCTTGAATAGAAAAATCTATTATAGGCTAAGAAATATAATTTACTTTGTGACCTAAATTAAATTGCCTAATGTTTTATACAAAGATACTCTTTGTCACTGAAACACTTAAAACTACACCTTACCAATGAAATATGAAACAGTGAAGCTCAAGGAGGACAGCAGATAAACTAATTTACTGTTCCTTTTGATCAGTGAGTGTATCATTTTTTCTATTGAACCCACAAACTAATTGATCAATGAAATAAAAAATTAAAAATGCTGCCGATCTGAATGGAAAATGATGATCGAAATGTGTAAAGCACCACAAAGCTATCAGAGAAAGTGCTTGCAAAATGACATTTGTTTCAAATGGTCTCTTACATGGCCTCGTTGATCACTGTGCCCGACAAAACTCAGATAGGTTTACTGGTTAGGAGGTAGACACAAAATGCTGGAGTAACTCAGCAGGTCAGGCAGCATCTCAGGAGAGAAGGGATGGGTGACTGTTTCGGGTTGAGACCCTTCTTCAGACTGATGTCAGGGAAGGGGACGGGACAAATATAGGATGTAGTAGGAGGCAGGAAGACAGTAGGAGAACTGGGAAGGGGGAGGTGAAAGAGAGGGACAGAGGAACTATCTGAAGTTAGAGAAATCAATGTTCATACCGCTGGGGTGTAAACTGCCCAAGCGAAATATGAGATGCAGTTCCTCCAATTTGCGCTGGGCCTCACTATGACAATGGAGGAGGCCCATGACAGAAAGGTCAGATTGGGAGTGGTAGTGGGAGTTGAAGTGCTGAGCCACCGGGAGATCAGGTTGGTTAAGGTGGACTGAGCGAAGGTGTTGAGCGGAACGATCGCCGAGCCTGCGTTTGGTCTTGCCGATGTAGAGAAGTTGAGATGGATGGGAGATCAATTGACTCCAAAACTAATGTTAAATTAAGATTTTGTGAAATACAAATCGGTGAGTGAGCATTTCCCAGAAATGGCATGAAGTTTGAAGGAATAACGGTAAAGCCACATTCACAAAATAATTTCTTTTTGAGGCTAGTCCATAGAATTCCTTGCCTTAAGTTAAACACATTAAGCTCCGCTGTTACATCATTTATAATTGGGTTTAATGTTTATGTCAACTAATCTATGAATAGTTGATATTCAATTAAGTAATATAAGGCTTGGATTTTCTTCAATAATTCCACCTGTAATTGAATGGAATCATGGTAAAAAATCATGGAAAATGCAAATGTACCATCTCATCTCGTGAACTACATCTTTGCTTCCTGTCATGAGTGCTGATGGTCACTACTCCTTCCTTAACAAACATGTAAACAGAGCTCTAGGCAGCTTCCAGCCCACGCCCAAGATACATTTCAGACCTCCTTGCCTCATACACAACTGTTTAAGTGGTCCTGTTATGGGGAGGGGTGGTATTAACATGGTGGTTTCTCAAGAGAGGGCCTTACAGCATTGTCACAACTCCATTCATTCTCATCTGCATTTCCATTCATTCTCATCTGCATTTCCATTCTTGCGAAAGCCTCAGTCCGTGTCAAGAAATCCATTTAGCGTGTGCAGTGAATGGCACTCATGTAACGAGCTGCCAGAGGAGGCACGTACTATAACAATATTTAAAAGACACGTGCACAGGTACATCGATAGGAAAGGATTAGAGGGATATAGAACTAGCTGAAATGAAGCATTTTGTTCAGCATGGACGAGTTGGGTGAAGGACCTGTTTCAGTGGTGTATGACAATGACAGTATGAATATTACCAATCTTTTCGAGCAGTGGTGAGTATGAGCAGATTTAATTTTCCTTACCTTTGCAATTTGTTACTGCTCCATTGCAGTATTTATCCTTGCATGGATAGGACAGGCTGTTTAAAGCAGTCAGTCATTTACTACTATTTTTTATTTCCTTAGGAATTGTCACACAGTGCCTTGAACTTTTTATACGGAAAGCAATGGGCATAGAATCCTTTGTGATTTGCTTCAAATAACCACATGCTCCACATTTGCTTGATGAAGGTTTACGGCAAGCTTGCCTTCACTAGGTGAGACACTAACTGTTGGGATATCAAGTTGCAACTGCACAAGATGTTGGCGTATTGTTTGCAGATCTCGTCACCAGAGCATAGGAAGAATAAGATGAAGATGGATTAAGGATTAAGGAGCTTAAGGATAAGGGGGAAGTCTTTTAGGACCGAGATGAGAAAACATTTCTTCACACAGAGAGTGGTGAGTCTGTGGAATTCTCTGCCACAGAAGGTAGTTGAGGCCAGTTTACTGGCTATATTTAAGAGGGAGTTAGGTGTGGCCCTTTTTGCTAAAGGGATCAGGGGGTATGGAGAGAAGGCAGGTACAGGCTACTGAGCTGGATGATCAGCCATGATCATATTGAATGGCGGTGCAGGCTCGAAGGGCCGAATGGCCTACTCCTGCACCTATTTTCTATGTTTCTATGTTTCTATGGAAAGAGTTCAGAAAAAAGATTTACAATGTTGCCAGGACTGGACGGCTTGTGTTACAAGAAGAGACTGGAATAGCTGGGATGATCTCCCTGGACCAAAGGTGGCTGAAGGGAAACCTTGTTGAGGTTTTTCAAATCATGAGGGTATAGATAAAGTGAATAGTCACAGTCCTTTTCCCAGGATAGGGAAGTCAAAAACTAGAGGGCATAGGTTTAAGGAGAGGAGGAAAAGATGTAAAGGGGACCACAGCAACAAGTTTTTTTACACAGGTTTGAGTTTGAGTATAATTTGTCACGTGTACCACAGTACAGTGAAAAGCTTTTGTTGCGTGCTAACCAGTCAGCAGAAAAACAATACGCGATTACAATCACGCCATCCACGGTGTACAGATACATGATAAACGGAATAACATGGATAATGTTTAATGCAATATAAAGGCAGTAAAGTCCAATCAAAGATAGAGATAGTCTGAAGGTCTCCAATGAGGTAGATAGTAGTTCAGGCTGCTAGGTATATGGAATGAGCTATCAAAGGGAATGTTAGAGGCAGGCACAAAATGCGGGAGTAACTCAGCAGATCAGGCTGCATCTTTGAAGAAAATGGATAGGTATGTTTTGGGTCAGGACCCTTCTTCGCACTGATGGTAGAGGCAAGTACAATTCCAACATTTAAAGACATTTGGACAGGTGCATGGATAGAAAATGTTTAGATGGATCTAGACTCAACACAGGCAAATGGGATTAGCCAAGGGAGGCTTATTTGTCGGCATGGATGAGTTGGACCTAAGGACTTGTTTCTGTACTAATTAACTCCATGCCTCTTTACATGAAACAATTATATTCTGAAAATAAGGATCTATATATAGTACATTGGGAGATGGACTTTATTTACATTTTCTTATAAGAAGGAGCACGCTGCCTTTTTTTGATTTCCCAGGTTTTGTAAGGGAATTTAGTAGATATTCATACAGAATACATCTGGTGAAAGAATATGAAGACAGACTAATGGGGTATTTCACAAAGTAAGAGACAGACTGTTGGCAAAACAGATTGCAAGTGCAATCCTGTGCACCAGTTGCGGGTAATGTTGATTACAATGCACTTGACTCAGCAGAGCAGGTGTATGGTCACATTGCTGATTTACTGTTGTACAGACTAGCTGCTTTGTTGTACTGCCCCAGAACATCGATCGGGACAGTGCACGTATATTTAATCATGCTGTCAACTACACAAGATGTATCTTTTCAAGTCATGGTGAATAATAAACTCCCACAAAATGTTATCTCCCAATATATATCTGCCAAGGGAGGCCTTTTGTCTGCAGCCATACAGGTCTGTCAGGGGGGGAGGTGGTTACTCCACAAAATGATCAGACATGAAGTGAGTCAGTAAGCCTCTACTATATACTTTATTATATGCTTTGTTAATATCCAATTAAAATCAGGACTATATTTATCTGTTGCTGATAAAACCTTAGGTTCCTTCCAAATGTCACCTCGGAATTTATTTCTGAGACATGAATTTTGTCACAACTAATAAACAAACATGTTAAATGTTGTTCTGAACTGTTTCACTTTACAGACATTCAGACATTCAATGTAATGCAAATCCCATTGATTATAAATGATTCTGGAACCCTCTGAATGATGTACAATTAATTTTCAACCAACAAAAGTAAAGGAAACTATGCAAGGTTAAGATGACCTTGAAAATGAATTTGTTATATGAATGAATCTGTTGAAAAGGTGAACCTTTCGTTGACCCTATCCTGAGTGTACATTTTTCTACATGTCTACACTGAATAGTGAAGAACTGCTTGTCTGGTAACACGGTTACTTAGATTTATTGTAGATAGATTTACTTAGATGGATTTCATACAGCAACACAATTTGCAATGGTGAGTTGATCAGCAATGACGTAAGTCTTCCAGTGGCAGGCAGTGTATAATTTTTTTTGATGAACTGGTAATTCCATGATATATTGAATGGCCATTCCTTCCCTGGATGTGAGAATTTTACAATTGAATTGAACTGATTCCAATTAATGCCAATTTTAAATTAATTGAGTGAATACTTCAGAACAAAGTTTGAAAAATGAAAGTTTGAGTACGAGTGTTATTTAAATATTTTAAGCATGCCTAATCATGCTCTTGCTCTTCACTGTTATAAGGATGTCAGGAAGGGTAGGAATAGTTTTAATAGCATTAGATTGTGCTGCAAGCACCAGTAAATTATTCTTAGTCTAATGCATCCACTTTTAAAAATAAGCCGATGGGTTTACCTGTGCAAAACATATTTTAATGTTTGAACTGAACTATACACCTCAAGCAGACTTTCAGCATCCAAATAAGATTGTTTTTTAAGGTAGCGACCCCTATGTTTTTAGTTTTAGTTTTTAGTTTTTTTAGTTTTAGAGATACAGTGCAGAAACAGTACCCTTTGGCCCACCGAGTCCGCACCGACCAGAAATCCCTGCACATTAACACTACCCTACACTAAGGACAATTTTGCATTTATACTGAGCCAATTAACCTACAAACCTGTATGTCTTTGGAGTGTGCAGAATCCCCCACCCCCCCAAAATAAAACAACTCGCGCAAACGACCGCACAATAATGGAAGTTCTCGGTGCAGTAGACATAGCCAGATTCTGCAAGTGCTTCAGAGATCTTGTATTTTAATTTTATTTGGAATGAATCGCATTGCGGAATCAGTTTGAGATTGCTATTGCAAAACGCAACTTAGTTTTGGTTTATATCACATCGCGACTTAGCCTGGTTTGCTCTGGGTGAATTATAATGGCAACTAAATGTTTCATCTTGCAAGGTATCTGTAAGTAAGGGGAGAGCAACTATGGTTGGATAGTCAGGGGAACATATCCCCACTGAGGCATGGATAATCAAAACGTGGAAATGTCACTTAATCAATCAAAATAAAATTGTGGAGAAAGTGAAACAAAGTGAAGCAATGAAAGAGAGATAAGACACAGAACAAAGATCAATATTAAATAGAAGTTTCTCTTCTTAACATTTTAAAAATGAGAAGGAATGAAAGTAACATTGTGAAAAGTAATTTTTGGTGACGGTTTGTTTAACTGTAAATAAATTCATAATTTATTAAAAATTACAAACAGTAAATTGGACAAGTACTATCTAACAAAGTTCTGGTCTAACCTTAATAACCTTTGGGACAGCACGGTGGTGCAGTGGTAGAGTTGCCGTTTTACAGCGCCAGAGACCTGGATTCGATCCTGACTACGGGTGCTGTCTGTACAGAGTTTGTACGTTCTCCCTATGACCTGCGTGTTTTCTCCAAGATCGTCGGTTTCCTCCCACACTCCAAAGACGTACAGGCTTATAGGCTAATTTGCTTGGTAAAAATTGTAAATTGTCCCTAGTGTGTGTAAGATGGTGTAAGTGTGCAGGGATTGCTGGTCAACGTGGACTCGGTTGGCCGAAGAGCCTGTTGCTGTGCTGTATCTCCAAAACTAAACCCTAAAATCAAGGTTTGTTAGTGAGATGCTATTAAATCAAGATAAGATTTAATAAATCAAGAAGGAGTAGGGCAGTTCATTCAGCAAGATGATGATATTTCTGTTTAACTATGAAGGTACAGCCATTGGAAGTCACTGTCCAACTTAACTTGAACAATGATGCACACTTATCGTCTTCTCCCTTATTTTCAAACTAAATAAAATCGCATCCTGAAAATCCTCAACTCGGATTGTGGTATATTGGTGTACCTAGAACTGGTAGGTAATTGGCGTTCTGCATGGTCTCTGCCTCCTCCCATTGGGAAAAATAATGGACGGTTCAGTACACAGTTCTCCCTGGTATAGACAATTCATCTTGGTATTACTGAAAAATGCGAGAACAATATGATCATTTCCATGCCACTCAGTAATTTGTCTTTCTTGGAGTCTTCCGTAAGTCTAGACCATTAGTGTTAAAATTTGGTGCTTATAGTACTTTTCCAATAATGATCAGAAAGTGATGGACTGATGTCAGGAATGCAACAATGAAGAAAATAAAAGATTTCCTTTTAAGATAAGTTATGACCAGGACTAACCAAAGTCCTTAGGCTAGTTGGGTATTGTTCATGTCTGTCAGTGAGGAGAATACCAGAATACATCTGTAAATGTTGTCAGTCTTTTAAATTGCATCTAGAGGTTAATCAATAAATTGTTTTAGTGAAATCGTATCTTGATGCAATAAGGTCATCCAATCATAAATGTCAACCTGCTTGTTTGAAGATTTTCAATGTTGACACAGTGACATATGCTTGACATAATGCAGGAAGGGAGGAAATGAAAAGGTGGAAATGCGCTGCTGGATATTGGAGAGAGAGCAAATGACCAGAGATGGGAATAAAAAAGTTTGAGGCATGAAATAAGGGAACACAATGTGAAGCTCAGTATAAAAGTGCAAGTTCAATGTACAAAGGATCAGTTACATAGGGAACACTTTCATCGGTACCATTTGAAACCATAGAAACTAAGAGTGGAGCAATCAAGTTCGTGAAAAAAAATCTCACTGGTTGAATGGTATATCTATCCTGGCACAATGAATTATTTAGGTAGTTTTCCTGTCTAATTTACCAGATGTCTCAAATCTACTGTGAAAATAATTTGAAAAAGACATTATCCGTACGGTTGGGCGGCATGGTGGTCTTTTGAAGTCTATTGCTTAGTTACAGAGACTCCAGTGTTGATGTATGTTGTAGCAGGTGAGGAATGGTATTGGCATTTCTATTGCAAGAATAGAGGCAATATGCAGGAAGGGAAATAATCCTCAATGTATGACTTGCAAGTGTTTGCATTAGCTCAATGCAGAAATTTTTCATGCAGATCGAAAAACATGCAGCTGCATCATTTAGATGAGCAATTTGTTTTTAGTTTAGAGATACAGCGCGGAAACAGGCCCTTCAGCCCACTGTGCCCGCGCCAACCAGCAATCCCCGCACACTAACACTATCCTACACATACATTTATAACAAGCCAATTAACCTGCAATCCTGCACGTCTGGAGTGTGGGAGGAAACCGAAGATCCCGGAGAAAACCCACACGGTCACGGGGAGAACGTACAAACTCTGTACAGACAGCACCAATAGTCAGTAGGGGAAAAAAACTTGCAGATGCTGGTTTAAATCGAAGGTAGACACAAAATGCTGGAGTAACTCAGCGGGTCAGGTAGCATCTCTGGAGAGAAGGAACGGGTGATTGTTTCGGGTTGAGACTCTTTTTCAGACTGATGTCAGGGAAGGGGACGGGACAAATATAGAATGTAGTAGGAGACAGGAAGACAGTAGGAGAACTGGGAAGGGGGAGGGGAAAGAGAGGGACAGAGGAACTATCGGAAGTTAGAGAAGTCAATGTTCATACCGCTGGGGTGAAAACTGCCCAAGCGAAATATGAGATGCAGTTCCTCCAAAAAACTGCAGATGCTGGTTTAAATCAAAGACAGACACAAAATGCTGGAGTAACTCAGCGGGTCAGGTAGCATCTCTGGAGAGAAGGAATGGGTGATGTTTCGGGTCGAGACCCTTCTTCAGACTGAGCACCCATAGTCAGGCTTGAATCCGGGTCTCTGGCGCTGTAAACACGCTGTAAGGCAGTAACTCTACCGCTGCGCCACCATGAATCCCAATGTTACATCAATATGTATATAAAAGGACTAATCATAACCATACCCAGTGTAACTTGTGAAATAAAAACTAATAGTTGTTTTTAATGATAATTTGATTCTTAAAGACAAAAAGAGGCAATCTGAGGTGACAGATTAATATACAATATGTCAATTGGGACAAAAGGTATCAAATAATTGCACCTGAAAGACGGAGACCTGTTTAAAAGTATTCATTGAAGAAATTTGAGTGAGAAACAAAACAAATTAAGGTAAAAGGAATTGGAATGAAAATACCCAATCAGTATTTGAAAGCCAGCTGCTGGATTAAATTTACATTAATGTTTCACTGGCTCGGGGGCAGGCAGGAGAAGAAACTGACCCTCTGAGAAAGTATGTTTGGCTTGCTCGTTAGTACCATTTATAATGGAAATAATGCACAGGAAAGGAACATGGCTTAAACTTTGATTTATGTTATTTCAATTATCTGTAATGTGGCCGTCCTCGACTACCCTTCTACATCTCTTATGGCACCAATTTTAAAGCGGAATCTAATTGATGCACTTGCGCTTTGAAAGAATTAGAAAGTGAAATTAAATATAGTCTCAGCCACTTATATTTTTGAGCGGATAGGTAGATATTGCCGACAGTGGCATAGGGTAGACAGTAGGAGTCGTTTTCTCTGGGTGGAAATGACAAAGGCTAGGGGGCATAGCTTTAAGGTGTGAGGGGTAAAGTTGAAAGGAAATGTGTAGCACTTGTTTTTATTTTACGCAAAGGGTGGTAGGTGCCTGGAATTGCTGCCAGGGATGGTAGTGGAAGCAGATACGATAATGGCGTTTAAGAGGCTCTTAGGAAGGCATGTGGATATGCAGCGAATGGAGGGATGTGGATCATGAACAGGCAAATGAGATAAGTTTATCTTGGCATCATGTTCGTACAGATACTGTTGGCCTATGTTTATTGCTATGTGTATGTCTGTGTAATCATCCTTCACTGTAACCCTGGAACCTAATGTAGCATATCCAGTCTATTTTAGATGTATCGTAAATATAAAGGGGATGGCGTAAAAAGGGGATGTCAAGTCCTTTGCGTGGCAAGAGCAGCGTGGGAAATGTTCATTTGACCGCATGGCGACGTGCATCGTGCTGCGAATATCACAGAAATGACAAAGCTTTGGGTCAGATAGAAGCTTCTGCACAAACTACAAGATTATGATGTTCTCCGACGCACCATATTTTGGTAGCACAGTGGATCATGGGAAATTAAGTTATCCATTTGCAATAATTGCTTATTTCTCTTAAAATTGAAATATTTACAATTCACAAGAAGTTTGATATTTCTTGAACATTTCAGTCTAAATGTTAACAGTTTGAAAATGTATCTTCTTAACTATTCCCAAATAGGGAGAAGACAAACTAAATTAAGCATTTTAAATCTTCGGTATGGATTAGCAAATTTCTATTGGATATCGAAGAAATCCAAATTTCTATTGGACATGGTGGATGTTAATCATTTTCTTTATACCTACTTAACCTCCATCCATATTTTGTGATTAGATTCCATTTGACAATGGAAGAAAACTACTGCATGTTGTTCGCATTACACGTTCTGCTTTTGCGTGTTTTACACTGGTGTTTGTCCGACCGCTGGAAGACAAAGAAGGGAGAGATTGAACTTTTTTTTCGCCTTCCATCACAGTGAAGAATGCGGAGGAGTCACTGTGGTGGATGTTCATGTTAAAATGTATTTTGTGTGTTCTGTTGCTTTTTATTGGTATGACTGTATGGCAAATGAAATTCCTCGTATGTTGCCAAACACACTTGGCTAATAAAGTATGATTATGATTTATTCGCCAGCATTTGGTGTAGCTTGTACATTGTTGATCTCAATAGGGGTTCATCATTCCATGTACATTTGACCAAATTGATAACATTTAATGGTTCCTGTATAGAATACGTATGGCATGGTTCCTACAAAAGCTGAACAACACACATCTATAAGATTGGAGTCAGTGGAAAGAGACAATGCTTTTGAAGCCAAGCAAAAGTTATGTTGAATCCAAAGCAGTTTAGGAACATGTTGTTCACCATGATAGAAATTCAACAATCCCAACAAATAAACATTTGCTTACCAAAGACAAAGATCGGATTCCATCCACGGGAAGGTGAAATCCCATTCCTATGGTTTTTATGATTACAAGAATATTCAAAAGATTCTGCCTGCAAAGCAAAATATAAAGTATGTAAAAACAAAGATTTTTTGGTTGTATATTTCAATAACGCAAATCACCATTTTTGATTATCTTAATCCTCACTCAAAATACCTTGGATTGTCCAAGAAGATAGTTCTCCTACCTATCTGTATTTGTCCATTGCCATGATCTTGGGTTGGCCGGTGAATAGTAAAGTGAGCATGTCACCTCATTGTGACATGCAAACTAAAAGTCAAAGTAATTTTCAAGTACCAGAGCAGTGGAGACACGTGTGGCATTGTCAAGTGGACACAGGTTCTAACTGGAGTAAAGGTAATTTGGTGGATGGGCAATAATAACAGAAAATATTTTTTCATGCAAAATATGGCCAGTGTTCAGATAAAATATCCATTGTGATGAGAAATGAAATTCCTTAAAATAATTATGGAACTATGAGGTGCACCAATGCTAGAAACTACAAGGCCCATCTAGATCTGGCAGACCGCATAGTAGGAAAAAAACTGCAGATGCTGATTAAATCCAAGGTAGACGCAAAATGCTGGAGTAACTCAGCAGGTCAGGCAGAATCTCGGGAGAGAAGGAATGGGTGACGTTTCGGGTCGAGACCCTTCTTCAGACTGATGTCAGGGGAGGGGGTGGGACAAAGATAGGATGTAGTCGGAGACAAGAAGACTAGTGGGAGAACTGGGAAGGGGGAGAGGATAGAGAGGGGAAGCAGGGACTACCTGAAGTTAGAGAAGACAATGTTCATACCGCTGGGGTGTTAACTGCCCAAGCGAAATATGAGATGCTGTTCCTCCAATTTGCGCTGGGCCTCACTCTGACAATGGAGGAGGCTCAGGACAGAAAGGCCAGATTGGGCATGGGTTGAAGTGCTGAGCCACCAGAAGATCAGGTTGGTTGAGACGGACTGAGCGGAGGTGTTCAGCGAAACGATCGCCGAGCCCACATAATTTAGTAGGGCAGCTACTGGAGCTGCTGCCTCACAGCTCCGGTGCTTAAGGTTTATTTTCTCTGGTGCTGTCTAGGTAGGGTTTGCATCTCCTTCCTGTGACCACAAAACCACAATAAGTAGCACAATGTGTTGATGAAGGCAGTGCAGTTGTTGGATGAATAATGGGTAATAATGAATCAGGGTACAGAAGGGAAATGGACAAAACGATGGCAAATAGAATTTAATCCTCTTGTGAGGTGATGGCATTAGGGTAAAGTAAGAAAGGGAGTATGGATGTAGTAAATGGTGGGGATTGAGCATGAAGAAGCAGGGGTACCTTGTCATTCAAGGGGAAGGATTCCTGAAGAAGGCAGCGCAAGGTAAATAAGGAAGTAAGGATGGCATATGGGATACTAACTTCCATGTGCTGAGGCATAGAATATAAGAGCAATGAGTTAGGACACAACTTTACAGAACGTTGGTTATGCAACAATGCTGTATATTGTCCAGTTCTGGTCACCATTCCAGAGGAGGGATGTGATTGCACAGGAGGAGTGCAGAAGAGATTTACCAGGATAGTGTCTGGATGGAGAGTTTCAGTTAGGAGGAGAAACTGGATCATCCCTTTGAGGAAGTATCAGTCTTGTTTGATCGTATTTTATTTATTTTTTACAGAATTTAATGTAATGCCTCCTGGAAAACCCACAGGCTGTCTTATTGACCTTCTGAAACAAAATCCACTAGATTGATTAATAAGGGTTTCAGGGGTTATGGGGAGAAGGCAGAAGAATAGGGTTGAGTGGGAAAGATAGATTAGCCATGATTGAATGGTGTAGTAGACTTGATGGGTCGAATGGCCTAATTCTGCTGCTATAATTTATGAATTTATGAGATTAGTCAGTCGTGCTTTATCCCTAAATTCAGACAGCTTTTGTCCATTACAACAAAATAATTCTTTTTTTTTTGTGATCCACACTTCTTTGTAACACTTTGTTGGTGGTGCTGGTGGGCTGGAGGCCGTGCATGGGGAAGGGGACAAGTGTGGAGTAACAGTTACTTTCTGGAGATTTGGTTGCCTTCGATTCCTCTGCTCACTGAGTCCCCAGTGTATGTGGAGCAGATTCCCAGTGAGAATACCACAAACATTTAAAAACATTCAAAGAACAATAAAACTGAATTTTACTGCTGAAAATTGTTAAATTCTATAAAAAAGAGACTTAAAAAATAAAGTTGAAAGACCATTTATACACAAATAAATACATTTGTTAATTAATTTAAAGACAAAATACCTTCCAACTATTCCTGTCTTTATGAAGGAAGTGGAGTTACTAAATTAATGTCGTACAGATTCAGTGGGCAGCCATGTAACTTGTGCAAGGGAAAGTGCAAACATTTTGGCTCCGTGGCAGGATTCCATGTCCAATGTCAGGATGCGGTCTGAACAACACCACAAATACTTTGGGACAATCCAATTCCCAAATTCTTGACTGAACGTGCAGGGAAATGCTGGCAATCCCTCCCCTCCCTCAACTCCAGCCTTTGTGTTTCCACGTCTCACTACTGAAAGCCACTTGCTGTGGCTCAAATTGTATGTTTCCCATTTATTGAAATGTCCAGTTTCATCGTCTTTCCTTAAATACCTTATGTGAAACACGTAGCTTCCATTCATGTCCAGCTTTTAGCCCGGTCTTCATAATTTAGATTTAGGTTTATTATTGTCATGTGTACTGAGGTACAGTGAAAAGCTTTGTTTTGCATGCTATCCTATCAAATCAGATAATACTGTACATCAATACAGACAAGCCAAACTTAAGTATAATAGGTAGGATGAAGGGAAAGAGACATTGAAGAATATGGTTCGAGATTTACAGGTGGAAAAGAGATTTAAACGAGTAGGATGATTGTCTCAGATGATCGTAGCTCCTCCACTGGGACCTGACAAACTCCCCCACCAGCTTTGGTAATGGACACAAAATGCTGGAGTAACAGCAGGACAGCCTGTCAAAAGGAACTGCAGATACTTGTTTAAACCAAGGATAAACACAAAATGCTGAAGTAATTACTCCAGTAGTTACTCCAGCATTTTGTGTTTATCTTCGGTTTAAACCAGCATCTGCAGTTCTTTCCTATACATTTTGCCTGCTTTGGTCATGGTCTCAATGCACTGTTTGCCAATACAATGTGTGGTAATTTTCCCTCTGCCTTCTTGGTGCTTCTCACAGATTCTGACTTATCATCTGGATCTTTTCTCCCCATTCCTTCAACCTGGCTTATACAAGAGGCAGTCCCCAGGTTATGGCAGGGTTCCATTCCTGAAAACTGTTCTTAATCTGAACTGTTTGTAAGTTAGAAGAACAAGAAAACCATGGGAGAGGACCATAGAAACAGCTATAGACACAAAAATGCTGGAGTAACTCAGCGGGACAGGCAGCATCTCTGGAGAGAAGGAATGGGTGACATTTCAGGTTGAGACTCTTCTTCAGATCTCGACCCGAAGTGTCACCCATTCCTTCTCTCCAGAGGTGCTGCCTGTCCCGTTGAGTTACTCCAGTATTTTGTGTCCATCTTCAGTTTAAACCAACATCTGCAGTACCTTCCTACACTCCTACACATAGAAACAGCTATGATGGAAGAGCGCTGAGTCATGGGAATTTTGTTTTTTTTGCATGTAACAAAAAAGACAACTATAACATAACAGGTATAACAGAGCTTTATTTGTCGTTCGGTACCGAAGTACCGAACGAAACTACATAGCAGTCATAGAAAAAAAACAAAGAACACAAGACACATAACCCCAACACAAACGTCCATCACAGTGACTCCAAACACCCCCTCACTGTGATGGAGGCAACAAAACTTCCACTCTCTTCCCCACGCCCACGGACAGACAGCTCGTCCCCGACCGACCCGCACAGTTCCCGCACCGGGCGCTGAAACGTCCCGCGGCCGAACCGGGCGATGAAAGGCCCGCAACCAAGCCTTGCGCAGCTAAGTCCCGTGGTCGAGCCGCACCAGCGATGAAAAGCCCCGCAGCCGAGCCGCACCGGGCGATTTTAAGTCCCGCAGCCGAGCCGCACCAGCGGTGAAAAGTCCCGCAGCCGAGCTGCACCGGGCGATGTTAAGCCCCGCAGCCGAGCCGCACCGGGCACTGTTAAGTTCAGCGGCCAAGCCGCACCGGGATGTAGAGTCCAGCGGCCAAGCCGCACCGGGTGATGTAAAGTCCAGCGGCCGAGCCGCAGCGGGCGATGTTAGGCCCCGCAGCCGAGCTGCACCGGGTGATGTTAGGCCCCGCAGCCGAGCCGCACCCCGCGCCGTGAGGAAGAGAAAAGTTCCCCCCCCCCACCCACCCACACCACTGAATTGACTCATTTAGTAATTTGCTCAGAAAACCATCAAGTGGCAATTGAAGTTTGAGATGATAATTTGAAAGTATTTTGACAAATGAAAATTGCTTAATTTTCAACTCAAACACATTACAGCATTGAAGACTATAAAATTAATTGATTTGCCATAAACATGATCAGCCATTGTTGTTTGGTTTTTATCTCGCCCAGTATGCAAATTAAGATTATGGTCTCATTGAGTATCCTGAGTAGTAAGAGACCAGCGCAGTGCAGTCTCAACAAGGTTTCAGCATTTGGGCGAGTTCAGCCTTGAATTGCAGCTGGACGAATATTAAATTTAAGGGAGTGGATGACACAATTGATCAGTGCTGAAATGTCCTAAGTGCAATGTTTTAATTAATGAAGAAGCTGAAGCCCAGGATGTGCGATACCTACATGATGAGGGATGTCCCTGCTGCAATCTGCGAGATTTAAGGATTATTTTGTGTAAATAAGGGGTCCCCAACTAATTGGACTAGCTCAAGTTTCTGAGGCTAATAACACACCATCGCCTTGGAGAATCGAGCTGTGTTTCTGGAATGCACATTAGCAAAGAAAGGATCGATGACCATCTCCTCATCTAAGGTGGCAAAGTCATGATTATTTGAGAAGCAGGGACACAACAAGCTACTCTTGTCAAAGTAGAAGTTAATTGCAGGAAATTGGTGATAATATTACAACGTAGGTATGGGTTGAGATAAGAAGAGATACTTTATTGTCACATCTACCATGAAGGTACAGATGCTCCTCAGCTTCTGATGGGGTTCCGTTCCGAGAAACCCATCGCAAACTGAAAATATTGTAAGTCGAAATGCATTAAATACACGTGATCACCTGACCGGAGTGAGCGGCGGCTCGCCACGGGTCACTGCCGTTTGCACCATCGCAAAGTCGAAATATCGCAAGTCAAAGCATCCTAAGACAGGGAGCATCTGTACAGTGAAATTCTTTGATTTTACATGCATGGTACACAAAACAGTTGCCACAAGGCGCAGGCAAAGTTACAAAGTATCCTACAATATTGCTGGTCCCTTCTTGCCCCTCCCACCACCACAGGTCCCTCTTGTTCTCAGCGCCCCCCCCCCCCCCCATGCCGGGTCCCCTTTGTTCTTCGCGACCGCGACCTCATGTTCCACCACCCTCCTCGTTCTTGGTCAATGCTGGTGGCTCGGGCCCGAGTTCGGAGTCTGCGGTGTGTGGGGCCGTCAATCCCACCGGTAGGTCCTCCATTGACGGTCTGCGGCAAGCTATTCCTGGCCCGTGGCGGGCGCTCCTCCATTGCCGTTGGTCCGCAGCGAGCGATTTGCGATGGGCGGTGCTCCGTCGTCAATCCACGGCGATGGTGAGCCGGGCCCATCTGCCGGGACCCTCCTGTCAGCACTCTGCCCTGTGGGTTCTTCTTAACTGCTCCCAATACTGCAGCATTGCTTCCCATACTGCAGCGCTGCTCCCACTACTGCAACACTGCTCCCAATACCGCAGCGCTGTTCCAATACTGCAGCACTGTGTCCAATACTGCAGCACTGTATCCCAATACTGCAGCACTGTGTCCAATACTGCAGCACTGTGTCCAATACGGCAGCACTGCTCCCAATACTGCAGCACTGCTCCCAATACTGCAGCACTGTGTCCAATACTGCAGCACTGTGTCCAATACTGCAGCACTGCTCCCAATACTGCAGCGCTGCTCCCAATACTGCAGCACTGTGTCCAATACTGCAGCACTGTGTCCAATACTGCAGCACTGCTCGCAATACTGCAGCACTGCTCCCAATACTGCAGCGCTGCTCCCAATACTGCAGCACTGCTCCCAATACTGCAGCACTGTGTCCAATACTGCAGCACTGTGTCCAATACTGCAGCACTGTGTTCAATACTGCAGCACTGTGTCCCAATACTGCAGCACTGTGTCCCAATACTGCAGCACTGTGTCCCAATACTGCAGCACTGTGTCCCAATACTGCAGCACTGTGTCCAATACTGCAGCACTGTGTCCAATACTGCAGCACTGCTCCCAATACTGCAGCACTGTGTACCAATACTGCAGCACTGCTCCCAATACTGCAGGATTCTTGGACCTAGAGCGCAGAATGTCTGTTGTCCAAGTATCAAAGTGAGATGCACAATGCATTGGAATCAAAGACAATAGAAATCCATAGAAATTGAATAACTGCATTTCTAGCATTTCAGGTTAGAACCACAACATGCTGGAAGTACTCTGCAATTACAAGGAAAGCTCTCCTTCCTCAGACATTTGAGGGGATTTGGCATGTCACCGAATAATCTGTCAAACGTGTCCAGGTGTATGGTGGAAAGTACAGTATACTGACTGGTTGGATCATGGCCTGGTTTGGCAACTTGAACATCCACGAACGTAAGAGGCTGCAGAAAGTGTCGGGCGTTACTCTGTCCATCCCCACCATCAAAGGGATGTATAGGAAGCGCTG
The DNA here is from genome assembly GCF_053455715.1 of Rhinoraja longicauda. NCBI lineage: Eukaryota > Metazoa > Chordata > Chondrichthyes > Rajiformes > Arhynchobatidae > Rhinoraja > Rhinoraja longicauda. The sequence goes on from NC_135972.1 coordinate 35,923,907, forward strand.
CCTCAGGAAGGCAGCTAATAGCATCAAAGCCCCACACCACACTGGCCACATCTCACCTTGCGGCCGCCACCAGGAAGAAAGTACACAATGGACACTGCACGACAATGGCCACTCTACACACTTTGACTTGTACTACCATGGTCTGGTTTACCTAGAATAACTTCATTTATGGTATATTTATTTGTAGTGCTGTTGCGTTAATGTGCCCATAAACCTGCAGCCAGCAGGAATTTAATTGTTATGTCTGGTGCACATGAAATTTAAACACTCTTGTGTCTCTTGATAGACCAAGAAGTATCCGTGCAGAGAGAAAATTAGTTCAACCTTTCAGATTGATGACCTTTCATCTGAATCTTTCCGTAGATGCAGTCTGATATGCTGAGTATTTTCAAAATCTTGCTTCAGCAATTAGGAGGAAGATTGAAGAGGTGAAACTAATTAGTTGTACTATAAAGAAAGTTCTCAGTATCATAAACCGGTGAACAGACAAGCGCAAGGGAGGTAAATGTATGCTGGTGAGATCGGATGAGAGGCAAGTTTAGTTTAGTTTAGTTTAGAGATACAGCGCAAAAACAGGCCCTTGGGGCCCACGGAGTCCGCACCGACCAGTGATCCCCGCACATTAACACTATCCTACACACACTAGGGACAATTTACTCATACACCAAGTCAATTAACCTACATACCTGTACGTCTTTGGGAGGAAACTGAAGATCTCGGAGAAAACCCACGCGGTCACGGGGAGAATGTACAAACTCTGTACAGACAGCACCCTTGGTCAGGATTGAACCCGGGTCTCTAGCGCTGCAAGAGCTGTAAGGCAGCAACTCTACCGCTGCGCCACCGTGCCCGCCCAAGTGTTCATTCTTAGGACATTGAATCTCGTGAAGGATTGGCCTTATGATAGATTGACTTCATATAAACCAGACTGTAAAGAGTAATAGTGAGTGGAATTGAGCTGACAGCCGCCATTGGTTCCAAAGGTAAAATTTTGCGGGTATAATTAGTAAGAGGCACAAATTATTATGAGGAGGTAATCGGTTACTGAAGGAAAATAGGAAGGAGATGCTGGTGTTAAACAGTTCGTCATTTACATCAATTAAATTTTTTCTTCTAACAAATATTGTAAAAAATATACATCATGGTTTGTATTACCTTTGTAAAACCTTGTGTGTAATGTGCAGGTGATGTGTATTTAACCATTGCACACCACCAATAACCAGAACCGTCTGATCATTGTTTTCTAAAGGATGTGACCTGAAAACAATAAGACATAAAGTAATCAAATTAACTGGATTATTTTTCTATATCTGCCCAACATTCAGTTTATAGTTCTGATTTATTTATAATATAATCAACATTTTCAAGATGACGTAACACATTTCTCTTGGTAGTTTGTCTTTAAGGCTGTGGGTGTGATAGAGGTACAGGTGGAGGATGGGGGGGGGAGGGGGATGATCAGGGAGGATTTATGCTTTGAGAGGGTATACTTGGGCGATCGTCCAGTGAGAACTTATAAACAAAAATGGAATAGGGAAATAACTTCAGATGCTGGTACAAATCGAAGGTATCACAAAAAGCTGAAGTAACTCAGCGGGTCAGGCAGCATCTCAGGAGAGAAGGAATGGGTGACATTTCGGGTCGAGACCCTTCTTCAGACTGATGGACGATCACTTTGATGGGACAGGATTGTAGGCCTCCCAATATAAGATCAGGTGTGCAGTGAGGTCGCAGATAGCTGTAACAATAATAGGGTCGTTTTCAGTGTCAGTGTGGGACCTTGAGACTAGTGATCATAATTCTATCATGGTCCACAAGTTAAGATCCTAGGTGGGAACCTACAGAAGTCGACTAAGTGAGACTGTTTGCAGACAAAGGGATGTCGAGCAAGTGTGAGGCTTTTAAAAGTGCGATGGGAAATGTGAAGGAACAGCATGTTCCTGTGGCAGTGAAGGGCAAGGCTGGCAACTTTAGGGAACCCTGGTTGAAGGGAGGCTCGGATCAAAAGAAAGGAGGCGGCAGAGATCAGGTTTAGACAATGGGGATCTAGTGAATGCCACGGCACATGGGATACACTGAAGAGGGAAACCAGGAAGGCAGAAAGAGGGCATGAGGTGGATCAAGAGGCACATTGGGTAAAAGCCTGGCTATGGAGAGAATTGGACCACTTAAAGGCCAGCATAGCTGTCTATGTGTGGATCAACAGGAGATGGGTTAGATATGTAATATTTCTTATTTGTTTTTACTGTGGAAGCTAAGGGATATCAGATATCAGATAAGGTAAGATTGCCAAAGCAGTAATAGAACAGAGAATGATGGAATTACTCAACAGATCACACAGCCTTTGCAGAGAGAGTAAAACACAATGAATGTTTCAGGTGTGTGATCTCTCCTCAGATGGGTTTCGATGAAAAGGCATGAACCTGAAATATTTACCTTTTTTTCTCTCTTTTGGTCCACTGAGTATTTCTGTCAATCTCTGTTTTTATCTCAGGGAATCTTATAGAAACATATAAAATTATAAAAGGACTGGACAAGCTAGATGCAGGAAAAATGTTCTCAATGTTGGGCGAGTCCAGAACCAGGGGCCACAGTCTCAGAATAAAGGGGAGGCCATTTAAAACTGAGGTGAAATAAAACTTTTTCACCCAGAGAGTTGTGAATTTGTGGAATTCTCTGCCACAGAGGGCAGTGGAGGCCGAATCACTGAATGGATTTAAGAAAGAGTTAGATAGAGCTCTAGGGGCTAGTGGAATCAAGGGATATGGGGAGAAGGCAGGCACGGATTATTGATTGGGGAAAATCAGCCATGATCACAATGAATGGCGGTGCTGGCTCGAAGGGCCGAATGGCCTCCTCCTGCACCTATTTTCTATGTTTCTATTTCTAGCATATGCAGGTTTTTGCATTTTGATGAACAAAGTGGGAATGCCCACTCATATTGAAAGACCAGACATTATTCTCTATGAAAAGATTACCAATTGGTTGACTTACAATATGAAAGCTGGCAACTCTGATTGTGTTGCTTGTCTGTAATTTCTTCAGGAGTGAAAGAAGCACAGAAAAAGATTGATAGACACAAAAAGCTGGAGTAACTCAGGCAGCATCTCTGGAGAGAAGGAATGGGTGACATTTTAGGCCGAGACTCTTCTTCAGACCCAACCCGAAACGTCACCCATTCCTTCTCTCCAGTGATGCTGCCTGTCCCGCTGAGTTACTCCAGCTTTTTGTGTCTATCTTTGGTTTAAACCAGCATCTGCAGTTCCTTCCTACACAGAAAACGATTGTATCATTTTCTGAGTTGGTGATAACCAACAGGTCCAGAATTTCATTATGATTTTCAAGCAATTGAAATGCAGGGAATCTCCCGATTTCATTACCAATTTTTAAAGGTAATTTTATTAATTCAAGTAAACAATTTAAATTTGTATTGCAAAGATAATGCATATAACTAAAACAGCAGTTTTCACCTTTTTCATTTTATCTTGTGAGTGCTCCATTACCCATCATAGACAGAGAGTACCTGAAATACCCAAATTTTGGAAATACCTAAAAATGTACTTTACTAATTAAGAAAACCATTGATGCAATCTACTAATGTTTGCTTTATCACTGGGATGTTTAAATGCTATTTTCAGCCATTGAATTAAAATGTAAAATTGTTCCAGGATGCTCAATGGGTATATCCATTTTAGAGCCGTGTCATATTCCATATTCACTAATTGAATTGTTATTGCAAAATGCAAGGGCATTGGACTGTTCCCACAAAGTTATGCCCAAGCAAAGAGTCAGTGGATTTCAAATAAGATTTGAAAATTAATTTGATTTTTGATTTTCAAAAAATCAAATATTGTACCTTTGTATGAGTTGCTCCAAAGCCTTTTGAAATGTTGGTCTCTGATCTAAACTCAGCCAGAACTGAGGATAGTAAGCATAACTAGTGAATGTCTTTCCTCCATTTAAATTGTAATAGAATTTACTGTCGTGAGCTTTGTCCCAGTCCTGCAGAGTTTCATTCACTTCTTCCATCAGGTAGTACATCATTCCCCTGTTGGTGGAATCTCCAATAAAAAGAACCTTATTGATGAAAAAGAAAAATCCATCAGATGTTATATTGAAAATATATTGAAAATATATTGAAAATATCACGATTGAAAATAAAATTCTCCTTGAAAGCAGCAATCTAATTTACTCAGTTATCTCTAAGCATAAAAGAAAAATGTAGGCACCGAGACTTAATGTAAACACACAAGGCTTAATATATATAAGCCTTAACTCAAACATTTTAATTTTAAGGAATTCTAATTATATTTATTTCAGTTTAGTTAAAACGAAACAGGCCCTTCAGCCCACCAAATCCGCACCAACCAGTGATCCCCGCACCCTAACACTGTCCCACACACACTGGGGACAATTTTACACCACTTATATCAAACCAATTAACCTACAAACCTGTACATCTTAGGAATGTGGGAGGAAACCGAAAATCTCGGAGAAAACCCATGCGGTCACAGGGAGAACGTACAAACTCCGTACAGACAGCACCTGTAGTCGGGATCGAACCCGGGTCCCTGGCACTGCAAGCGCTGTAAGGCAGCAACTTTACTGCTGCGCCACCGTGCCTCCTTTTACATTTTAAGTCAATAAAATGTAAGAATATTACCAAAATAATGTCCTGATCAAATAAAGTTAATATAGTCAAACTGAACTAATTCAAAATGTTGCTGGTTTATTTCTCTTTTGATTTGAGCGTGAGTTTTCAGTTATCTTTCAGGGTAACATTACACTATGTGATCAAAGAAATTTTAATTTTCAACTCTCCTTTCCCTATGAAGAAGTCACTCTCCAGCAGCACTATGACTTGCACCATTACTGAGCAGTGTCTTTATACCAACAGGTGCATTATTAGGTTATTTAATTATGTGTACAAATGTGTTTTCAGTTGCGTATACATTTCCATCAAATTTTAATTCATTATGCGCGGCAATCATTTAGACTCTGTCATTTGATTATTCTCGCAGTGCATGACTATATAAATACTCTACCACAACCAGAGAGCAGTGCTGAACTACGATCTACCTCTTTGGTGACCCTCGGACTATTCTTGATTGGACTTTGCTGGCTCTACCTTGCATTTAACGTTATTCCCTTATCATGTGTCTATACACTGCAAACGGCTCGATTGTAATCACGTATAGTCTTTAGCTGACTAGATAACACGCAACAAAAGTTTTTCAATGTATCTCAGTACACGTGACAATAAACTAAAACTGACTAGCTGCAATTAAAGTCATATGGAACAAACCTTTACCTTTCTTCCACTCAGACACTGTTGAAGTTGTATTCTAGTTGGTGAGAGGTGATAACAATTGTCCGGGTGCCACCTTGCCTTCTGCCAATCACAGGTCTGGTTGTCTGAGCAGCTCAGACAAGGAACAAGCCATTGCCCTGAAACAGTAACACAAGGGGCTTTGTCAATAAGATTGTTTTCAAGCAGAGCTTAGTCATAAATTACTTCTTTGCCAATGCTCAGTTTGTGTTCCATCAGCGCTCCTCATCTGCAGACCTCTTTAAGGTTGTGGTCCAAGAAGAGTCAAACAGTAGCTGTGAGATGAGAATGACATTTCTAAATATCGAGGCAGCCCAGGCTGAGCACATCACTAAGGAGCCTGAGTAAAATGGAAGCTAGTGGGCACCAGTGGGAAAACTCCAGTAGATGAATTGAAATCAAACACTCATTATGATGGTGGAGGCTGCAGGGAGATATACAAATGCAGGCTATCGCTGGAGTAGTTTCTCAGGACAATGGTCTTCACGTGTTTTTTCTGTTGCTTCATCAATGATGAAGCAATACATGCTCCTTTACAAGGTGTGTAGGAAGGCACTGCAGATGCTGGTTTAAACAGGATAAACACTAAAAGCTGGAGTAACTCAGCAGGACAGGCAGCATCTCTAGAGAAAAGGAATAGGTGAGGTTTTTTCATTCATTTGAAAGGTTTCATTCATTTGTTCTATATCTCTCTACATCTATATCTCTCATTTCCCTTTCCCCTGACTCAGTCTGAAGAAGGGCCCCGACCCAAAATGTCACCTATTCCTTTTCTCCAGAGACATTGTCCGACCCGCTGAGTTACTCTTGGCTTTTTGTGTCCATCGCCTTTAGATGGTGTCCAGATTGATGCTCCTTACACCACTCATATAACTATACTTTGAGCTTGTCCATCATTTTCCTTTCCTTCTTGCGAATTGCAATAGGTCTTAACAAAAATCAATGAAAGCGTGGCCATCTCCAGATCTTTCCACTCTGAATAATTCTCGTTGCTCGACTTAGCCCTAAATATCTCAACTCGTCAAATGAATTTGTGCAGTAAACATGCATGTGAAATTTACTTCTCAGGAGCAATACGGTGTTGCAGCTGATAGAGCCACTGCCTCACAGCACCAGAGAACCTGGTTCAATCCCGACCTCGGGTGCTGCCTGTGTGGAATTTGCATGTTCTCCCTGTGACCATGTGGGTTTCATCCAGGTGCTCTGATTTCCTCTCATGTCGCAAAGACGTGCGGGTTCGTAGGTTAATTGGCCTCTGTAAATTGCCCCTAGTGTGTAGGCAGCGGATGAGAAAGTAGGATAGATCTAGTGAGAATGGGTGATCAATGGTAGACGTGGATTTGTTGGGCTGAAGGGCCTGTTTCCCTACTGTATCTCTAAACTAAACAAAAATACATTTTCCTCCACAGTGAGTATGTAAGTTTTAAATACGAGGTCTATGCAAAAAAATTAAGTCCACTAGTTACTCGTGTCAAAGATTGATTTCATCCTATACATGTTTCAACTGGAATCTGCTAATATCTTCCACCTTCCTCTCACAGGATATGAGGACAGAAAATGCTGTCAGCTTATTTACGTATGATATACATACTCTTCCACAGAAGAAAAGGTACTTGCGGCCCAGGAATTTTATCTACACTTTACAGTACATGACAGGGGATTCCTGCAGACTACAATATTTATGAAAACCATCTTGTGATGATTACCAACCTTTGGCATCGCCTGTTTTACAGGTTTGAACCTGCCTCTGAGCAACTGGTGAGAGGTAGCCACTGGACACTGGTTGCAGGCCGCAAGGCTTGTCAGGTTGGATTATCAACCCACAGTCCTGCGTGGAAATAAAGAACAGGATGAATGACATTTTTTTAGTTTGTGTATTATTGAAAAAAAATTCACCAGCCTTGCAGATGAAGGAGTAGTGAGGAACTCGAGCAAGTCACTGCCACAGATCAGCCACAGCTCATGGTTTCATGCACTCCATCTGCGCATTGAATCTCTGGATGGAAAGTTTTGCCAAGCATTTTGTGACATCCCAGAAATAGCAAGGCTGAAACACCAGATTATTTATCTGTGCACCTCACTTCATGATAAAAACTTAAATGGATATCTTTGCAAATAACTCCCTCTCTCCTTACACCTGGTGCATATCTGACCACTCTTTCAATCCAATATTCAATCCTGCAAATCCAATCCATTGTCATTTTTTGTAAATCATTCAGTGCTTTCATTCATTGAAGTAGCTTTTTGAGTTATACATTTTATAGTGTTTTAGTTGTGTTTTGAGTTATACATTTAAGATCTTGATCAAGAATAGGCTGACAAGATCTGTTTGAGTGACTTTGCAAAAGAAATGTAAATAACATAATTTGATAATATCAACTAGTTTGCAATGTTATGGGAGAAATCACCCAGGGAGGTTGTGAATTTGTGCACCCAGAGAGTTGTGAATTTGTGGAATTCTCTGCCTCAGATTCACTGGATACATTCAGAGAGAGTTGGATAGATCTCTTAGGGCTCGCGGAATCAAGGGGTATGGGGAGAAGGCAGGAACGGGGTACTGATTGTGGATGATCAGCCATGATCACATTTAATGGCAGTGCTGGCTCGAAGTGCCGAATGGCCTACTCCTGCACTTATTTTCTATGTATCTATTTCTATGTAAATTGTGGTAGGTGATTAAATTGGACAGTTCTTCAAAGAGCTAAGAATTCCTTGATGAGGAGAAACCCTAACTGGTAATCTAAAAATTAATGCATTTTATTTACTAGGTCAATTTATTCAACCTCTAACAGGCCACCAAAAACATCACACTGTTACATGAAATTACACAATTGAACAAGTAAACGACACACAACATATGCATTTCCATCGCATTCTTGCACAGATAAATCTCTGACGAAGCCATATGGTGTAATGGGCAGTATTGAAGGCAAAGAGAGTAGTGAAAAAAGGTATTGAGATAGGAAGAATGGCATGTTCAAATATGTTTTAAAGAGACTATAGAAGACAGCATTAGAGGTGAAAAAACAAAGGTGCTGATGCTGTGGGAGTGTAATGGCTGAATAACTGTACACATTGTGGTATTAGTGTCTTCAATTCATTATTGCTCTGCATATTGGAAATGGATAGAGGATTTGAGAAGATCACTGACTGACTTTTCATCTCAACCCCATCAAATTCCTTCGGTAATATCTTCAGGATAAAGGTAGATGGACAATTGATTGGGTATCTTTCAAGCTCAGTTTAATTCCACACTTATAGAAACGTATAAAAGGTATAAAATTATAAAAGGACTGGACAAGCTAGATGCAGGTAAAATGTTCCCAATGTTGGGGGAGTCCAGAACCAGGGGCCACACAGTCTAAGAATAAAGGGGAGGCCATTTAAAACTGAGGTGAGAAGAAACTTTTTCACCCAGAGAGTTGTGAATTTGTGGCATTCTCTGCCATAGGAGGCAGTGGAGGCCAATTCACTGGATGAATTTAAAAGAGAGTTAGATAGAGCTCTAGGGGTTAGCGGAATCAAGGGATAAGGTGAGAAGGCAGGCATGGGTTACTGATTGTGGATGATCAGCCATGATCGCAATGAATGGCGGTGCTGGCTTGAAGGGCCAAATGGCCTCCTCTTGCACCTATTTTCTATGTTTCTACTAGTAGGACAAGGACAGCAGGTGCAAATTATGCGACAATGCAGATCTTAACATTTTAGTAATCCTGTTGAGAAGCTATTGGTGAACATGGGGCCTAAGGTGATGATATGGTATTTTGCAAGGAAACAATTTATAGAGACATGGAAAGCAGATTTTGTTAGCAAGGAGACGTGATGGGATATGTTTGGGAAAGGTAAACTAAGCGATGTACTTTATTTTTCAATGTACTCATTTCTTGGGAATGTGATCATCTTCACCATAGCTAGGATTTAGTGCACAGCCCCTATAAGCCTCAAGAGAAAGTTGTGGTGAGCTACATTCATGAACCACTGCTGTTGAAGGAACCTTCAATACTGCTGAGGTAGGAGTTCCAAAACTTGGATCCCGTGATGATGAAGAAAATGAATGGAGTGCACCTCGAAAATCTTGAGATGGCTTGCATTGATAGAGTTGGAGCATGGTCACATGGAGGGGGAATGTTGAGCAAAGTGCAAAGGATGCTGAGTGGAGCTGAAGTGCAGGTCCAGCAATCCTCATGACCCTGCAAATCATCTTACCATTTCTCCACCTCTGCTGAAAGTGGAGACTGTAGTCGCCGGGGACAAGAGGTGGCTCAATGCAGGAACAGAAGGTACACCTTGAAGGAGAAGGGGGAAAGGTGAGTTGATCCCGATAGAGGGATTGAAGGAATGGGAGAGACATCACAACTTGTTCATGAGAATGCAGGCATTTAGTAAGATAAAACATAGAAAGTGTGATCAATGATTTGTTGAGTAGATTGCAGTAACAGTCAAGTACAGTACTGTAAAATAAAACTGAAAGATCAGGTCAGCCACCATGTGAAAGATAAAGATATTTTAATATTTCAGGAGGGCCTATGCTGTTTTAATTTTAGTTTTCTATACTAGCTATCTATGTTGATAGGACAAAAATTGCATGTAAAAACATATGAAACTTGGAAAACTAAAGCAAACACAAGCAGACAAATGAGATGTGGTCAAACGTACTCTCACGAGAATAATAAATTATTGAAGTATGTTTTTCATGGTGAAACGAGACATTGAGCTAACTGATCCACACCAGTGTTTATACTCTGTACACGCCAAAATATTGACAACTTTGCCAACCTTCATCTTTTAAAATTTTAATGCAGGTTAAGTGGCAAAATAATTAGACTTCTTGCTTTTGATCTAAACAGGATGTTTGCCAGTATCAATATGGATAGATTTAAAAAAAAACTTTTGACTACTCTAGGTCAGAATATGATGTGGCACTTGTGGCTGGAAGTATTTCAGTAGCAGTTCTGAATTTGTGTTTGGCACAAGGCCTCTTCTGTTTAACGATATGTAGATAGGTCAAACAAGATGAATCACACTGTGAATCAATTGTGTCAGACTGAAGTTTGCATTTGGAGCCCAGAGGACTGCAGTTATTTGGAGGAATTACTCAAACTAACATGGACATCAGAAAGTTCCTACCTTGCAGCTTAACAATTTACACAGAGCTTCACAGGACAGTATGACATTTCTGAACACTCTGTGACTGCTGTCAACAAAGTGCAACAAGATAACTTAACAGGGATTTGCTTGTTCATACTTGTGCACTGCCTGGTAGATGTGTCAAACACAAAAAAAATCACCACATTAAATGTAAGAAGGTTCAAGAAATTAAGAAAAAGACAATCAACATTTTATTGGAAAGACTTGGCAATAGTTTTAATTGATCTTGCCAAAAGAAACCACATTTTTGATTGTACATTCAGAGAAATTTCCACTTTCACTGATTTTCTGTGAATGATTTTCACGGTAGATGCTTCCAACTATTTTCTTTTCACAGAAAATTAAAAAAAAAAAAAAAATCCTGAATGTGATGTAAAGTCCTATTTTTTTTCTCACTTGTTGGACCCAACTGATTACTACAATATATTACGATTATAAAAACGTTAACAGTAATTCTACTCTTCTTGATTTAATGCATTCTGTTTGCCCAGCGTGATCATCTGTTTTGATCAATGAGGTTGGTAATACACACTGTTAAAAGTAAAAGAGAAACAGTTATTGCCAGAGGTCAGGATAGGCACTTTAACTATCCTTCCAAGACTTACATTATGGGTTTTGTTAACAGCTTGTGGATTTATCATGTCATCAAGAGGTATTGAAGAGCCATGACTTCCCTGTTGCCTTGTACATAGATGAAACAAATCACCATCTTCGGTATGTTTACAAACTATCACTCATACTAAAGATGAGAAAGAAGCAAGCAAGTCAATTTTCATTTTTACAGTGAATGTAAAAATGCATTTTTTTGCAGTCAAAAAAATGACTGCAAACATTTTAGGTCAGATAAAAATAGACTGCTAGCAACTGAGATGGGAGCAAAAGGCTGTTCCAATGAATAGTACTGTAGAATAAATATTTCAGTGTAGATAAATGGTGTTGGATTTGTTAAAATTATTTGCATCATGGTTAATTATGTACCCGGTTTTTGACTGATACTCCTTTGCATATTAAAACACATCAGAACAGGTTTTCAAAAGCAAACATTCATCATAACTTTATGCGGCAGGTACAAAAGCTGAAACACTAATCCAAACATTTTTTAACATACCACTCTGATGTCAGTAGATCAGATTTTAAATGATACCATGTGATGAGGTTCTACAAAATGGCCTAGTAACTCTTAACACACCAAAACTCCAGAGCACACAAAACTTGTTCAATTCAAAAAAAGTTAGCAAAAAAGGAAATTAAATATCAAAGTGTAAGCTTCTTCACAAAAGTGTTAAAATCTGATTGCTTAACCAAGCGATAGAAAGTTGGTTTTAGAGAGCCCTTCTGATTAAACATCAGCTTTATTATAATGATTTTTGCTTTTATTCAACCAAGTGTTTTATAGCAGAGTGTGGGGATTTTTTGAGGACCAAAAATGTTTTGGATTTCAATTCTCCCTTTCACTCTTCTGCAACAGGAAATTTAGCCACATCTTCACCTTTAATATTACTACTTTTGCTGAATCCTCACACCAACCCACCAGATCAAAATATTGGTGTCAGTTATAGCTAAACATTAAACTGCATCAATAATATAAATATCATGCCTGTTAAAGCATATCAAAGGTTGGAATGGTGTAGATGCAGATGCACATTCTGACCAAGGTTTCTCTGTCACACTTCAAGGCAAAAGTCAGGAATGCAATTGAATATTGTTAACCTCCCTGGATTGCTGCAGCTGAGACACCACTCAAACAGCTCAAGATCACTAACAACAAGTCAGACTGATTCAGAGCATATCCAGCACCGGTGACCCCGACAGTCCTTTCAGGTGAGGCAGAGGTTCACTTGCACCTCCTCCAACCTCATCTACTGTATCTCACTGTTTCAGGTGTTGACTCTTATATAGCGGCGAGATCAAATGTAGACTGGCCGATCGTTTGGCTGCACCTCCAACACCTATGTGATCTCCCGGTTGCCAAACACATTAACTCTCCTTCCCATTCCCACACTGACCTTTCTGTCTGGGGCTTCCTCCATTGTCAGAGTGAGGCCAAACGCAAATTGGAGGAACAGCACCTCATATTTTTCTTGGGCAAGACTGACTCTAAGGATTGAGTTTATTTACACATCTCCATCTATTCCTAGCAATTCTTCTCTACCACTTTCCAACCTTGAGCTGAAACATACAATGTTGTTTAGCTCCATGTTTCGGTCTGTGCACGACCCATATTCCCCAGGAAGTTCCCACTCCTCACCATCACACACCCATCGCGTTCTTGACCAAACCAATATGGAAATTATACGACTTCCCAGCCAAAATAAATCAAGAACAACAAGAGGTACTCTAATCGCAAATTAGAGGAACAGCATCTCATCCCAACCCCTAGACCTCCTAGACCGACATGATCTCCCGGTTGCTAAAAACTTTAAATCTCCCTCCTATTCCCATACTGACCTTTCTGTTGTGGCCTCCTCCACTGTCAGAGTGAGGCCCAATGCAAATTGGAGGAACAGCACCTCATATTTCGCTTGGGCAGCTTACAACCCAGTGGAATGAATATGGGTTTCTCTAACTTCAAGTAACCCTTGCATCCCCTCGCTCTCCGGCCCTCCCCCACCCTAGTTGTCGTACTACTTTCACTGTCGTCCTGCTGAGTTTCACTGTCTGTATAACGCATTATCACCTCGCCCACAGCCAACAATAGACCATTGTGGGCTCCATATTGCCTTGATCATCGTTACTTTTTGCATATCTTTCATTCAATTGTTCTATATCTCTATATATCACCGTCTATTTCCCTCGTTTCCCTTTCCCCTGACTCTCAGTCTGAAGAAGAGTATCGACCCAAACATCATCTATTCCTTTTCTCCAGAGATGCTGCCTGTCCCGCTGAGTTACTCCAGCTTTGTTTGTCTATCATCAGTTCACAGAGTTTAGTGTAATGAATATACTGTATGCTACAATTTAAGATTACTGTATGAAAGTGCAATATAATATTTATATAAATCAGTGAAGGGATTAGCAGTGCCACTGATGAAACACCAAAGTTGGTGGGAATGGATGGGAGGTTTTATTGTAGATAAGCTGATGTGAAAGATTGCCTAAATGCTTTTTTGTAATTGCTCACCAATTTGAGAGTAAACTACCATATAGTTACTTTCAGTGGATGCCATACTTTCTCTTACATCATCCATGCCTTTCTAACTTGCAAGGATTTCCTATTCTGATCATTTCTTTCTGATTTCCATGCCAAAGACATAAGAAAGCAGTAATCTGCATTTACTTGCTTGATCCTAAAGAAAACCTCCAGAAAAGAACAAAATGTCAAACAAAACCAACCAAGCAATTACAAATGTCTCTCTAAATTATTACTGCCCTTCAAACAGAAAATATTTGGAACTGGATTATTTGACGTGGGCGGCACAGTGGCGCAGCGGTAGAGTTGCTGCCTTACAGTGCCAGAGACCCGGGTTTGATCCCGACTATGGTGCTTGTCTGTACAGAATTTGTACGTTCTCCCCGTGACCGTGTGGGTTTTCTCCGAGATCATTTTCCTCCCACACTGCTATGACGTACACGTTTGTAGGTTAATTGGCTTGGTATAAGTGTACATTGTTCCTAGTGGGTGTGGGATAGTGTTAATGTGCGGGGATCGCTGGTCGGTGTGGACTCAGTAGGCCGAAGGGCCTGTTTCTGCACTGTATTTCTAAACTAAACTAAACTAAACTGACCGTTAACCAGTCCAAGCACAATACCAGAAATGGGGAAATCATGCCTATACGAACTCAATTCACATTGATTATTAAATTAGAATAAAGTTCTAGGTTGTTTTGGACGAGGTCTGCGAGTGGATAAGTGGCATTAAAATGATAGGTAACAGGTTGGCGGAATAGTACAGACTCAGTGCACCAACTTAGTCCAACCGTTCAGTTCAGAACCGGTTCAGAGAAAAATAATTCCAGTTTATTAATTTAATACACTTTACTATTTCTTTAGACCTTCAGACCATTTGGTAAGTAGTTTGGAAACATAGTCATTTTTATGATATGTGTACAGAAAGAAAAATAAAGTATGAGATTAAGAGTAAAAGAAAAGGCAAATGAAAAATATGAATGTATGTTAAAATGTAACGTTTTATATTTTTCAAAATCTCTGGCAACTTACTACTTGAAGGAGTGAGACTTTGCATATACTTTCTGGGTTGGAGAAATTGATGATGCCATAACCAAATATGACATTGTTAAAGGGTACTTATATTATTAATTGCCAGGGTCAATTTTTGTGCCAATTTTAATGGGGAAACTAATGTGCAAAGGCAATAATTTTATGAAACTTGCAGGGAGGTAACAGACAAGATACTGCTTGCACACAGATCAGAAGTCCAGTTTGCAGGGCATTTCTTCCTTGGCAGAGGTTGCTTGGTAATTCAAACATTATTCGAGCACAAATTCCACACATTTGGTTAGCAAATTCTCGTCTACGATAAAAGAAAATACCAGGCTACAGAGAGTGGAAAAGTCTGCACCTCTTTGGTAGCTATACCAAACACCAGGCACAGCTATGATGGGTCAAATGGCCTCATCTGCTATTCTATGATTCGATCATCCATATTTAGTGAGCAGAAAGTTCGGAAAAGCACTTTCTGCCTAATTTTCCAGTTCTTCCTCTGTTGTTTCATCCAAATAGAAACAACAATGTAGAATTAAAAACATATCCTAAAGTGAATTAAGGACATCTTTTGAGGTAGTTGCATCTTTTCCTACTCAATAAGCTAAACATAATTGCATAAACAAAAAAAGGGATTGTTTTAACAAATGCAAATAGCTAGCCTAACTGTGACTAGTTTTAGCGTAACTGATATAAGGTCACATTTAGTTTTTAATGCATGTTTGGCAAAAATATATCCATTTGAATTATTTCAAGTCATGCAATTTTTGCAAAATATATCTATTTGGATAATTTCAAGTGAATTGAAATCCACATATTTAATAAATCTTTAATAAATGTCATCTTTAATAAATGTTATGTCTACTTGACCAAGTTGCACTACTATTAACATAGAAACATAGAAAATAGATGAAGGAGGAGGCCATTTGGCCCTTCGAGCCAGCACCGCCATTCATTGTGATCATGGCTGATCATCCACAATCAGTAACCTGTGCCTGCCTTCTCCCCATACCCCTTGATTCCACTAGCCCCTAGAGCTCTATCTAACTCTCTTTTAAATTCATCCAATGAATTGGCCTCCACTGCCTTCTGTGGCAGAGAATTCCACAAATTCACAACTCTCTGGGTGAAAAAGTTTCCTCTCACCTCAGTTTTAAATGGCCTCCCCTTTATTCTTAGACTGTGGCCCCTGGTTCTGGACTGCCCCAAAACAGGGAACATTTTACCTGCATCTAGCTTGTCCAGTCCTTTTATAATTTTATTATTGTTCACTGGACGAAATGGGGAGTTGAAGGTTCTGGGGTACAGGCAACAAATTGGAGTTGAGGCCGAGATCAGAACAGCTATGATCCTGTTGAATGGTGGTGCGGGCTAGAGGGACTCTCCTGCATCTATTTCATACATTCATGTGTTTTTCTTAAATCATTAGATGCCGGGTAATAACTGTGAAGCCCTTCCTTGACCCATCACAAAGATTTGAAGGAAGTAAACCACTGCTTTACCCCCCTCAGCATTTCCACACAGCAAAGTATTTGTGAGCCACATTTTTTCCCACAGTTTGTAATTACCATGCTTAGGTTAATGAGCCAGACCTTATGTTACCCTAGCTAAAGGATTAAGCTATTCTTTAAACAAATGCATTTTTGCTTTGATCTTAAAGCCCAAATTGAACTTTCAAAAAGCAGCATGAAGGAAAAATGAATAATTACTGTATCTGTGATAGAATAGACAATAAATTTAATAATTCAAACAGTAATTTAATTCTCTTATCAAAATCTTGTCAAGAGTATCGAAGAAATGTTACCCTGCCTGTTGTGCTGTTGCCGTAAACATATCCCAAGAGCTTCAAAAATACAGTTAATGATTATTTTCATCAGCAAGGTTCCTTATTGAACATCTGTTTGTACTTTGCAAAATTATATACAAGATAGTGTTTCAGTCGCTCATTGCTCACCACAATGACCAAACCATCTCATATTTTAAAGCAAACAATGATAGCCTACTCAGTTAGCAATAAAACATAAAACCACTGGGAAGGAGGACACAATAACTGTTTATGGTTATTACTCAACTGAAACTTAGTTCTTCAAAAGTCGGAAATGTTTCCTAGATTCTCAAACTACAAAAGGTGAACAGAAATGCAGTGCATTTTTAACAATAGTTCTCACCATCTCACTGTTACAGAAAAAAAAATCACAAATCCTCAAACACTTGTTTCAAATGGCAATTGTTGAATTCTTAAGGAAGAAACATCCTTACGAAATCTTTTCTATTGTGGAAATAGAAACGATATTTTTTATTTAAATAATTAGAAAATGAACACCATACTTACTTCAAAAGTGGTTGACTTATTTTGCTTTGCTTGAGATCAAGTGGAATTCAGTTCCACTTTTAATATTCAAAAGATTACACACTACATTTAAAAAATCCACAAGAGGTACTGCCTTTTAAAATTTAGTTCTACATCAGGCTTAGGTGAAATGGCAATTGGATGAAGCCCACATGATGCCAGATTACTTATCAGAAGTGATAAGAAGTGTTCCCAATGTTGGGGGAGTCCAGAACAAGGGGCCACAGTTTAAGAATAAGGGGTAGGCCATTTAGAACGGAGATGAGGAAAAACTTTTTCAGTCAGAGAGTTGTGAATCTGTGGAATTCTCTGCCTCAAAAGGCAGTGGAGGCCAATTCTCTGAATGCATTCAAGAGAGAGCTGGATAGAGCTCTTAAGGATAGTGGAGTCAGGGGGTATGGGGAGAAGGCAGGAACGGGGTATGATTGCGAATGATCAGCCATGATCACATTGAATGGCGGTGCTGGCTCGAAGGGCCGAATGGCCTCCTCCTGCACCTATTGTCTATTGTCTATATCACTCTTCTTGGCTCAGGACTACTTGGTACAGGACCAGTCTGCCAAGTTACATGGCACCCGTCAGTTAATATAAAAAATGTAGTAAAAGCTCACTGCATGTTACAGAAACTCTAGGAACGCCAGGATTAATAGGATTTCACAAGAAAAATCCAGATTTGATAACTTTATTCAGCATTGAACAAAGTCAAATCATGTATTCTCTAAAACAAGCTAGAGAGCAGATATCTTTTGCCCCGTACAATTCTCAGCACTAGATACAGGATTTACGTTGAACATGAATCTTCCACAAACAGCTATTCAGCAGCAAGTTGGTTCTCAGCCTCTCCCTCTGTACTCCAGAAATGTTAAACTCAATCATAACTCTGCTGCCTATCCCTGAAACCATTGTGTCCCATTCACTAAACACTCCCATGTTTGCAACCCAATGCCTAGCTTTCGTAATAAAAGTCCTCTGTAATCTCCAGTCTCCAAGACAGATTCAATCCTCCCATTATGTTCACTCTTCATTATCCCTAAATGTAATCTCTCCTCTGTGGGCAGTGGGCAGGTGTAAAAGTCCAACGCTCTACAATTCTCTCTCTGAACATATTTCTCTGTGCCTAAACTCTATCTCTGTGCCTAAACCTCTCTATCTCTGTGCTTCTCTTCCTCCATTTACGATGCTTCTTGAAACTTGCCTCTTTAACTGAGCTCTTGTTTATCTGCTGTTATATCTCTTTTAGTGGTGTGAAGATAGTTTAAATCTTGTCAGGACCCTTGGGACATTTTATTATGTCAAAGGTGCGACAAATACAAATTGTTGGCTGTTTCAATGGAAGATGATGAGAAGATGATGGCCAAGTCACTGGGTACTTTTAAGGTGGAGATTGACAGATTCTTGATTAGTAACGGGTCTAGAGTTATGGGGAAAAGGCAGGAGAATGGGGTTAAGAAGGAAACATAGACCAGCCATGTTTGAATGGCAGAGTAGACTCAATGGGCCGAATGGCATCCTTCTGCTCCTATGACTTATGAATTTATGAAGTAGGGGATGATGAAGAAGGTAGAATGAGACCATGAGTCAGACAGTCATAAAGTGCAGAAACAGATTCTTCAGCCCACGGAGTCTGTGCCAATCATCAAACACTGTTTCCACTAATCCCATTTTATCCTTCCAAATTCCCATGACTCACCCCTCCTTACCCCGATTCTACCACAAACACAGACGCAAGAGATGGTTTACAGTGACCAATTAATGTATTAATCCATTTGTCTTTCAGATCTTTTGAAGAAACTGGAACATTTGGAGGCACAAACAATACCGGAGGTCAGGACGGAATCTAGTTGCTGGAGCGGAGACAGTGACTCCACCAGCTGCCCAACTCTGCTGCCTGAAGAATGGTCTCCAAGGTGAAACTCTCTCAAAACGATTTAAAGACTATCAAGGGTCTAACTAGCTCAATGAATAATATGAGGTGTGTACAATGTGCTTTTTTCAAAGAGATAAGGTGTGCTGCACACCCTCCTCTACAAAGACAGGCAAGATAAAGCTCTGCTCGTGACTGAAATGTTCATGACAATTCCAACTTCATGTCATATCAACAAAAGTAACTTCCATTTACTTAGCGTCTTAAAGGAGCCTTACAGCACCCCAGGGTTCTTCATAGCCTGACAGACTAAGCAGACAAAAACCTGATACCATCAAGTTAGGGCAGTTGTCCAAACGCATCAGCCAAAAGTTAGACTTCATGGGCATCTTAGAAGAGATGGCGGTGGTGAGACCAAACACGCGGAGGAATGTGCAAAATATCAGGCTTAGGGTCATGCAAACTTTGTGCATGTAGGGCTGGAGATTACATAAAATGGATGGGTTGCAGTCATGAGAGGATTGTGGCACAAGAATAAGGGTAGTCAAATCAATGATAGACACAAAAAGCTAGAGTAACTCAGTGGAACAGGCAGCATCTCTGCAGAGAATGGGTGACGTTTGGGTCGAGACCCTAAGACCCGAAACGTCACCCATTCCTTCGCTCCAGAGATGCTGCCTGATCCGCTGAGTTACTCCAGCTTTTCGGGTCGATCTTCGGTTTAAACCAGCATCTGCAGTTCCTTCTTACACATAGTAAAATCAATGCATTGTTCACCAGGAAAGATATAATAAATAGGATTTATTTTGCACATACATTGCCGATTATATCTATCAGGTGGTGTGCATTCAGAAATGCATTCATCAGATAATTGACACTTTTCCTGGGAACTGGGAATTTTTATCCGGTTTGACATTACAGCAGAGCATTAGTTTAATAGTAGAAAGATAGACATCTGAAGAAGTATAAGAAAATAACTGCAGATGCTGGTACAAATCGAAGGTATTTATTCACAAAATGCTGGAGTAACTCAGCAGGTCAGGCAGCATCTCAGGAGAGAAGGAATGGGTGACGTTTCGGGTCGAGACCCTTCTTCAGTCTGAAGAAGGGTCTCGACCCGAAACATCACCCATTCCTTCTCTCCTGAGATGCTGCCTGATCTGCTGAGTTATTCCAGCATTTTGTGAATAGACATCTGAAGAAGGGTTCTCACCCGAAATGTCACCCATTCCTTCTCTCCAGATATGCTGCCTGAGTTACTCCAGAACTTTGTGTCGATCTTCAGTATAAACCAGCATCTGCAGTCCTTTCCTACACATTAGTTTAATAGGGCTATTTATAGGATTTCTTTAAAAGAAACTTCAGATGCAATAGATGGCACTCACACTGCTTCACAAGCTCCGTTGATAAATATTGTCATGACCTGAACAAGAGGTTACTACTGGGTTTGTTTGCAGCGGGTTCGTGAAAACCTACAAAGCATCGTCCACATGAAGTCTGATGTAAGTTGCTGAGGCGCATTCACCCTTTGGAATTCTCCCCCGTGACCTCTTCAAAGACAACAAATCACATGAATAGATAGCTTGTGTGTGACTTACTTCTTTCTCCCATAAATAATAATTAGCACAAGAACTGCCAGAATAGCAGCGGAGAATCTATTCAACAAAACCCATGCTGCACCAGAATGATCATAAGGAACATCGGGTATCAAGATGTTCCTTTGCCGTCTTGATGGGCAAGGGACTCTCTGAAATTCACTGCCTTTCATATCCCTCCGTTTTCTGCACGACTTTGAAATTTTAAGTGTTTTGTATCTCAATTGGATGAAGCAGACAATGTGTAAATACACACAGAACAAATTCAAAGGTCAAGGAGACTTTGTGCTTCTCAGTATTTTCAGTGAGCTTGGGAGCAAAGGGAATGCAATCCAGGCCACTGATGTGCCAGCATCCCATTTCCCAAAAATGCATGTCCTCATCAATACCTCTTCTGGACAAACAGCTGCATTCACACGTGCCTCCTTCCAACACAACAAACACCCAAATTTGCCGGTTGGTCGAGTTAAAAGGACTCGTAAAAAAGTTTTACGAGTCGTCTTTAAATACAGGAGAGGTGCCGGAAGACTGGAGGGTTGCAAATGTTGTGCCTCTATTCAAGAAAGGCTGCAGGGAAAATGCTGGGAACTATCGGCCAGTGAGCTTGACACCTGGAGTTGGAAAGTTAATGGAGAGTATTCTGAGGGATACGATATACAGGCATTTAGACGGACAAGGGCTGATTAGGAATAGTGAGCATGTGTTTGTACGTGGAAGGTTGTGTCTCACAAACCTGATTGAGTTTTTTGAAAATGTGACCAAAAAGGTTAATGAGGGCAGAGCTGTAGATGTTGTGTACATAGACTTCAGCAAAGCATTCGACAATGTTCCGCATGGTAGGCAGCTCTGGAAGGTTAGATCACATGGGATCCAAGGAGAGATAGCTCAATGGATAGAACATTGGCTTCGTGGAAGGAAGCAGAGGGTGATGGTGGAAGGTTGCTTCTCAGACTGGCGGCCTGTGACTAGTGGTGTGCCTCAGGGTTCGGTGCTGTTACTGTTTGTCATCTATATCAATGATTTGGATGAGAACATACACGGCAAGATTAGCAAGTTTGCAGATGATACAAAAGTGGGTGGATGTACAGATAGTGAAGATGGTTGTGAAAAATTGCAGCAGGATATGGATCGATTGGCCAGGTGGGCTGAGGAATGGTTGATGGAATTTAATACAGAGAAATGTGAGGTGTTGCATTTTGGGAAGTCTAACATGGGCAGGACCTGCACAGTAAATGGTAGGCCTCTGGGTAGTGTTGTAGAGCAGGGAGATCTAGGAGTACAAGTGCTTGGTTCCTTGAAGGTCGAGTCACAGGTAGATAAGGTGGTCAAAAAGGCTTTTGGCACTTTGGCTTTCATCAGTCAGAGTGTTGAGTATAGAAGTTGGGAGGTCATGTTGCACTTGTATAAGATGTTGGTGAGACCGCATTTAGAATATTGTGTCCAGTTCTGGGCACCATGCTATAGGAAAGATGTTGTTGAGCTGGAAAGGGTACAGAGAAGATTTACGAGGATTTTGCCAAGACTAGACGGTCTGAGCTATAGGGAGAGGTTGAGCAGGCTGGGTTTCTATTCCATGGAGCGCAGGAGGATAAGGGGAGAACTTATAGAGGTGTATAAAATCATGAGAAGAGTAGACCAGGTAGATGCACAGAGTCTCTTGACCAGAGTAGGTGAATCGAGGACCAGAGGACATAGGTTTAAGATGAAGGGGAAAAGATATAACAGGAATCTGAGGGGTAACTTTTTCACACAAAGGGTGGTGGGTGTAAGCAACAAGTGCCAGAGAAGGTAGTTAAGGCAGGGACCATCCTAACATTAAAGAAACAGTTAGACAGGTACATGGATAGTACAGGTTTGGAGGGATATGGACCAAATGTGGGCAGGTTTGGAGGGATATGGACCAAATGTGGGCAGGTGGGACTAGTGTAGCTGGGACATGTTGGTCAGTGTGGGCAAATTGGGTCGATGGGCCTGTTTCCGCTCTGTGTTACTCTATGACTCTATGGATGACCCTGAAGGTAAGCTAGCCAATAATATAAAAGAGGATAGCAAGTTGTTTAAAGAGTAAGAAAGAGGCAAGAGTGGGCCTTGGACCATTGGAAAATAAGGCAGGAGAAGTGATAATGGGGAATGAAAAAATGGCAGAGGAGTTGAATAACTTTTTTGCATCAGTCTTCACAGTGGAAGACACCAGCAACGGGCCTGAAATTCAAGAGAGTCAGGGGTTGGAAATTAGAAGAGTGGCTATTACTAAGGAGAAGGTGCTTGGGAAGCTGAAAGAGCTGAAGGTGGATAGGTCACCTGGACCAGATGGACTGCACCCTAGGGTTCTGAAAAAGGCGGCTTTTGAGATTGTGGAGGCATTGATAATGATATTTCAAGAATCACGAGAGTCAGGAGTGGTTCCAGATGATTGGAAAATTTGCCAATATTACCCCACTGCACAAGAAGGGAGCAAATCTGAATAGTGAGAACAATAGGCCGCTTAGTCTGACTTCAGTGGTTGGTAAGATTTTAGAGTCCATTATAAAGGATGAGGCTACGGAGTACTTAGAAGTTCACGATAAAATAAGTCAAAATCAGCATGGCTTTGTGCAGGGGAGGTCTTGCCTGACAAATTTGCTGGAATTCTTTGAAGAAGTAAATAGCAGGACAGACAAAGGAGAACGCAGTAGATGTTTACCTAGATTTTCAGAAAGCCTTTGATAAGGTGCCACACGGGAGGCTGCTAAGGAAGATAAGAACCCATGGTGTCAAAGGGCAGATACTAGCATGGATATCAGGTTGGCAGAAGGCAAAGAGTGGCAATAAAGGAGGCTTTTTCAAGTTGGCTGCGTGACTAGTGGGGTTCCACAGGGCTCGCTGCAGGGGCCGCTGCTCTTACGTCGTATATTAATGATTTGGATAAGGGGATTGAAGGCTTTGTGGCCAAGTTTGTGGCTGATACGAAAATAGGTGGAAGCACAGGTAGTGTAGAGAAATCAGGGACTCAATAGAAGGATTTGGATAGGTTGGGAGAGTGGGCAGAGAAGTGGCAGATGGAATATAGTGTCGCAAAGTTGTACTCATGCATTTTGGTAGTAGGAATAAAGGCGGGAGAGAATCTAGAAACGGAGGTGCAAAGGGACTTGGGATTCCCAAATGTTAATCTGCAAGTCGAATCAGCAGTAAAGAAAGAAAACGCAATTCTAGCATTTATTTCGAGAGGGCTTGTATACAAAAACAGGGATGTAATGCTGAGGCTCTATAAGGCGCTGGTCAGGCCATATTTGTAATATTGTGAGTAGTTTTGGGCACCATATCTGAGGAAGGATGTGCTGGCTCTGAGAAGGTTCAGAGGAGGTTTACAAGAATGAGTAGGTTAACATAAGATGAGTGTTTGACAGCACTGGGCCTGCACTTGCTGGAGCTTAGAAGAATGAGGGGGGACCTCATTGAAACATACAGAATAGTGAAAGGCTTGGATAGAGTGGATGTGGAGAGGATGTTTCAATTAGTGGGAGAGTCTAGGACTAGAGATCATAGCCTCAGAATTAAAGGATGTTCTTTTAGGAAGGAGATGAGGAGGAATTTCTTTAGTCAGAGGGAGGTGAATCTGTGGAATTCTTTACCACAGAAGGCCTTGAATGCCAAATCAGTGGATATCTTTAAGGCAGAGATGGATAGATGCTTGATTAGTCCAGGTGTTGGGGAGAAGGCAGGAAAATGGGGTTAGGAGGGAGAGATAGATCAGCCACGATTGAATGGCAGAGTAGACTTGATGGGCCGAATGGCCTAATTCTGCTCCTATCGCTTATGATCTTATGAACAGATGGATTGCCCTTGATCCAGTCCTCTCCCAAAACGAATATCTGTGGGTCTGACATTTCAGCAATCAGGCAGCAAAACTCTACGGAAGAAAATCTATCCTAAAACATACGCATACATCCATTAGTGTGTCTCTACAGTGTGTCTCTACATCATGTGGTTGATTGAAAAAAAGACACAGCATCTCTGGAGAACACGGATGGATAATGTGTATAAGAAAATAACTGCAGATGCTGGTACAAATTGAAGGTATTTATTCACAAAATGCTGGAGTAACTCAGTAGGTCAGGCAGCATCTCAGGAGAGAAGGAATGGGTGATGTTTCGGGTCAAGACCCTTCTTCAGACTGATGTCAGGGGGGCGGGACAAAGGAAGGATATGGGTGGAGACAGGAAGATAGAGGGAGATCTGGGAAGGAGGAGGGGAAGGGAGGGACAGAGGAACTATCTAAAGTTGGAGAAGTCGATGTTCATACCACTGGGCTGCAAACTGCTGTTCCTCCAATTTCCGGTAGGCCTCACTATGGCACTGGAGGAGGCCCATGACAGAAAGGTCAGACTGGGAATGGGAGGGTGAGTTGAAGTGCTCGGCCACCGGGAGATCAGTTTGGTTAATGCGGACCGAGCGCAGGTGTTCAGGGAAGCGATCGCCGAGCCTGCGCTTGGTTTCGCCGATGTAAATAAGTTGACATCTAGAGCAGCGGATGCAATAGATGAGGTTGGAGGAGGTGCAGGTGAACCTTTGTCTCACCTGGAAAGACTGGGTCCTTGGAGATTAGGAGATTAGGAGATTAGTGGGCAAAATTAGGGCACATGGTATTGGGGGTAGGGTACTGACATGGATAGAAAATTGGTTGACAGACAGAAAGCAAAGAGTGGGGATAAATGGGTCCCTTTCGGAATGGCAGGCAGTGACCAGTGGAGTACCGCAAGGTTCTGTGCTGGGACCCCAGCTATTTACGATATACATTAATGACTTAGACGAAGGGATTAAAAGTACCATTAGCAAATTTGCAGATGATACTAAGTTGGGGGGAAGTGTGAATTGTGAGGAAGATGCAATAAGGCTGCAGGGTGACTTGGACAGGTTGTGTGAGTGGGCGGATACATGGCAGATGCAGTTTAATGTAGATAAGTGTGAGGTTATTCACTTTGGAAGTAAGAATAGAAAGGCAGATTATTATCTGAATGGTGTCAAGTTAGGAGGAGGGGGAGTTCAACGAGATCTGGGTGTCCTAGTGCATCAGTCAATGAAAGGAAGCATGCAGGTACAGCAGGCAGTGAAGAAAGCCAATGAAATGTTGGCCTTCGTAACAAGAGGAGTTGAGTATAGGAGCAAAGAGGTCCTTCTACAGTTGTACCGGGCCCTGGTGAGACCGCACCTGGAGTACTGTGTGCAGTTTTGGTCTCCAAATTTGAGGAAGGATATTCTTGCTATGGAGGGCGTGCAGCGTAGGTTCACTAGGTTAATTCCCGCAATGGCGGGACTGTCGTATGTTGAAAGGCTGGAGCGATTGGGCTTGTATACACTGGAATTTAGAAGGATGAGAGGGGATCTTATTGAAACATATAAGATAATTAGGGGATTGGACACATTAGAGGCAGATAACATGTTCCCAATGTTGGGGGAGTCCAGAACAAGGGGCCACAGTTTAAGAATAAGGGGTAGGCCATTTAGAACGGAGATGAGGAAGAACTTTTTCAGTCAGAGGGTGGTGAAGGTGTGGAATTCTCTGCCTCAGAAGGCAGTGGAGGCCAGTTCGTTGGATGCTTTCAAGAGAGAGCTGGATAGAGCTCTTAAGGATAGCGGAGTGAGGGGGTATGGGGAGAAGGCAGGAACGGGGTACTGATTGAGAGTGATCAGCCATGATCGCATTGAATGGCGGTGCTGGCTCGAAGGGCTGAATGGCCTACTCCTGCACCTATTGTCTATTGTCTATTGTCTATTGGATGGAGTTGAGGGGGGAGGTAAAGGAGATAATGTTTTAGGTTGGAATCCATCTTGATCTGCTGAGTTACCCCAGCACTTTGTGACTTTGTTTGTAAACTAGCATCTGCAATTCCGTGTGTCTCCATTTGGTTGATTGATTTTCATGCCAATTGAGATTTAAAATCACTTATAATGCAGATGTAGATACAAAGGATTTCTGAGCCAACCTAGTACACGCAGGGAAATTAGCTCCATCCCACCCCCATGGCCCAACATGCATGAGGCTCAATACCAGAAAAGCTAAAGGTGAAAATTAACTAAAGATAAAATATATTGAAGTTAGGAAGAGTGGTGTAGAAACCATAGTATTTTGTTTGAAATTAGCATTTAGCCATGTCCTCCAGCACTATAAATATTGGCTTCCAGGAAGCCTAAATTTTTCACAAGTATTTCCATGAACTCTTTAGAGTAACAGCCCTTCTGACATGATTCAAAATTACATCCTTAAACACGAATAGATTAATAATTTTGAGGCAAAACAAAAATTTGTCGGGAATAAAAAGTTATCAATGTGCAGCTGGGACATTTTGTGCAAAATACAAGATACCGCCAAAAATATTTTGTATATAAAATGAAACCAGCTGAAACATATTTTCAACCATAGCTAAACCCCTTAGTTGTGAGATATGCTAGTTATTTTGTTTTATAAAATCGCATAAACAATCAGAAGGCCAGAGGAAAAATCAGCAATTCCATTATTACCATGTTGGTTCTACTCCAGCAGAATGTTAGGTAGTTAAGTGCAATTAAACTACAAGACTAATTGCACAAGACTACATTTTGTTCACATGTAAAGTAAAAGAGAATTGAATAGTCAATTTTCCTCAGAGGTTTTCCACACATGTGTCCTTGGAAGTAATCTAAGTATAATTTAAACAAATTGCAGCTCTGAGCCTAATCTGTCAGAGTGTTGTGTCACCTACTATCAGTCAACAAAGCTCACACGCATAGCTCAGAAGGATAAGGTTCGTCTGTTGTTAGTTGATGCTACAAGTACAGCTGGTATTTTAAATGAGGAATCATCTGAGAGAATGTATGCAACGGTGTTTCAGGTAAGAACCAGGAAAACTTAGTAAGGCCAAAATCGATTCTCTCAGTGCAATCAAAATTCTGCTCAAGCAGATAATATTTGGGTTTCACACTCAACATTCTTTTTCAAATAACTCTATTGACAATATAGCAGAATACTTCTTCACCCATCACCAAAAGTTTTCAATTATTTTATGATGACATATTCTGCATTTTAATTTATTGCACTCATGTTTACAATCATGTGTAATGCTGAAGGTTTTGATTAAAGGTTAACCACAATCTGTGAAGACCAAACATGGCTGTAATAGCCCGACAACAAGCGCTGGATCACAGCAGAGTGGGACTAGACTAAACACATGGTGAGAAACATTGCATGAAAATCAAGCCCAAATGCATACTTAAACTGACATAGAACACACCAACACAGAATCAGGTGCCTTAATCTCACATAGAATGTGAGTAGGTGGAATTTGTACGTTCTCCCTGTGACTGCATGGGTTTCCTCCAGGTGCTCCAGTTTCCTCCTACATCCCAAAGATATGAGGGTTTGTAGGTTAATTGGCCTCTGTAAATTGCCCCTAGTGTGCAGAGTGGATTGGAAAATGGAATAACATGGAACAAGTGTGAACAGGTGATTAATGGTCGGCATAGATTCAGTGGGCCTGTGTCTGTGCTGTATCTCAAAACTAATATATATTTATAATATATATTTGGAAATATAGTTTATTCTCATGTTTGCAAACATATATGCATGATTTGAACCCATGCTTATATGGACCCATGTGATTATCTGGGATGAGATGAGAACTCCAATAATGTTGACTGGCCCTTGGTTTGGAGGGATGCTGCCCATACCACCCAGAGAAAGTGCATTCCCATAGTTTTATGCTGCTGGATGTCTTACTATTTACCACTGAGAGTGGTATCAAAGTAATCAAATTACTTCCAGTTGTGTAGGAAAATAACTGCAGATGCTGGTACAAATCGAAGGTATTGCAAAATGCTGGAGTAACTCAGCGGGTCAGGCAGCATCTCAGGAGAGAAAAGGAATGGGTGACGTTTCGGGCCGAGACCCTTCTTCAGACTGATTACTTCCAGTAGTGATTATGATCTTTTCCCCCCGCTAGTATTTTTAAATCTTTGCAGTGACGTGAAATTGTGAGGAAGGTAAAATCTTTGATAATGTCTACTTGGCACATAAATATCCTTCTACCCAGCTAATGCCAGAGATGTGGAAACACCATTTTCAAGGAAGCCTACAATGCAGGTCACATCAGATCTCACCAAAGTAAAACAACACTGAATTTTAATAGGGGAAATCATTTATATTAATCATTTTGGTAAGCTTCTGGTTATATCCATGATATATTCCATTCTCTAGCCCAGTGCTTCTTAAACTATTTCGTGTCGTTCACCCATACGTCTTTATCACAAAACTTCATTCACCCTCGACCAAAGTTTCTTATGATTTTTGGTAATTTTTGTCTTATTCTCCCTTGTGTATAATTTTATATATATTACGTCATTCACCCTTCATTCACCCCTCTAGTTTCATTCACCCCAAAATAATTTCATTCACCGTTGGGTGAACCATTCACCAGTTTAAGAAGCAGCACTCCAGCCAACGTTCCTCCACTGAACCTGGTGAGCTGCAGGTAGCACTAATTGGTTGTCATTCAATTTGACTGGCAATTGTAAAGGAGGACAGAACAAAACAATTTTCAGGGCCACTGCATCACTGGAAAAATCAAACAATTTGCATACTCTACTAATTAGGCCAAACTCTTGTATTGTTGCAACTTGGAATTTTGCGAAGTACAAAAAAATGTTTTTTTCGGTTTTCCACAATTTTGTTTTATTCCATCAAAAACATTAGTGTGCAAAACAGCTTGCATTAGTTATGCAGTAATATGTTAGAAAGAAAATTAAGAACTTGAAGTGAATTCATCTGAGGTGCAGTATTTTGGACTCTTCGCTGTGGACTTTTAAATCTGACTTTAATGAACACTAATGTAATGGTTCAGAAAGTTGCAAATATAATAAAGCACAGAACAATAAACTGTGAAACCACTGAATGATGTTACTGGGAAACAACTAAGTTTGAAAAGTATTAATGTTGCTTCAGGATAACCGAGACCATGTACTATCACAGAGATAAGAACAAGGTTAAAGATAAGACAGGTGCCCCACGAGGCCTTGAGGTAGTGTGAGAAATTGTTATACACATTAGCAAACTGCTTATTCACCAACAGGTGAGGAAAATAACTATCAGCCTGTTTTTCTTTTCAGTGAGAGGGATATAAAAGTTACCATTTTCACAAAGACTAAAGAGTCAGATCAGGCAGAAAGACTAAATACATGAATGAGGACATAACTTATCCATTTCTCAAAGCACATGCCTCATTTTTGAGCTGCATTCCGACCTAAAGTTGTAAGTACAATAAACCCTCATTATTACGAACCTCTTTATAACGGATTTTGGTTACAGTGGATGGACTCCTCCCCAGCCAGTTCCAGGCTGGGCTGCTGATGCCACCACTGGCCTACACGGCTTCCTTGGGCACTATCAGGCCGGGCTGTCAACGAGGCTGCCACCGCCGACCCTCATCTACACTCCAGCCGGCCGCAGGCCGCAGCCATGACTCTGCTGATCCTTCACTCTCCTCCGGCCACCTGCAGACAGGGCCATCAACTCCTTGGTAAAGCCAGCATTTATCGATCATCTCTAATTGACCCTGAATCAAGGGAGCAATTAAGACTCAACCACACGAATGGGCGTGGAGTCATACATCGACCAACGTGGGTAAGCGCTGTTGGATGAAGTGGTCGGAAGAATAGTCCAGACCCAAAACGTTGCCTATCCATGTTCTGCAGAGATGCTGCCTGACCCGCTGAGTTACTCCATACTTTGTATCTAACTAGGGTAAGGAGAGCCAATTTTATTTCCTGAAGGGCTCAAGTGATCAGATGGGTCTTTGCACCAATCCAGTAGATTCATAGCAACTGAAACCGACTATTGTTTTTTTACTTAAATTCCAAATTTTACTTAATGACTGAATCATCTATTTTGAAAACCAATCATAAAGCTTTGTGGTTTTTGATTTTCCATTGCCAATAAGAGGGATAATGACTTTAAAACAAATCAATTGTGAAGCTTTGTAATTCAACATGTAATTCAAACAATGGATCTAAAATTATTATTTAGGAAGGAAGAACAAATCAAGAGAGGTAAAATAAATTATAATCACCTTCACATTTCCCTATCTATTATTATGTTTAATTGTGGCCTGGATATTTTTCTGGACATCTTGCCCTACATCAGGCAGAAACAATTGGAAAATAAGGAAAACAAGAGAGAGCTAGATAGAGCTCTTAAGGATAGCGGAGTCAGGGGGTATGGGGAGAAGGCAGGAACGGGGTACTGATTGAGAATGATCAGCCATGATCACATTGAATGGCGGTGCTGGCTCGAAGGGCCGAATAGCTTCCTCCTGCACCTATTGTCTATTGTCTATTGTCTAAGGTACCATTCCCGACCAGCATATCCATCCAAATCTCTAATCTTTCTCTCCTTCCTGGGTGGAAAAGATAGCATCCTCTTTTTCTCTGCACAGTGTTGCAACTGGTAGAGACACGACCTCACTGCACCGGTGATCCCAGTTCAACGATGACCTTGGGTGCTGTCCCTGTGGAGGCGACATGTTCCCCCTGTGATCTTGTGGTGTCCTCTGTGTGCTCTGTGTGCTCTGTTTTCCTCCCCCATCTCAAAGACGTGCGAGTTCGTAGGTTAATTGGCCCCTATAAAATGTCCCCAAACATGCAAGGAGTGGAGGAGAAAGTGGGATAACATAGAACTAAAGTGAATGGGTGATCGATGGTCGGTGTGAACTCGGTGGGCTGGTCGGCCATAATTCCATACTCTATCTCTAAAGTAAACACAAAACAAGATGCATGAGGCAACTCCGCCTTTCCTGTGACATGACCATAACCCAGGAACTGCCTGGAGATAAAGGCAGAGGGCCTGGGAAGTTACTAGCTGCGATCCCACTTGCCTTTGAATCAGCCCCATGACTCAGAGACTTCATTGAAATGTTCTTTTCTGTGTGACTTGTTTCCACAATTAATTCCTCCCTTCTTCCAACGGTTACATCTGCATGACTAACTTTTGTTTTCTCGTCAACAGCAAACTTCACATTGCTGGCCAGCATTGGCCTAGGAGTCCATCGTGAATAAACATTCAGCACAATCCTTTTTAGGAGTTCCTATTCGCACCCAATGTGTGCCACCCAACCACCACACACTCCTCTTGTAAAGGTATGAAAATGGGAGGAGTATTTTGTTTTAATTCAGATGCAGGTTGTGGACATGACTGACGATATTTGTGTTTATTTCCAAATCACTAATTACCCCAGAATTGAGGAGGCAGGCAAGGATTAATTCATGGGGTTGGAACTCTTCTCTGGAACAATGGTCCAGATCTCTCGGCTGAGAATCGAATAATTTAACGGTGAGCCAACAGGGGCCAGAAGTAACACTTTCCCCCCCCCACATCAGAATCGGTTCCAAAATGCTAAATATGCCATAAATGCAACAAAGGGAAATTCTTAAAACCAGGCACTAGACATCCTGAGTAGTTATCCAAGTGCTATCATCCAGGTTAACCTAATGAAGCAAGAACTGGAGCCTGGAGTTGATCGTTCATGAACCTGGCAGATATAGTCTGCATTCACAATTTTAATAGAGATATTAATCCATCCCAGGTTGGATAAAAACAAAAAATCAGTGTATATATATTCAAGCATGAACATCAATACCCTTATGTGTCTTCAAAATATTTTAATTCACTTAAAATATTTCATTTTGTACTTATTAAAAGTCCACTTTATGCAATAAAAAAAGCATTTTAACTCTTTTCATTTAAGCTGCCCATGAGTAAATAGTCCTGGCTTACAACGGCCACATTCCTTCAACAGTTCACATAAATCTCTGACCACAATTTGCTCACAAATCTTTCCTGTACTCACAGTCGATTAGAGTAATTGTGTAAAGTTATGCCAATTCACTGGATTCTACGGAAGGGCTGCATTGCCAGCCAGGAGAGTCAGAGGACTATTGTTGGGTCTGGGAAAAGTAATGACTGGACAGAGGAATGTTGTTTATGCAGATTGTGCAGAGAGCGAGAAAGAATATGCTGTCCATCTTGAAAAGGGAGGGAAGCTTAAAATACCAACAGGCAGTTTTCCAACATGCCATAATTAGGGGATTTCATGGATTGCCAAACAGTATCCCATTTCTGAAGGATTGTTGTTGCAGGGCAGTCCCTGGAGATTGGAACTTCTAGCTAAGAAAAATTGAGCATTTCTTCACACCCTTGAATGTCTGAGGGCAAATAAACTTCAAAAGAAGAGAACGAAGCATAAGCTTCTCCATTGTAAAGTATAAAATTACAGCATGATGCTTCTTTTAAAGTTAAAACATCTTTGCCATGAGAGCTTGCAGTTTCAGACCACCCTTTTAACTTCCAAATACTGCTTTTCTATCTTTGAGCCTATTTTGCAATGTATTATTTTGGACGGCTTCTGCACATTTCAATTGTAAACATTACATAAAAATATAAGTCTTATTAATTCACCATGACCTTAAAATTATTAGAATTAAGTTGAATTCTTCTCACCTCCATTTTGGTAAAGTTTGATAGCCGTATTCACTGTATTCAGTGTATTTATGAAGTTAATACCAAGTGACACAATTTCGGAATCTGTAGATCTACATTATTGGACATAAGCTTGAAGAATATATTATTTGAACAATTTACCAAATTAAACTTAAAATGCCATTTATAGAGTTACATTTTCTGGCAACAAGTTAATGGTTTCCTAATATACTTAAGTCCTCTTACCTTACATTTTTCAGAAAGAAATTTACCTGAAACAAGATTTAACCTCAATAGACTTTCTAGTCTAGCAACTCAGAAAACTGTTTGTGTTTTATGTATTATCGTGCAATGCCATGAGCACAGTTAATAAACATTATTCAGAGCATGGTATTAATTATTTATATAACTGATTTGACTGAACGGAGAAGACACATTTTCTAATACCGCCTTTAAAACTTATGTCAAGTAGTAGGTAATGTTTTATTTTAAATCAGTGTGATTTCAGGACGAAGAAGCATACTTATACACCTTTAAGTTTAGTTTAGTTTAGAGATACATCACGGAAACAGGCCCTTTCGGCCCACCAGGTCCGCGCCGACCAGCGATCCCCGCACAATCACACTATCCTATACCCACTAGGGACAATTTTTACATTTACCAAGCCAATTAACCTACAAACCTGTACGTCTTTGGAGTGTGGGAGGAAACCCACGATCTCAGAGAAAACCCACGCAGGTCACGGGCAGAACGTACAAACTCTGTACAGACAGCACCCATAGTCGGGATCGAACCCGGATCACCGGCGCTGCATTCGCTGTAAGGCAGCAACTCTACCGCTGCACCACGGTGCCGCCCACATCACCAACATTAATTAAGAAATGATAACTGTAGGTTCGTTGCCTGTTGATTCCTTAACGGTATTTCTGCATCTACAAGTGTTTGCACCTTTTTATTTTGGCAAGTTCAAGTTGCTGAGCTCTATGTGAAGTGGTTTTTGAATTACGAGTGCTGCCCAAGCCAGCTGTTCCCAGCCACCTCCATGAGAAGGAGTTCCCTTTGCAATAGAGCTTAATTAGGAGAAGGGGTTGAGGGCATTTGAGCAGTAAGAAGGTGGAGAGGGAGGAGGTGAAGGAGGTGGCGGAGAAAGCATCTTGGTAGTTAAGTTTCCTCAAGGTGTTCAGGGAGCGATTATCCTAATTAAACCACAGAAGGTTGTGGAGGCCAAGTCAATGGATATTTTGAAGGCAGAGATTGATAGATTCTTGATTAGTACGGGTGTCTGGGGCTATGGGGAGAAGGCAGGAGAATGGTGTTAAGAGGGAGAGATAGATTAGCAATGATTGAATGGCGGAGTAGATTTGATGGGCCGAATGGCCTAATTCTGCTCCTATCACGCATGAACGTATGAACTGTTTGTGGGATATCTGCACCTCCAGTTTTATCGCCTGCTACATTTATAATGGGAACCTCCGAAAATGGCAAAGACTGCACTGCCAAGGGCGATGAAGATGTCCATGGTAATGAATGCTGATGAAACTGGAGACACTTGCAGCATCTAACCTTTTGCAGTGTTTTACAAAGGGAAGTCACTGACCCTTTTGATTCAGACAGAGCCAATTACATTTCATTCTCTGCCGAACATCAGCAGTCAGCGGGGCGTGCGATTTTATGATGACCGTGAGGTGTGGGGTGTTAGTGACTACACACATGGTGCTTTGCAGCCACTGTTTTTCAACACACCCCTCTATCTGAATCTGAATCTGAATTACCTTTATTGTCATTCAAAATGAATTACACGAAAATTATTTGCCACGCAGCCACAACAGTACAGAGTAAAAGACACAAGACACACATTTTGACACAAACATCCATCACAGTGACACCTCCAGACACTCCCTCACTGTGATGCAAGGCACAAAAAAATGTTCTTCTCTCTTCCCCCATGCTTCTCCCACGGAAAGATAGTTCGACTTCTGCCGAGGCGACCAAGGAGATGGAAGGTCCCGCGGCCGAGCCGCGCCGGGTGATGGAAAGTCCCGCGGCCGAGCCACGCCGGGTGATGGAAAGTCCCGCGGCCGAGCTGCACCGGGCGATGGAAGGCCCCGCGGCCGAGCCGCGCCTCGAGGAAGAGATTTTTTTTTAAAGAAAGGTTTCCCACCACCCCCCACATATACACAGCTAAAAATAAACTACTACACACATCTAACACTAACACATAGACAAAAAAAGGAAAAGGACAAACAGACTGCCGGCGAGCCGCAGCCGCGTGGCAGCGCAGCCATCTTGGAATATGAGAGAGTGAAGGGAATTCCACTCTCTGACCATGAAGCTCTCAAGATCCATGGTGAAACCAGTGCACTGAACAACCATGCATTACAAAGCACAATTCTTGCTACCAATTCAATGATAAACAGCTGAAGAGAGGGAGAGGAAGTAACTAAGCAGCCCACGAGGGGTATTAGCCCCTTGTAATACAACTCCATTCAGCAACAGATTGTTCATTTCCTCTGTCACTGCATTCACTTCTCAATAATGCAAAATATATATATGCATTCTATATGACATTTATATATGACATAACGCTATATTCTGCAAGAGGTCAACTGATTGCCATATTACAGCTGCCTTCGCCTGTCTTAATGTTGTTAGTTGGTGCTATATCAAGGCTAGTGCAGGGCTAATTCTAGTGGAGGAAACTGCTGAAAACTTTGGAAGAGGAGCTCTTTGGAATATAATTAAAAAAAGGAACTGCAGATACTGGTTTATATCAAAGATAGATGCAAAGTGCTGGAGTAACTCAGCGGGTCAGGCAGCATCTCTGAAGAAAATGGATAGGCGATGTTTCGGGTTGGGACCTTTGGAGATGACGGCCCAAATGTGGACTCCATCATTAGTGCGAGAGGGGCAGAAGTCTCTGCCGACTGGCTGGCCGACAGGCCTACACTAGTGCATTTTTTGTGATGGGACACCCTGGTCGAGTGGTTCGACACCTCCAAAAAGTTTATCATTTTTCCTTTTCTGGCAACAGGACATGTATGTTTATTAACTGTGCCTATTGGGATCTTTTTGTCTACTAAAAAAGCGTTTCCTAACAACATCTATTCCCCCATACCTCTCAACACCTTTAGTGAACAAAAATCTTGCTGAATCTTAAACTTATCAAGTAATTCCTCCGACTCCAAACCCCTCCCCACTATTATTGAAAAGAGTTCCACATTTTCTCCATTTCTGCCAGTACAAATGATTCCAGACCCAAAACGTCACCCATTCCTTCTCTCCAGAGACGCCGCCTGTCCCGCTGAGTTACTCCAGCTTTTTGTGTCTATCTTTCTTCCCAATACCCTGACTTTAAGGGTTGGGTTTATTTACCCATTTCCAACCACCGAGGATCTCCCCATCTGTCCCAGAAATTTCCCTCAACTGCTTTCAAACCTAGAGATGAAACATTCAATGTTGTTTACCTCCATGTTTCAGTCTGTGCACATTCTCACATTCCTCAAAAATTCCATAATGTGTCCACTAACTAATGACACGAATCTTCTAAATAATGAATTTGAAGATAAGTCTATATCTTCACTTTCTTAGAAATAACTCAAAACATGTGCTTGCTGCTTTGCACACTATTTCAGAGGGAAAAGTGCACAGGTACAGTTAGTTTAAATTTGAGTCCAGTTTTATAAAGATAGAGCATCAATTTTTCTGAAGTAGAATGTTCTACAATTAAGTTAAAGCTACACATAGACTTGAATTTCCTTGCAGTATTACAATAGCTATTATAACTTTATTTAATTTTGCAATTAGTGTGGGCACAAGGAATTAGTTTAAATTTTTGGAAGAAGAATTTTAAACCTAAAATTCTTCAAATTCTGCCTCTTTATTATTTTACCTTCCAGGAAATACCAAATCTCAAAATAACCAGTGTTCCCAGATGCACCTGTGATTGAGGGTGGCTGCCAATCCAGCTGAATTCCATGGATAATTTAAACAATCCTAATAAGCTCTCGGCAAATATTTCCCATGCATAGGGATTGTTCATTTTCCCTTAGATGAGGGGAATCAGGATTCCAATAACTTGGAATAGATCAATGCTGTTTAGTGATGGACTGTATTTCATTTTGAGGAATTGAAGCTTAAGTAAGTTGATTCTAGAACCAACAATAATCCCATGTGCAGAGGCTGATGAAAATATTTGAAATAGATATCAATGAGATATGCTGAAATTAAACCTTGGACTTCCTGTGGCATCTAATTGTTTTAAGTGAGGGTTGACCTTGGATGGGCCAAATCATCTTTTATTTTTGAAAGGATACTGTGCGCTCAGAGACTGAGGCAGAGCAAACAGTCTGAAGAAGGGTCTCGACCCGAAACGTCACCCATTCCTTCTCTCCCGAGATGCTGCCCGGCCTGCTGAGTTACTCCAGCATTTTGTGAATAAATCGATTTGTACCAGCATCTGAATTTAGGTTTACTAGGTTAATTCCCAGAATGGCGGGACTGGAGCGACTAGGCTTGTATACACTGGAATTTAGAAGGATGAGAGGGGATCTTATCGAAACGTATAAGATTATTAAGGGGTTGGACACGTTAGAGGCAGGAAACATATTCCCAATGTTGGGGGAGTCCAGAACAAGGGGCCACAGTTTAAGAATAAGGGGTAGGCCATTTGGAACGGAGATGAGGAAAAACTTTTTCAGTCAGAGTTGTGAATTTGTGGAATTCTCTGCCTAAGAAGGCAGTGGAGGCCAATTCTCTAAATGCATGCAAGAGAGAGCTAGATAGAGCTCTTAAGGATAGCGGAGTCAGGGGGTATGGGGAGAAGGCAGGAATGGGGGACTGATTGAGAATGATCAGCCATGATCTCATTGAATGGCGGTGCTGGCTCGAAGGGCTGAATGGCCTACTCCTGCACCTATTGTCTATTGTCTATTGTCTATCGTTTCCACTGGAGGATGGAGGTTTGCTTGAACAGTGGTGCTCTCACCTTTTCCAATCTCCAAATCTGGCAGAAGAGCAAGGGCTTCCAAATGAGCTACATCGGCTTTTGCAGAGCAAGTTTAAAAAGATAGGCACAGTTGAGAAAAAATTGAAGATATGCTTAGATGTTGAAGCAATTTACTGAAGGTTTGTGGAAGAATTCAAAATCATGTAGTTCATTTTGGAGAATAAGTAAAGACATTGAATTAGACACAAAAAACTGGAGTAACTCAGCGGCAACATCTCTGAATGATGAGCGTTTGATGGCACTGGGCCTGTACTCACTGGAGTTTAGAAGAATGAGGGGGGACCTCATTAAAACGTACTGAATAGTGAAAGGCTTGGATCGAGTGGATGTGGAGAGGATGTTTCCACTAGTGGGAGAGTCTCGGGCTAGAATTCATAGCATTAGAATTAAAGGACGTTCCTTTCGGAAGATGAAGAGGAATTTCTTTAGTCAGAGGGTGGTGAATCTGTGGATGTCTTTGCCACAGAAGGCTGTGGAGCTGTCAATGGATATTTTTGGAGATAGATAGATTCTTGATTAGTACGGGTGTCAGGGGTTATGGGGAGAAGGCAAGAGAATGAGGTTAGGAGGGAGACGGGCATTTAAATATATCACGATCAGTTCAAATTCGAAAAATGAGGACCTTAAAAATTATTACTTGGCTTATGTGGTGCATGCTTGCTGTGGAATTAGCTAACTGATCCCCATGGAGAGAGACAAAACACTTTATGTTATAAGGAAAACTCGAAAAGACTGCAGTCTACTTGAAGGATAACTTAACATTCACAGGGGTGGGCAAACTGTTCATATCGTAACCTAGCAGTCGAGGCTTGTGTGATAATACTCAGGAAATGGCACTGTTGTGAGTCAGTGAGGAATACACTAATTAGCCAGTCAAGAACTGGTCATGCAACTGGGCGTGTAGTGGATAATGAGAGTAGAAGGCTAGAAGTGTGCGTATGTACATCAATCAAAGGCTTTTAAGGTCATAAGGGCATAAGTGATAGGGGCAGAATTAGGCCATTCAGCCCACCAAGTCTATTCCGCCATTCAATCATGGCTGATCTATCTCTCCCTCCTAACCCCATTCTCCTGCCTTCCCCCCATCACCCCTGAAGAATTAGATTTGTGTAGGAAGGAACTGCAGATTCTTTTTTTTAACCGAACATAGACACAAAAAGCTGTAGTAACTCAGCGGGCCAGACAGCATCTCTGGAGAAAATAAATAGTGACGTTTCGGGTTGAGACCCTTCTTCAGACTGAGAGTCAGGTGAAAGGGAAACGAGAGATATAGAGCAAATGAATGAAACCTTGAAATGGATGAATAAATGAAATGTTTCATTCATTTGTTCTATCTCTCTCTATTTCACTGTTAAGTTTTTTACATAGAGAGTGGTGGGGGGCTGAAATGCATTGCCTGGGGTGGTGGTGAAGGCAGATACGATGGTGGTGTTTAAGAGGCTTTTAGATAGGTGCATGGAAGTGCAGGGAATAGAGGTATGCAGATTGTGAAAAGGCAGATGAGATCAGTTTAGCTCGACACCATGTATGGCACAAACATTGTGAGCCGAATGGCCCGTTCCTGTGCTGGGCTGCCCGATGTTCTATGTTCCAGGCTCCAGTTGTGTGAATGGTCAGGTAGATTTTGAGTGGTGACCTATCCATCGGTCTGGGAACACAACTCACCAATGGATCTTCCTTTTTGGTGCAGGAAGGAACTGCAGATGCTGGTTTACAGTGATGATAGATGCAGAATGCTGGAGTAACTCAGCGGGACAGGCAGCATCTCCAGATAGAAGGAATGGCTGACGTTTCGGGAGACCCGAAACGTCAGCCATTCCTTCTATCCAGAGATGCTGCCTGTCCCGCTGTGTTACTCCAGCACTTTGTGTCTAATCTCTCTCTGGTAATCATCAAGCAGCAACATTACACAGGGTAACCCTGGTCCGATGTATCCTGCATCAGGATCGCTCACTATGGATTTGCATTGCTTGACATGCCATCGTACATTACCTTTATTTATTGAGCAATTACAGAGCTTCAAGAGGTTTTTACAGGCATTAGCAGCTGAGGGGATTATTTGGTATATTCATTACCTCAATCCCAACTTGCACTCACAGTAATCCAAAAGGAAGGAATGAAAACAAGTGCTGTGCTGTGGGGCGATCCAAGGCAACATTACATTCCTTGGTGCACATGGACAATTAGACACTGGGTAACTAATAGCAGTATTTGACTGCAAACAGTTTTGGAATCTGCATAGTTCATAGCGAAGACATTATAAAGTGAAATAATGGGGAGAAATGGGTCTTTGGCAATTAGATCATCTACTATAATCAGAATTGAGCAATAAAATTACTTGCCGCCATGATGAGGAATTATCATTATTATAGGCTTAACCATCAAGAAGAATCTGTTTCCAATAAAGCTTTGGTCATCCAAGCATTATGTCAGATGTTATTGATTTTATTTTCAGCCAGAGTTGACAAATGTCTGCTTAACACCGCAGGAAGTCCCTCAGTAAACTCCAAAGAGTTCTGGATTTTCTGAGCTTTGGTTAGTTTTTAGCTTAACATGGATTTGGTGTTGAACAGCCACTGTAAGTGGAGAAGAAATCGTCTTTGGTTCCTCCTATGATCTTGAACTTCAAAGATCTGAATATTTTACCTTACAGAATGATTTATTGTTGTATTATGTCCTGATTAGCATACCAGAGGATAAACATATGCTACACAGCTGATATAAAAGGGAGATTGGTCTCGTGTATTTTCCCATACAGGTTTTCAAACAGATGTAGCAAATTGTATCTGGCTGTCAGCCATTTCGATAAGAATGAATTCTGAAAGTCATTAACTATACTGCTATCAGAGCAAGAGTTATATAAACATTGATACAGGAAAAAAGAAAGGTTTAACTCCTTAAGCTTGTTCCATTTTTCAGTCTGATCACGATCGAGCAATGCCCCAACTCCATTTATTCATCTTTTGCCACATCCCTTAAATGCATTTGGTGAACCAAAGATTATCAATCTCAGGTTTAAAATTAACATCTGATGTAGCCTCAATTTCCAGTCCTACATATTCCAAACCTGTATGTTGAAAGCTTCAACTCATTATCATTTCCAGGCAATGCTGCCTTAAATGGTCAAGTTCTCATGATGCATCGTGTGTACATTCATAAATGCCAAGCCCACCGACCTGTCAAATGTCCCGCTCTCGCAATTACAGCAACTAACTGCTTCACTTTCCAGCCGTGTGTAATTAATTGCACAGACAAGAGACTTCTGCAAAGCTCAGTCATATTGCATTACACTGAGGAAGGCCGTTCAGCCCATCAAGTCCATGTCCGCAGGATGGAGACACGAGAAACTGCTGGGAGGTGCTGGGAGGTTGAGCAAAACACAAAGTGCTGGGTGAACTCGACGGGTGAGGTAGCGTCTGGGGAGGGAAGGGGCAGAGGACGTTTTAATTCGAGATCTTTCTTCAGACTAGTAATTCTTCAAAATCCATGTCAGCTCTGCCTCACGCATCCATTAACTCCACCCCGATCCTCCCACCACCCACCTACATTAAACAGGTCATTTACAGTAGTTCATTAAACTGCCAGACAGATCTTGGGATGCGGGACACATGTAATCACAGAGAAAACATGTAGATTCTTCACAGAAGGTCAAGACTGAACCCAGATCACTGGAGCGGTCAGGCAGTAGCATTAATGTTAATGTTACTGTGTCTCTCCATGCTCCACTAAAGACTACTTTTAACTATGTTACTCAAAATAAAGTAAACTAATACATCATCATGTGTGCAGTGCATCTACATTCAATAGTGCATCTTAGTCTGTGTCGGAAGGAACTGCGGATGCTGATTTAAACTGAAGATAGACACAAAAAGCTGGAGTAACTCAGCAGGATAAGCAGCATCTCTGGAGAGAAATGGAATTGGTGACGTTTCGGGTCGAGACCCTTCTTCAGACTTCAGACCCTTCTTCAGTGCGTTTTAGTAGATTTGCAAAATAAAGTCAATGAGTAAGTTATGGAAAAAAAAAAGATTTATTTTTGGAAAACACCAACTGCTGTCAATTTTCCAATGCTCCTTTCAGAATTTTTGGCTCAATATTGTCACAGTGATTCACCAAGCAGAAGTTGCAATATGTTGCTTTTAATTTTGGTTAATGTTAAGTGAGAATTTTATACAACATTCTTGGTTACGTTCATAAAATGGGAAGCTATGTTTATATGTTTATGACAATAGACAATAGACAATAGACAATAGGTGCAGGAGTAGGCCATTCAGCCCTTCGAGCCAGCACCGCCATTCAATGCGATCATGGCTGATCACTCTCAATCAGTACCCCGTTCCTGCCTTCTCCCCATACCCCCTCACTCCGCTATCCTTAAGAGCTCTATCCAGTTCTCTCTTGAAAGCATCCAACGAACTGGCCTCCACTGCCTTCTGAGGCAGAGAATTCCACACCTTCACCACTCTCTGACTGAAAAAGTTCTTCCTCATCTCCGTTCTAAATGGCCTACCCCTTATTCTTAAACTGTGGCCCCTTGTTCTGGACTCCCCCAACATTGGGAACATGTTATCTGCCTCTAATGTGTCCAATCCCCTAATTATCTTATATGTTTCAATAAGATCCCCCCTCATCCTTCTAAATTCTAGTGTATACAAGCCCAATCGCTCCAGCCTTTCAACATACGACAATCCCGACATTCCGGGAATTAACCTAGTGAACCTACGCTGCACGCCCTCCATAGCAAGAATATCCTTCCTCAAATTTGGAGACCAAAACTGCACACAGTACTCCAGGTGCGGTCTCACCAGGGCCCGGTACAACTGTAGAAGGACCTCTTTGCTCCTATACTCAACTCCTCTTGGTTCGAAGGCCAACATTCCATTGGCTTTCTTCACTGCCTTTCTTCACTTCACTTTCTATGTGGGGAATTGTTCTAAGTAGTGATTTATTAATATAAAATTTTCAAGTTTATTAACCTGACCCAGTGACTTAACATTTTTATTTCCCCCAACTCAGCATGCATATCTGCACAGCTTAACATTTTGTGATATAACTCTGTGATTCAACAGAGATCAATCATTGAAGAAATGATCAACAAACATCCGCTGTACAGCTTGCTTCCACAGATTGTAGCAAGGTCCTCTGCACTGGGATGTGTAGTATTGACAAATGTGAACGTATCAGGTAGAGTGTTGATCACATTCCATAAATAATGTTTTGTTGGTACCACTCCCCTCATTATTTACCTCAATGACCAGCAACACAAGAGTTACGTACCTTGAGAAAGGAGATGAGAAAGGATTTCTTTAGTTAGAGGGTGGTGAATCTGTAGAATTCATTGTCACAGACGGCTGTGGAGCCCAAGTCAATGGACATTTTTCAGGCAGAGATTGACAGATTCTTGATTAGTACGGGTGTCAGGGGTTATGGAGCGAAGGCAGGAGAATGGGATCGAGAGGGAAAGTTAGCCATGATTTCCCTCATGATTAGCCACGATTGAATGGTGGAGTAGACTTGATGGCCCGAGAACTCCTGGAACTTATGAACTTACAGACCATATGGGCAACACATTTTGAGATGTTGTTGTTCGATGGAGTAGCAGAGTGATAAGTAAATGTGGAGTAACAGAGAAAGGGGTTCTCGAGATAAAGCATGAGTGATAGCAGGCAGTGGACATGGTGGGCATATTGGAGCAGTTGAGCACTAAGCCCAGGGCAAAACACTGTCATGTGGGCCTGAAACAAGCCCCAGAATACCAGCAGCAGCATGGTCTTTGCAGCTAGGACACACAAATGCTACAAGTGGTTGTGAAAGGAAACCAGCAGGTCAGGAGCAAAGCTGGGAGACCCGGGCAAGGACTTTATCAGAATGACACAACTTCAGGACACCTGTTCAAGATGGTCCGATGCTACAATTGTTGAAGAAAAGTCAAATGGTATGAGGGTGTAAGTCTCTAAAAATGGTAACTGACCACAAAGACGGTAGACCTTGTTTGCCTCCGCCTAATGGTGGAAAAAAGTCTGCAACAATTTAGATGGGACTCCATTCACACACTGACAGTAGAAGACTAGTGGAAACAGGAACGCTGAAAGGAGTTCATCACATACATGAATTGGAGGATGAAGGTGATGCATTAACCTTGATAAGTCTTCCCATTGATGCATCAGTCACAGGCGAAGATGCCTATTGGAGGCACTCCAAACCTCTCTCCATTGAGGCAGATCTGGGTGCTATGAGGAGATAAACCGTTGGAAGGGCACAGAGGGATACAGACTAACTGCTGGTGGGTAGGATTAGCGCAGATAAGTGTCATGTTAGTTGGATGGATGAGGCGAGATGGAGCTAGAACATATCGACTCTTTGTGCAACTCTTTCAGATCTCTCTATTACCTGGAAATAATTATACCCTGCCCTCTTTAACCTTCCCTTTGCTCTATAATAATAATAATAATACATTTTATTTATATAGCGCTTTTCATATACTCAAAGACGCTTTACAGAGATTTTGAGAACATAGGGAAATGAATAAATAGATAAATAAGTAAATAAATAAATGAACAGAGAAAGGAGACAGAAGGTGAGGTGACCTTCAGTGGTTGAA
The DNA here is from genome assembly GCF_053455715.1 of Rhinoraja longicauda. NCBI lineage: Eukaryota > Metazoa > Chordata > Chondrichthyes > Rajiformes > Arhynchobatidae > Rhinoraja > Rhinoraja longicauda. The sequence continues at coordinate 35,968,441 of NC_135972.1, forward strand.
GGCAGTACTGAACAGGTGAGACTTCAGCGATGTTTTGAATGTGGTGAGTGTGGGGGAGTCTCTAACGGTTTGGGGTAGTGAGTTCCATAGGGTGGGAGCAGCGATGGAGAAAGCCCTGTCCCCCCAGGATCTGAGTTTAGTCCGGATGTGGGGGGATAGGAGATTGGCAGCGGCAGAGCGGAGGGTGCAGGTGGGAGTGTGCCTGTGGAGGAGGTCAGTCAGGTAGGATGGGGCCAGGTTATGGAGGGCTTTGTAGGTTATGAGGAGGATTTTGTACTGGATTCTCTGGGGGATGGGGAGCCAGTGGAGTTTATAAAGGACGGGGGTGATATGGTCACGGATCGAGGTGTGTGTGAGTAGACGGGCAGCGGAGTTTTGAATGTATTGAAGTTTATTGATGATTTTTGAGGGTGCGCCATAGAGGAGGCTGTTGCAGTAGTCCAGACGGGAGGTGATGAAGGCGTGGATGAGGGTTTCTGCAGCTGTGGAGGAGAGGGATGGACGGAGACGGGCAATGTTTTTGAGGTGGAAGAAGGCTGTCTTTGTGATGTGTTTGATGTGTTTGTCGAAGGAGAGGGTTTGATCAAGGATGATTCCAAGATTCCGGATGTGAGGTGAGGTGGATACTGGGAGACCATCAATGTTGAGGATGAAGTTTTGGGTGGATTTGGTGAGCATTTTTGGACCAATGATGATGATTTCAGATTTGTTGCAATTGAGTTTGAGGAAGTTTGATTGAAGCCAAGATTTTATTTCAGTAATGCAGTTTGTCAGTGTAGAGTGTGTGGTGGAGGAGATTGACTTGGTGGAGATGAGGAGCTGGATATCATCGGCGAAGCAGTGGAAGTTGTATCTATTGTATTTGAGCTTGATTGTATTTACAAACTTAAAGCACACGGTATTGAGGGTTCAGTGTTGAGGTGGATAGAAAATTGGTTGGCGGACAGGAAGCAAAGAGTAGGAATAAACGGGTCCTTTTCGGAATGGCAGGCAGTGACTAGTGGGGTACCGCACTAGTGGGGTACCGCACTTAATTCTTAAGGGGTTGGAGAGGCTAGATGCGGGAAGAAGAAGGGTCTCGACCCGAAACGTCACCCATTCCTTCTCTCCCGAGATGCTGCCTGACCTGCTGAGTTACTCCAGCATTTTGTGAATAAATCGATTTGTACCAGCATCTGCAGTTATTTTCTTATACTACTAGATGCGGGAAGATTGTTCCCGATTTATTCACAAAATGCTGGAGTAACTCAGCGATGTTGGGGAAGTCCAGAACCAGGGGTCACAGCTTAAGGATAAGGGGGAAGTCTTTTAGGACCGAGATGAGAAAACATTTCTTCACACAGAGAGTGGTGAGTCTGTGGAATTCTCTGCCACAGAAGGTAGTTGAGGCCAGTTCATTGGCTATATTTAAGAGGGAGTTAGATGTGGCCCTTGTGGCTAAAGGGATCAGGGGGTATGGAGAGAAGGCAGGTACAGGTTACTGAGCTGGATGATCAGCCATGATCATATTGAATGGCGGTGTAGGCTCGAAGGACCGAATGGCCTACTCCTGCATCTATTTTCTATGTTTCTATGTTTATGTATAGCATTATCTGTCGTGAATGAATAGCATGCAAACCAAAATCTTTCACTGTTTCTCATGACAATAATAAACCTAAACAAAAAGGACGTTTCTGTGCTGTTCAACTCTACGATTCTTGGTAGAATGAACAAAATCATCATCTTCAGTGTGAGTAGACATGTAGAGCATGTTGGAAACTGAACTGTGAACTCAACTGTTGTGAATGTTGAGAATATCTTTCAAGATAATTTCTTCCAGAGATATACTGAGTTCTAAACCATTACTTGGTCTTTTCACACTAAAAAAAAGAAAACACAGCAAACTCTTTCATCCTCAGCAAAGTTCAAGGAGAATTTCACAAGAACACATTTAAATAGCATATCAAGAATGACATCATGGTATTTTTCCACAGTATCTGGTTTAAAGGAAAGTTAAAGTAATTTCCCCCTTACAAGCCATATTGAATAAATAAAAATGAATGACAACTGAAGAACTTTGCATTGGAAACTGTTTAAAGAACACAGAAAGAGAGATGTTTCTGTGACAACCAGACAAGGAAAATGTGGAAATTAAATAAAGACAGAACCTTTTCCTTCTCTGAGATTTAGTGAAATAAATGAGACACATAGGAATGGTTTGACACAATGGCTTTGATAAGCATGATTGGAAGAAGATGGAATAAAGGTTGTTTTCATAAAAAGTCATATTAAGAGAGTGAGTTTCGAAACAAGATGGAGAAGACAGAGATGTTTTGAAATTTTGTTGGAGTCGTTCACAGCACCATCACACTGAAGGAACTGAGGCAAGAACATATATTTGGAAAGAAAACTGCCGACGCTGGTTTAAATCGAAGGTAGACACAAAAAGCTGGAGTAACTCAGTCGAGACCCGAAATGTCACCCATTCCTTCTCTCCAGAGATGCTGCCTGACCCGCTGAGTTACTCCAGCTTTTTGTGTCTACCTTCGATTTAATATTTGGATTAACATGAACAAACGTCACAACTTCCCAGCTCCCATACCTTTGCTGGGGCCTGAAATGAGAAATGATGAACCTGCCGCTGAAACGATAGCAGGCATCCGACTCCCCCTCCCCAAGACAAATATAGTGTTGTGGATTCAATCCAGGGAGATGAGCGGAAAAATCACTGTTGGCTCTCCAGGGCAGTACTGAGAAATTGCAACAAAATTGGAGATCTTAATTGGAGATCTGGATTAAACACTGCACTGAAGCCTCTTTAATGAGGAGGTTGCTTACAACCCAATGGTACATCTACGCTGTCAGGGTCCTTGATAATGAAATAAAAACCCTTTCAGATTTCTCAACCTCCTGTCTTTTTAGTTTGGCTTAGTTTATTTTAGAGATACAGTGCGGAAACAGGCACTTTGGCCCACCGAGTCCGCGCCAACCATCGATCCCCACACATTAACACTGTCCTACACGCTCACACCAGGGACAATTTACAATTTTACAAAAACAATTAACCTACAAACCTGTGCGTCTTTGGAGTGTGCAAGGAAACCAGAGTTCCCGGGGAAACCCGCAAAGGTCACAGGGAGAACATACAAACTCCATACAGACAGCGCCCATAGTCAGGATCAAACCCGGGTCTCTGGCACTGTAAGGCAGCAACTCTGCCGCTGCACCATCATGCCGTCTTGTGAGGGGAACGTCCTCCTGTTCACCTGTCCCACAATTATTCTAGAAGATTTCTTCTATATCTTTTCTGGTTTCTATTACCCCTCCTTTCTTTCCTAACAGACTGGAAATCTTTGCGTTTTTTATACGATGTTCCACTTGCCGCATGTTTTCCCATTCCAGCAGTCTGTACAAAATTCCCAGTCTGTTAGTGTCCTCTGATGTTCATTGGTTCATTGTGCATCCAAGTTTGCACATGAGGAACTTGTACTCTGCAATGGTCCTGGTCCTGAGACTTGGGGAACAGGACTAATGTATACTCTTCCCTCCAGCCCAGAGAAGAAACAATCTACTACTACTCTGTTTCCTGTGCATTAGCCAATTTTGCAGCCATGCTAAAACTGTCCCTATTATTCTACAGGCTTTAATCTTGATATTAAATGCTTTGGACAATAGTCTCTCACGTTCCATTTGTGAGTAGACATCCACCATACAAACTGCACTTTCCTCACCGAGTTTCTTATTTTAATGCCTAAACTATAAAGTTAGTCCAATCTGCTTTGACTTGAACAAACAAATCATGGTTTTCCTCAACACACTGTTAAACCCAAGCAGGGCACAAATCAATTCAATGAAAAATAGGTTAAAAGGATTTTACATGTTTTCATCGCGATGATCTTTGCAAAGCTATCAAGAATGCTAAGGGAAAATACTGGGACAAACTTGAGTACTGGTTGAATCACCCGCAGAATGTGGCAAGGCCTGAATACTATAACTGGCTGCAAATGAAAACAGGTAACGTCGCAGGTCATAGTGTGGCCATAACTGATGAACTTAATGTTTTCTATGCTCGCTTTGAGCACAGACTCAAGTTTAGACATACAGTAAAATTTTAGATGTTTGGTCACCAGAAACGGCTCTCTCATTTGCATTTTAATATCAGGAAATAATTTCACCATCATTTCTGCAGAAAAATCTGCCGATTATTTTTGAAATAGCTGCAATTCATACATTTGCTACAATTACTGAGAACATTGCATTTATGCTGTCTCACAGAGCAATTCCATTCCCACATTCATTGCCCTGCGATCTATTCTCCCCATATTCCCATTAATTCTATCAACCACCAATACTAGAAACCATTTTACATAGGCCTACCAAGGTAGCAACCTGCATGTCTTTGGCATATGTGTAAAGAAACTTCTAACCTGTTAGTAAAAATGCTAAAGAATTTGTAAATGTCAGCATATAAAAGTCTTCGACTCTCTATACCTCTCTCACTCTGTAAGATCATAATCATGACATTCACATCCATTTTATTTAAAGTTAATCCAGTTTTCTTCAATAGAACGTGTTAAATGATGTAATTGAATCTGAAGAAAGGTCCCAAGGCGGTAATTCACCTTTCCGTGTTCTCCAGGGATGTCGCCTGACTTTGTTCCAGCACTTTGTATCTCTTGAATTACGTCATGGTTGCTTCCTAGCCAACCTCCAACTCTGCTTTTAGATGAAGACCAGAGTGTACCTTCACCCCTTATGTGCGATGTCTTGTCTACTCTACCAGCACATAAATAACTCTACCAGTACATTAATAACATGGAAGTGAAAGTCTGTGCCAAACACATTAGATATTGTGTCCTTATATTGAAAGGTTGTATTGCGTGGATGTTGTGGCAAACGTCCAGGTGAGTTGACCAATTTCCTTGCCAATACCAATGCCAATCAAATACCAAATCTATATACCTTGTTATTGTCAATGAAGCCATCACATTGATTGAGGAAAGTGGGAGGGCCCATCAAGCATTTTATTTGAATACTAAGCAGCTCTCTAATTTGAGTGCAGGTGATTACAAGAGGGTGCACCAGGACCCTAATCCTTATCACCACATTTAAAAAATTCAATAGGATCAAATAACAAGAACATCAATTGCGTTGTGTTGAGCTGAATCAAGTTCTGTATTTATCTTGCAGTGGCATTTCGTATCTTTCTTTGAAAAAGAGTTTAATGGAAGTAAGATAAATTATCCTTTTTCCTAATAAAGATGTTGCCTTTCAGTGATGAAGCTTTCCAAGTCGTTACAAAAGCTTCCTCTGCCAAAAACACCACAGACTAAAATGAATGCACATGGAGAAGATGCCGATATCAGCAGATCTATGACCGAGAATAAAATTAAGAGCAGATGAAAGAAATCTGTGAGAACATTGGACCAGATCTTCCATTTGGAAGCTATACTTCTCGTTCTAACTGCCAACTTTTACTTCTGTAGGAGGGTGGAAGTTAGGAACTTGAGTAAAGGCAGAAGTGGCATCCTCTCCATGTGGTTGAACATTGTTCTTCTGAGCTGCATGACTGGGCCCCTCTGGGATAGAACCAGGGACTCCAAACTATTGAAGATTTCTTAATAGTTAGGCTGGCAATATGCCTTCTGGCAAGTCCGGCTACCCCATTGATTTGAACAAGATAAAAGGACTGTAGACATGAGTGCAAGGCATTTCCTATTAAAAAATATATAATTTGAACTCATGTAAATGTATTTATTCACTTTTAATTGCTGCCTAGCATTTTCACATCAGAGTCATTAGGAAACATTCAATCTCCTTGACAACTTTGAAAAGTTTGAGAGAAGGGCTTCACCAACTGGAAGCATTTCAGAGACAGAAGGAAAAAAAAATCATCTAAAATTAATTCACATCATCAAGTTTTTTGTGTAAACCCATGTAAAGTGAATCTTTCTTTATTAATACATAATTAACAAATACATTAAGAATTTTCATTAGGTTTTATTTTCTGTTCAAGAAATAATGTAAAATTCATTTAGCATACAGAAAGCACAGGAATCACAAAATGCTGGAATAACTCAGTGGGTCAGACAGCATCTCAGGAGAGAAGGAATGGGTGATGTTTCGGGTTGAGACCCTTCTTCAGAAGGTTGCCAAACGTCACCCATTTCTTCTCTCCTGAGATGCTGCCTGACCCACTGAGTTACTCCAGCATTTTGTGATACCTTCGATTTGAACCAGCATCTGCAGTTATTTCCCATACAGAAAGCACATTTTTGTTTGTTATTTTATCTATTTGGGCAATGAATTTTCATAGAAGTTATTATTAATTATGAAATAATATGATGCACAGTGTATTATTTAAGAAAAGTTTATTTAATTGTAACACTAATTACTTCCACATAAATCTGCCCTAAACTACACAAATTAATGCTTCTAATTCATCGAATGTTTAATGCATTAATAACAGCGTTGAACAATTTATTCCTGTTATTAAAGCCAGCACCTGCCTTTCCCTGCAGACATGCTAGAATACAATGATTTGGTTTCAGGTTCTCTTCATCTGCTCCACAGAGTACCTGGTTAGCAGTAACACCGGGCTCAGCATTTGACTGCACGTTGCAGTATAGAACACAGAATGCACTGGAGGTTGAACACCACTGCAACCGGCCTCAATGCAATTCTGCTGAGCAGAGTAGACGCATTCACTTCATACCTGCCCTCCAGTTTTATAAAAGGTAAGAGAAGCTAAGGTGCTCTAAAATAAAAGAAGCAGAAAATGCTGGAAATAATCAGCCGGCCAGGCAGCATCTTCCCAAAGAGTAACAGAACAACTTTTCCGGTCTGATAAAAGGGTCTTTGATCCGAAACATTAGCTCTGTTTCTCTTCTTGTAGACGTATCCTGACCTGCTAACAACTTACAACATTTTCTGTTTTTACTTTAGATTTCCAGCATTAGCAATTTTTTTTGTTTTTCACTTGTTCTCTGAATGCATTCAAGAGAGAGCTAGATAGAGCTCTTAAGGATAGCGGAGTCAGGGGGTATGGGGATAAGGCAGGTACTGATTGAGAATGATCAGCCATGATCACATTGAATGGCGGTGCTGGCTCGAAGGGCCAAATGGCCTCCTCCTGCACCTGTTCTCTATTGTCTATTGTTTTTTAAAGCTGTGTTGTCAAGGGGAGGCATTGTGCACTGGGGCCAGAGTCGGGAAATAGTTTTTTTGTAAAGCACAAAAAAATACTAAACCGTTTAGTATCACTTCCCTCCCTCCAGAGATGTCATCTGACCTGACGAGTTGCTCCATTCTCTCATACGCCACAGTGGAGGAGTCCACGATGACTTCGACTTTGGCCTCTGAAACTACCTGAAAGCAAGAATGGTCTGCACACTGCAGCTCCATGAGCGAGGATGGAGTGATTTTTAGTCAGAGAAATAGCGCAGAAACAGGCCCTTTGGCCCACCGAGTCCACGCTGACCAGCGATCCCCATACAATAGCACCATCCTACACACTAGGGCCAATTTACAACCAAAGCCAAATAACCTACAAACCTGTATATCTGGAGTGTGGGAGGAAACAGGAGCATCCAGAGAAAACCCATGCTGACAAAGGGAGAATGTACAAACTCCGTACAGACAGCCCCACAGTCAGGATGGAACCCGGGTCTCTGGCGCGGTAAGGCAGCAACTTTACTGCTACTCCACCGCGGTGCCCCGAGTGATCTTGATTCTGATGAAGAGGCAATGCAGGTTAAAGAGTTTCCCACTTGTCCTATTGATTAGTCATGTTCTATGGGGTTGATTGGTGGAGGTGAGGTGGGGCTTCTCAAGAAGGACTGAGAAAAAGAATTTGGTCAATAATACAGTCTATGGAGACACAAGGAACTGCAGGTGCTGGTTTACTAAAAAACAAAGCACAAAATGCTGGAGTAACTCAGTGGGTCAGGCAGCATCTCTGGAAGATGTGGACAGGTGATGCTTTGGGTCGGGATCCTTCTTCAGAATCTCATTCACTTCAGAAATCATTTTGGTCAAGACCCGACCCGAACAAGACTCGACCTGAAATGTCACCCATTCCTTCTCTCCAGAGGTGCTGCCTGTCCCGCTGAGATACTCCAGCATTTTGTGTCTATCTTCAGTGTGAACCAACATCTGCAGTTCCTTTCTGCGCAAATCATTTTGGTCTCCTGAAGGGCATTCATTATGTTAGATTTCAGGACAGTCCAAACCTGTGGTTCCATGGCTGATGGCGATAACAAAGCTAATTAGGTGAAACCCAAAGTACTGGAGCAACTCAGCAAGTCAGATGACATCTCTGGAGGGAATGGACTGGTGACATTAAGTAGTTTTTTCATCAGTCATCGGTACCTGTCTGGGAGTGGGTTATGCGGATATCCTTGCTGTCTATTGCATGGGCAGTGATATAATCTGACACGCGTCAATGTCTGCATCAGGAAGTTGCTGGGAAGTCTTGCGCTTTCCTCTTTGATGAAACAGGATGTTATTTATGAGAAAACTACCCAACATTAGCAGTTGTCAAACAACTTCCACTCCTACATATGAACTTTGGGAGCTGGAACATTAGGACCATCATAGACATTGTGCCAACTGTGGCAGAAATCGTTTTAAAATGATGAGTCATTTCTTTTGAAAAGTCAACACCGCGAGGAGGCATTGCTCATTCTTTTAAGAAATATTAGCCTGTCAAATGAGACTTTTTATACAAAGCATAAAATGATATGAAAAATAATCAACTTCAATTTTGAGTTAGTGATTCTGCCCAGTGTTTAAGCTTCTGACCTACGCTGACCATTGTCTTAATGCAGATAACAGATATTAACGTGTTCTCAAGAACCTCATCAATGGGTTTAATAACGTTATATAAAGACACGTAAATCATTGCAAATTATGTTTAGAATGGCCCCATAGCAGAAACATCCACATCGCAGGGCTGGAAACTGGAAGTGTCCAGAATTATCGATCTTATCGAAACGTACAAGATTATTAATGGGTTGGACACGTTAGAGGCAGGAAACATGTTCCCAATGTTGGGGGAGTCCAGAACAAGGGGCCACAGTTTAAGAATAAGGGGTAGGCCATTTAGAACTGAGATGAGGAAAAACTTTTTCAGTCAGAGAGTTGTGAATCTGTGGAATTCTCTGCCTCAGAAGGCAGTGGAGGCCAATTCTCTGAATGCATTCAAGAGAGAGCTAGAGAGAGCTCTTAAGGATAGCGGAGTCAGGGGGTATGGGGAGAAGGCAGGAACGGGGTTCTGATTGAGAATGATCAGCCATGATCACATTGAATGGCGGTGCTGGTTCGAAGGGCCGAATGGCCTCCTCCTGCACCTATTGTCTATTGTCTATTGAGCTAATTCTGCTACCACCATCGTCTACTGTACAAGTGATGGCTCCCACTGTTTGTCGCCGGAAGCTTGCGCCCTTTTCAGGACGGACGACGACTGTGATGTAACATTTGAAACATGGATGATGGACATGAAAGATATTTAGAATTACATTGTTGTTTGAAAACACAGCTTGGTGCTGGATATTAGTCCTTCAATGCTCCGTTCATAATTAAGCTTGTCCATCTGCGGTCATACATGTTTCTCGATTCAAACAAGCAAGTTTGAACTGAGTGGTGGAAATAAATTGTCGTGGTGCTGCAAAATTAAATATAGTAAAGCAGAAATGTTTCAATTCATAATTTGAGTACATTGTCCTGAAGAATAAAAAATGAAGCAAATGCTTCACTTTTGTTTAAATAAGGAACTTTTGAGGAATGTTAACAATAAGTATTCGCATTAATGAAATGGCGATGATTAATGAAAGTGTGCAAATTGATACGTCACCCGCTCAACATGTAACATTGAATTGCTTCCTCTTGGCCTAATCGGATAGCAGAAACACTTGCTTAACTTAATTGTTGTTTATTGTACAAATTCATTGCTTTGACTATCTGGTAACATTTCTTTTCCAAAGAAGCTGCTCTTGGGTCATGTAAAATCCTTTGTAAAAAACCCTGACAACTTAAACAGTTAGTTAAAAAAAAAAATCCCCTGGGGAATACATGATTGATTTGTGTTGCACTAACTGAAGTCACAAGTTTTTAAAAAATGATTCTGGTAACAGTTAAATCTCAAAATAAATTGAAAACCACCCCATACCTCCACTGGCAGACTGACAGAAACTTCATTTTAGCTGGCGTGAATTTCAAATAAGTGAAAATACATTTAAAAATCTCAAATACCTGGCTTTCATCATTTGAAAATTATGCGTTCTGTGCATGCAGGATCAGGATAATTTCCCAACTTTCCAGTTCAACGTTCTGAAGAAATTGTGGCTTGTTCTCTAACCTGACAATCAAACATTAATCTTCAGTCTTCAGACACAGTTCAAGAGACATACACCAAAAAAGTCCCATGTCAAAATAATGTACACTTGTGCTGAATGATTCTCAATAATATGTAATTTTTTTACTATTGATTTTAATTTTTTTAAAACCATTGATGACATCAGTACATTTCTTTGCTGCTCATAGATTTTGGGAGAAAACATTTCCCCCCAAAATTTTGCTTTGGCAATTTCTGTATTTCTGTGCTTCTCTGATTACATGACCTCCGAGTTAATCCTTCTATTCTTCATATTAGCATGTCTAAGCAGGCAAACTTCAAACAACTTGTAATGGGTCACAAGGTTTAATGGGAAGGTAGATAATCATCTAAATTATATTTCTGAGGCTGATGAGCTGGACAGAAGTGGAGTGTAATTTTACCGGCTTTCACTGCCCGTCCGCCCGGGTTTGCACCTCTGTTACTGCTGCCTCCCCGAGGGGCTGCAACTACTGAGTGATCAGCACTGGCAGCTGCAGCAGCCTTCAGCTCTCACAATGTACACCGCAGACACATGAAAGGCAAGCACAGACGCATCTCAAAGGCATAAAGACCGGGGCAAAAAACCTTCCTTCTATCAATGTGACAATTGCCTATAATGATATTAAGCTAAGCAATTACTGCCAGTTTTGAGATCTGTTAATAATGGCAACAAGGACAGAAAGATCTGCTTACCATCCAGAAAGTATTCTCTTGGGAAAGCATCACAGAATATCAACTTTCCAGAGAAGGTGGAACAATGGTGCAGCTGGTGGAGCTGCTGCCTCACAGCGCCAGAGACCAGGGTTCAATTCTGATCCCGGGAGCGATCCGTGTGGCGTTTGCCCATTTTCCATGTGACCGCGTGGGTCTCCTCCAGGAACTGCGGTCTCCTCCCACATCCCGAAGACGTGTGGGTTTGTGGATTAATTGGCCACTGCAAATTGCCCCTAGTGTTTAGGGGGTGGATATGAAAGTGGGTTAGCATGGAACAAGTGTAAATGGGTGATCAATGATCGGCATGGACTCGGTGCGCCAAAGGGCCTGATATATCTCTAAATTAAATATAAAAGGTGTTTTCTACATCTTTGCTGTCTTTTATATTTAAGTATGGTCCACCATTATATACACTAAATGAAAAGTAAAGTATTAATTCCATCTTGGTGATTAAAAGGTTAAGTGTACAAAATACATTTAGGTAAGAACATGAACAGAGCATGAGTAGGCTATTCAGTCCCTTGTGACCGATCTTAACTTCAACGGTTTCTGCATTAATCCCTTCCTCCCTTGATTGCTTTTATATTGAAAGATCTATCAATCTCTGTGTTGAACGTATTCAGTGACTAAGCCTCCACTGCCCTCTTGGGGAAAGCATTGCAAAGATCTACCGTACGGAGGGTGAAGGAATTTCTTAGTCACAGAGCCATACAGCACAGAAGCAGACTCTTCGGCTCAGCTCATCCATGCTGACCAAGTTGCCTAACTGAGTTAGTCCCGTTTGCCTTGCCTGACCCATATTCCTGCATACCCTCGCCATCCATGACCAGTCCAAGTAACTTTTAAAAGCCACTTTCTCTACTAATTTTTCTGGCTTCTCGTTCCTCTGCCTGAAAAAGTTACCCTTCAGTCCCTTTTAAATCCTTCCCTTCCTCCCTTATATGTATGTCCTTTTGTTTTAGACTCCCCATCCTGGGTAAAAGACTGTGACTATCCACCTTATCTATGCCGCTCATTATTTTATAACCCTCCAAAGTCAATCCTCAGCCTCCTAAGATCCAGGGAAAACAGACCCAGCCTCTTCTGATAACTCAAACTCTCCAGACTTGGTGACATGCTGAAAGATCTTTTTTGTACCCCTTCTAGTTTAGAATGTAGGATAGTACAGCACAAGAACAGGACCCTCGGCCAACAATGGCTGTGCTGAACATGATGCCAAGACCATCACTTATCTACCTGTACATAACCCATACCCCTCCATTCCCCGCCTTTCCATGTGCCTCACCAAAAGTCCTTTAAATGGCACTAATCTGCTTCACTCCCAGCAGCTTGTTCCAGGCACTTACCACGCTGTGCAAAAAACTTGCCCTGCACATCCCTTTTAAACATTGCCTTTCTCACTTTAAAGCTATGCCCTCTGGTACTTCCAGAAAAAAAGATTCCAACTGTTTATCCTATCTATGCCTCATATAATTTTATATACTTCTGTCAGGTCTCCCCACAACCAGAGAAAATAATCCAAGTCTGTCCAACCTCATTTTACAGGTAATGCTCTTTAATCCACACATTATTCTGTTAAACCTCTTCTGCACCTTTTCTAAAGCCTCCAAATCCTTCTGGTGATGGGGCTACCACAACTGCACACAATAGTCCAAATGAGACCTCACGAAAGACCTAAATGATTCTTATACTCAGTGCCCCGACCTATGAAAGCAAGCATAGCATATGGCTTCTTTACCATTTTATCTACTTGTGTCGCCACTTTCAGGGAGTTATGGACTTGGACCCCAAGATCCCTCTGCACATCAATGTTGTTCAAGGTCATGCCATTAACTGTATATTTTTTTCCTTACATTTCACCTCCCAAAGTGCAGCATCATCTTACACTTGCTCAGATCCAGTGTTGCAGTGCTAATGTTTTAGGTGCCGGAGCTGTCACTGGTGTCGGAGCGGACGCTGTTAAATTCCCCGTTAGTTAAAGTTCCCCGCTGTTTATTTTGTTTGTTTTTTCAGAGGTGCTGGAGCGGCTCTCCGGTGAGCTCCAGCAGTACTGCACCCCTGCTCGGATTAAACGCCATCTGCCATTTCCCTGCCCATTTCTGTAGCTGATCTATATCAATAGACAATAGAAAGTAGACAAGGGGTGCAGGAGTAGGCCATTCGGCCCTTCGAGCCAGCACCGCCATTCAATGTGATTATGGCTGATCATTCACTATCACTACCCCGTTCCTGCCCTCTCCCCATACCCCCTGACTCCACTATCATTAAGAGCTCTATCTAACTCTCTCTCATTAAGAGGTCTATCTAACTTTCTCCTGCTCTAACTCCTGCTGTATATTCTGTTTTGACAGCCTTCTTCACAACCCACAACCCCAGCAATTTTGATGTAATCGACAAATTTACTAACTAACCCGTCTACGTTGATGTTCAAGTCATTTATATATATGACAAACAGCAGCAGTCTCCGCACAGATCATTGCGTATCTCCACTGGTCACAGACCTCCAGCCCTCTGTCTTCTATCCATACTAATCCATACGACCGAGTCACTATTAATCCTGTGCATCTTAATCTTCTGGATCAGCCTACCATGGGGAACGTTATCAAATGCCTTTCTAAAATCCATGTAGACAACACTCATCGATCACCTTTGTCACCTCCTCATAAAATTTGATCAAGTTAGTAAGACACGACTTGCCTGTCTGTTCCTAATTAATCCATTCTCTTCCTAATGGGATTAAATCCTATCCCGAAGAATCTACTCCAATCGTTTCCCGACCACTGACACGAGGCTCACTGGCCTGTCATTTCCTGGATTCTCTCTACTTCCTTTCTTAAATAAAGGAACAACATTAGTTACTCTCCAGTCCTCTGGGACCTCGCCTGTGGCCAGTGGAGACGCAAAGATGTTTGTCAAGGCTCCTGCAATCTCCTCTCTTGCTTCGCTCAATAACTTGGGATAAAACCATTCAGTTCCTGGGAATTATTCCCATTAATGTCATTCCAGAGCGCCAGCACCTCCTCCTTCTTCATCTCAAACTGCCCTTGCATATTCCTATTTCCCACAATGAAAGCTCTGACCTCCATGTCCTTCTCCTTGGTGAAAGCACGTGTAAAGTACTGGTTTAGTCTTGTTTAGTACTTGTCTGTCTGCCAAGGCCTGCAGGATCTCCTAGTTGCTATCCATTTTAACTCATCTTTCCATTCCCATATTGACCTTTCTATACTGGGCCTCCTCCATTCCCCAAGTGATGCCACACACAAACTGGAGGAACAACACCTTGTGTTCCGCTTGCTATGAACACTGAATGATCCAATATTAGGTAACTATATAACCCCCACCCCACTTTATCCCTATATAAACTCCCCATTCTTTCTCCCCCCCTGCTCTGTGCCCCACTTGGACTCGGACCGATTTCTCTCCTCCCCTCCCCTTCCCCCTCCATTCCTTCCCCCAGATTCACAATACATAACTCGTCAATCCTTTTGTCTCACACCTTCTGTCTTTCCATGTCTGGCCTTTGTCCAACCATCTGCCTATCAAAAAATGCTGCTCATCCGAGTCTGCCGATACCTTGCCAGGGTGCCGGGCTCTGTCTTGTTCCTCCTCTCTTCCAGTTTTCTTGCCCCCCCCCCCCCCCACAATCAGCCTGAAGAAGGGAACCAACCTGAGACATCGCCTGCTGATGTTCTGAGATGCCCAGTCATCCATTGAGCCTCTCCAGCTTTCCTTTGCATCTGCAATTCCTCTATTCTACGTTCTATTTTCTCCATTCTATTGCTCTCACTGTTACCTGAAGGCTACTCAACTCACAATTAATTAATTAACCCATCACACAAACCTGCAATGTCTTGGTTTCTACATTACCATTGCTGTTTGGAGCCCCAATTTTAACTTTCGCTGATATTTTATGCCCCTTTGCTTCTCCTTAGTTTCAATCAAACTGTTTGTGTTTCTAGTTCTTGATTCATTGAATAACGATCCCTCTTCTCTCCTGTCCATTCTGGCCGCCAGGGATATCTGACGTTCTTTTCCCTTTACCAGCAACCTTCTCTCCTATTCATTGTGTCAATTCACAAACTGAGCACACAGGGATCATAAACGCTCACTAAAATAAAATAAAATAAAACAGGTTCCTGCAACTCTCAAGTTAAAATCTCTTAAAATAATTGAAACAATAAAGCATTTCACGCAAGCACGACTTTATATAATTGATAGATGCAAAACTATGCAAAATACTGAACTAATTTTAGTGCAAGCCTTTGACTTATTCGTTATTCAAGATGTAGATGTTAGCATTTATTGCCCCTCTATAATTGCCCTCATGAAACATAGAAACAGAAAATAGGTGCAGAAGTAGGCCATTCGGCCTTCGGGCCAGCACTGTCATTCAATATAATCATGGCTGATCATCCTAAATCAGTACCTGGTTCCTGCTTTCGCCCCATATCCATTGATTCTGTTAGTCCCAAGAGCTCTATCTAACTGAAGGTCATAATGTGCTGCCATCTTGAACTGTTGCAATCCTTCTGATGAAGACACTCTCATCATGCTCTTGAATAGAGCGCTCTTGGATTTAGACCCGGCAACAATAATGCACTGGCAATGTATCGCATAGATCCACTTTTCTGATCAAAATCTCACCCACACATCTGTGATGTGCCTGAAACTGATGTTTAAAGTTTGCACCCTCTCCCACCCCCCGCCCCCAACCTTGAAATATTTTCCATAACCTTACTGCTCATAGACATTCCAGTGTTTCATTGCAATTTCTGCAATGGGAATACTTTGATTAATTTATCTTGGCATTTGTTAAATTAAACTTGTCAAAAAGTGAATTATGTGTCCAGCTCCCCCTATGTTAAGGCTTCTCATCCATTCAATAGATTGTAGTGCTCTAAGAGTGTCAACTTTATTCATCCAGTGTTCTCATGAATGCTCCTGATTTTACCCGAATGCCCAAACAGATATCTGTCTATTCAGACAGACGTCTGTCTACATAAAGACACCAAACTGACCTACTGTGTATGTAGCTCCGAACTACATAGACTTGGGGGGCATTTATTTTATCTTTGCTCTATTGTATTCTGTTTTTTTATATATGGAACTTCTTTTTTGTTATTTATTATGGTGTTTACAGAATACTATATTTTCTCCAAAGATGCTGTCTGACCCGCTGAGTTACTCCAGCTTTTTTTAGTTTTAGTTTTAGTTTTAGAGATACAGCGCGGAAACAGGCCCTTCGGCCCACCGGGCCCGCGCCGACCAGCGATCCCCGCACACTAGGGACAATTTGTTTTTAACATTTACCAAGCCAATTTACTTACATACCTGTACGTCTTTGGAGTGTGGGAGGAAACTGAAGATCTCGGAGAAAACCCACAGAGAACGTACAAACTCCGTATAGACAGCACCCATCGTTGGGATCGAACCCGGGTCTCTGGTGCTGCAAGCGCTGTAAGGCAGCAACACTAACGCTGCTCCACCTGCTTTTTGTTTCTATCTATTCTATATTTACATATCAGTTGTGCTGCTGCTGTAAGAGTTTCATTGTGCAGTTTTGGGACATACACCAATAAAATACTCTTGCCTCTCTTGACTCTAAATATCTGATATCAAGAGTACATTCAGGATTTGGGCATCTTATTACATGGAAAACCCACTTGCTTGCAGCTTCATAAAATGTACATTTTCACCAAATGCAATAATTCATTCATAAGAACTGGCTGAAAATGAAAAAAAAAAGATCTAACGAGAAGAAGGAGACACCAAGGTGTTGGATACTACTTTGTGGCAAACGGAAAGTTGAACTGCACTATCTGAGGATGGAATTTTTGTCCCAGGATGGAAACATCAAATGCTGGAGGGCACAGTCTTCAGGTGAGAGGGGCAAAGTTTAACGGAGATGTGTGGGGCAAGTTTGTGTTTTTACACAGGGTGTTGAGGGCCTGGAACACACTGCCAGGGGCGGTGGTGGAGAAGGATATGATAGTGGCATTTAAGAGACTTTTGGATAAGCACGTGGATATGCAGGGGATGGAGGGATATGGATTATGTACAGGCAGAGAAGAATTGGGCTTGGCATCACGTTTGGTACAGACATCGCGGGACAAATGGCCTGTTCCTCCATTGTTTTTTCAATATTCTATGATATTATTTAATTTTAATGAACAAACATCCACAATGTCTTCATGGTAGGTCTTAAGCTCCACATTGACCTCATCTACCCTTCCACCAAAGATACGTTTTTTGCACTGGTACATCACCAGTATGTTCCACGATGAATCTGATTTCTCTTTGCCACCATGATCCAGGAACCAATGTTTGAGAGCTGTTGTTGAGTTTCACAAAAGTACTTTATGTTAGTGTGTCATTCGTATACTGCCAATCTTTTGGTGATAATATGTAGTGTTCTGAAACAGTAATGTTCTGGGCAGGGTGATTTTATTTAAATGCAATTTTGAAATATATTTTAATTGCAGGAATGAGGCTAACTTCAGCAAACACTTGATCATCACTGAAGCATACAATGTAAAGATATGATATATTTCTAGTAAATAGTGCATGACCTTTTAGAACAGTGAAGAATTCATAGAGAATTATTCACAGAAAATTCCTTTCCAGATAAAGACACTCCCAAAACAAGTGTAGGAGAAGGGCTCTACCCTCTGACTTTAACATAATTTGTCAGATACTTCAAGGTTAATTGCTTAGAAATACACAGAGTTTAAGGCATTTATATTTGCTTATGTGTTCATGGGATTTGCCAGTCCTAAATGTCCCTCAGTTAGTGGCCTTGCTGGAGTATTGTGCTTATTGTGAATCTCGAGTAATCTGGAGTATGAAGTAATATGTGGCCAGACCAGGTTTTTGCTTCCCCAAAGGACACAGGAGAAAATGGTACAACAATGTTAGATTCATGATCGCCATAGCTAACGTTTTATATGTAATATAATTTAAATTTGCCAGTTGCCACAGTGGAATCCAAACACAACTTCATATAAATAACGATGATACCAACCTAAGAATTCAACCTGAAGAAAGGTCTTGAGCCGAAACGTCACCCATTCCTTCTCTTCAGAGATGCTGCCTGTCCCGCTGAGTTACTCCAGCATTTTGTGTCTAATTCAATCTCTAATTATTGGAATGATATATCTAGGCTGCAAGATATGTGCTTTAACATAAAATTAAAATGAAAGCAAAAACAGAAACTGAAAGATTTTGATGGAAGGGGCATTATCCTGTAACTTTAACTCTGTATTAGTTTATTAATTACTATATTAATTTATTTTTTGTGTTAAAAAAGAAATTCTATTCTGTTTTGTAGGTTTAGCACAATCCGCAGGCATTGCCACTTTCATTTCACTGCACATCTTGTATATGTTTGTGACAAATAAAGGTGACTTGACTTGACTTGACTTGTTCCACTTTCCACAGCTTCTGCCTGACTTGCTGTTGTTTCTCTTTAACAGAAGGGAGCATGGAGGGTGTTTGTAGATTGCATACAAATGATGGGTTCAACAATCTTCTCCCAAGTCTCTGAAGGAAATTACAAGCTTGGAGATATAATGATTTGGAAATCATTTTTGGAATTGTGTAAATATTTTCACTTCCCAATGTGCAACACCTCACACTTGCCCGGGTTAGAAACATAGAAAATAGGTGCAGGAGTAGGCCATTCGGCCTTTCGAGCCTGCACCGCCATTCAATATGATCATGGCTGATCATCCAGCTCAGTAACCTGTACCTGCCTTCTCTCCATACCTCTGATCCCTTTAGCCACAAGGGCCACATCTAACTCCCTCTTAAATATAGCCAATGAACTGGCCTCAACTACCTTCTGTGGCAGAGAATTCCACAGACTCACCACTCTCTGTGTGAAGAAATGTTTTCTCATCTCGGTCCTAAAAGACTTCCCCCTTATCCTTAAGCTGTGACCCCTGGTTCTGGACTTCCCCAACATCGGGAACAATCTTCCCGCATCTAGCCTCTCCAACCTCTTAAGAATTTTATATGTTTCTATAAGATCCTTAAACTCCACTTGCCATTACTCCGCATGTATTTCTAACTGACCTACACCTGGCTGCATCCTTTGACAGCTTTCTTCACTGCCCTCGACTCCACCAATTTTTGTGTCATCTGCAAACTTACAAACCAATGCATCCTCATTTATGTTCACGTTGGTTACATATATCACAAGCAACTTGTCTGAGGACTCACCCTAACATCATCCCACTGGTCACGGACCTCCAGCCAGAATAACAACCTCCCACCATTATATTGAATGTGAGATTTACCACTCTACACATCGGTGATATATCGAAGAGCTTGACAATTCTAGAGAATGGGGAAGTCTAGGAATCTGCTGCAGTTATGAAGCATTGAGAGGAGGTGTTGGAGCATCCCTCAAGGCAAGGACCTTGACCTCCAGAGGTTCCAGTGCCATGGCTTGGCATTTTTTTCACACTTCACTGGCCTACTCACTCTGTTCTTTAGTCAACCTGAACCCACGTGTATGCACTGCAGTACTAGTGGCTTGCAATTGTCATTATTAAGTCTGTATCATGGACGTTTACAACCCGAAAGCCCTTCACAATAAATGGTGCACCTAACATTGTAACTGGTGCAATTTAGGAATCACATTCACCAATCTTCACAAAAGGACCAATTTGACAAGAGAGCAATCAATTTTACTGGTATTAGCCAAGATACCAAGGAGCTTGTTCTCTTTGTCTACTTTGAAGTACTGAAACAAAATATATTACCCACATCCTCCCACCCTCCCAAAGACTCGGCCAACAATGAGCTATGTCCTGATTCACATCTACAGCAGATGATACCTTTGAGAATGCGACTCTTCCTAGGTGTTGCAGTGAGTTTTCCAGTCTTTGGTTTGTCTCCAGTTTGCTGCAGCAAAACCTGAACATAAAGCCCCATCAGTCAAAGACAAGTGCTATAACTTGCCAGGGCTTAGATTTTGACATTTCTGTGCCTTCCAATGAAGATATTTTATGTAAAAACACAATGGGGTTTTATACCTGGGTCAAGCAACTGACGCAAACAAAGTTTTAGGGACAGCAGTCTCACTGAAAGTTTCTGGAGGCTCCCACTACAGATTTTTAGCTCTGCAACTCTCAAAATTCTGGGAATGAGGGGGAACTATTCATTCAGATAAGTGAATAAGTGCTGTGCTGAGCAGGACACTGGGCACCAGGGATAGATGCCTGAAGAAATGTCTCGACCCAAAACTTCATTTATTCCTTCTGCCCAGAGAAGCTGCCTGTTCTGCCAAGTTACTCCAGCATTTTGTGTCTAACCAGGGATAAACAATGTGCAAAGAAATAGAAATGGTCCCATGTGATCTTTTTGAAGTAACTATATCTGAAAGTTGACAGTCCAAGGTTACGATGGTTTACTTCAACTTAAATTCTTGTATTTGTTTTTCAATCGACCGACCTTGTGGATGGAAATTTCTATGATTTTTTTCCCAATTTTAAGTGGGTGGGGCTGCTATCTTCCAGTTTTTTTACATTACAAAAGCACCATCCAAAAACAATGTTGGATCAATATAGTTTGCAACAAATGATCCCCTACAGTTATTTCTGGGCACTGGTTCAATGTTGCAGAGAAACTAGGCTGAGCCGTCTGGATAGCTTTTCCAAGCCGATAATCACTCAAAAAGGCATTGCAGGGGATAACCAAGTTTTAATATCCAGCCCATTGAGATTAAGTTCCAAGTATTTAAACTTGCTTTGACCTATTAACTTTAAGAAAAGCTTATGGTCTCTCTCAATAATATTAATAACCTGATCTGAAACGATTGAAGTGATAAAAAGGGGTCAGAACAATAATAATTCACCAAAACAAAGGTACCATTTTGAGACCAAGGAAGCAATGTCATGGAGATGTCTTTGAGACCAAAGAAGCAATGTCATGGGGATGTCTAAAATGAACAAATTCTTGTGTCTATTTAAATGCTTTAGTTTAGTTTAGAGATACAGTGCGGAAACAGGCCCTTCGACCCACCGGGTCTGTGCCGACCCACGATCCCCGCATATTAACACTACCCTACACACACTAGGGACAATTTTTACATTGACCAAGCCAATTAACTGGGTCTCTGGCGCTGCACTCGCTGTAAGGCAGCAACTCTACCGCTGCGCCACCGTGCCTTCAATTCCAACAAGTTTATTTTCCATTGGAAGGTCAAGTGGCAGGAGCTGCATTTGATGCATACCCAATGTTGTTAGCACCCTCTGTTTAAAAAAAAATCTTATTCTCCTTTATTCAACAGACAGAAACATCAGTGGCACATCTGCGGGCACATCTGCCAGCAGAATATCAGGGTCCTCACCATTTAATTCAACTCTTCATACCTTAAGGCACTGACGGAACTATTATTTAAAACTCTTGTATTTCCTCTTCTTTCAAAACATTTCTATGTTTTACAAAGGTTTCCTCTATTCCCATTTCTAGCCAACATTTCTAGCAATGGGAAATTTACCACAGCTTTATTGCCATGTGACAGTTGCCTTAACAGTTTATATTTTTACTGCTGATGGTCACAAAGCAATCTTGTTCTTGGTGTACCGTGCGGCAAAATTGTTGCAGCCAAAATGAAATGGCAATTCAGCCACTGACTTAGCACTCAAAATTTATACCACTAAATTGTACACATAGGAATTAAATTATCTTGAGGTCTTACAAATTTTTTTGCCAACATTAATGATTCCTAAAGTGCATTGTTTAAGTGCCCAAAGGCTGAGATCCAAATTACAAATAAAGTCAACATGTTTACTACTTCCTTCAACAGAAAGTAACTCTTGAATCTAATGAGATGCAGACATTTATTTCTGGCAAAAATATTCTGAACAATATTGTCCCTTCTCCAGCAGAATTAGGTAGTAAGTCCTGCTATCCTTAGCTTGCATAAACAAAGTCACATTGGTGGAAGTGAAGGTTAGTTCAATTTAATTACTCCAGCACTTTGTGTCTTTTAAAAAAATGGAAAGCAGCACCTTGTGTTTACGTTTTAGTTCAATTTAGCTTCAGAAAGATGGGAGGAAAAGGTTTAGGATGTTTTCTTGGTTGATGAAATGGGTTGGGTACAATCCATCAAGATCTTTGAAAGAGCTGGTTTAATCGCCTCACATTCCAAGCTGTGTGCTGTTTCATCCCGTACATTTTATAGAGTTCACAAGCAACACTTCAACTACCCACTTCATTAGCAACCATGCCTGCACATTTAAATCTTTCCATAGTGAAATGACAATTGATTGACCTGTGGGTGTGATAAGTCCCCTTTTCTTCATTGGCACACGGCACACTATGCTTTGTTAAACCTGGAGGTGGTGGTGTGCGCAAAATATTAATTAACGAAAACAATGTTTTACCCATTGTTCTACGTTTCTAGTGACTGCATGTGTCAACAACTCCCGGGCTGGTAGCTAGGTGGGGGTGAAACCTGTGCAGTTTTATAGAAATGCATTTCATGGCACCAGAATTATATATTATCCAAAAGATCGTAGGTTAAGGAACACACGACAGCTTGTTGAGTGCTTGAGCAAAGTGGAGGAAGGTTAAAGAAGATGGATGATCGAGCAGCAGGAAAACCAGATAACCAAATTCCAATGGCAATGAATTATATTTTGGAAAAAAAACGACCAATTTTGTAAATAATGAAAGCAAAAATAAAAGAAAATATTAACTTCTTACTGAGATGGAAAAATAAGTTGTGGAATTCAATGGGAGTGTGGGCAAAGAAATGGCAAATAGAATACTGCATAGCAAAGTGTACGGTCATGCACTTTGGTAGAAGGAGTAAACACAGAGATTATTTTCTAAGGTAGACACAAAATGTTGGAGTAACTCAGCGGGTCAGGCCACATCTCTGGAGAAAAGGAATGGGTGACGTTTCGGGTCGAGACCCTTCTCTAAATGGGGAGAGGATTCCGAAATCGGAGGTGCATAGACACATGGGAGTGCTGGTGCAGGATTTGCAAAAGGTTAATTTGCAAGTTGAGTCAGTAGTAAGGAAGATATATAAAATATTGAAGAAGGGTCTCGACCTGAAACATCACCTATTCCTTCTCTCCAGAGATGCTGCTGAGTTACTCCAGCATTTTGTGTCTATCTTCAGTTTAAACCAGCATCTGCAGTTCCTTCCTACATATAAAATATTCGCATTTATTTTGAGAGGACTAGAATATAAAAGCAAGGATATAATGCTGAATCTTTTTAAGGCATTGGTGAGAGCACATTTGGAATATTGTTAGCAGTTTTGTGCCCCATATCTGAGGAAGCCTGTACTGGCCATGGAGAGGGTCCAGAGGAGGTTTACGAGAATGATCCCGGGGTTGATTGGGTTAACGTATGAGGAGCATTTGATGGCTTTGGGGTTTAGAAGGATGAGGGGGATCTTATTGAAACCTTCTGAATAAATAAAAGCCTAGATAGAGTGGATGTGGAGAGAATGCTTCCAGTAGTGGGAGAGTCTAGACCCAGAGTGCACAGCCTCAGAATAACAGGACGTACCTTTAGAATAGAGATGAGGAGGAATTTCTTCAGCCAGAGGGTCGTGAAACTGTGGAATTCATTGCCACAGACAGCAGTGGAGGCCGTCATTGGGTACTTTTAAAGCGGAGATGGTTAGGTTCTTGACTAGTAAGGGTGTCAAAGGATACAGGCTGAAGCCAGGAGAATGGGGTTGAAAGGGAAAAATAGATCAACCATGATCGAATGATGGATAGACACAAAAAGCTGGAGTAACTCAACGTGGGGCAGGCAGCATCGCTGGAGAGAAGGAATGGGTGACGTTTCAGGTCGAGATCCTTCTTCAGGCGAATGGTGGAGCAGACTCATCGGCCTAATTCTGCTCCAATGTCTTATGATCTTATTTTGATCTTAAATACATACTTTAACACCTGCCAGTAAAGACAAAACTCTGTAATCTTCAGTGATTAGCTTTTAATATTTCACCTCATTGGCACTTATTTCACATGCAATGATAAATATCACTGGAAAAGCTTGCTTAGAATGCTGTTGTAAGAAAGCAATACTGGAATGATTTCATTTGCTAACTCAAGAACAATATATCCTTTCCCCCTCACGGTTTGTATTTGTACATTTTTCTGAAAAGCTGCCCTTGGCTTCCACTTGTATTTAAAAGGTGACTCTTAACTTTCATATTCATTTCTGTTCATTAATTGCTAGAATTTGCGAGTTGAAGTTTTTAAATAAATGTACTTAAGAGCATTGAACATTCCGAAGGCCATTCACAGCCAGTCCTACAATGAGTGGCCTTTCTTCTTGAAGCTTGACAGGTACCTACCAACATAGGTTCAAAAACCTTCTGTTAATCTAGCGAAATCTCCATTGTGACATTGCACTTTCCACACAGATCAGAATGACAATGTCGTTCTCCAGGCCTTTGCCCACTGGCAATTTAATTAGCATGTATAGACTGGAGGGAGGCTCGTCGATGCCCTCTGTTGGCCAGGAACTCATATTAAAATGAATACAGTAGGAAGGAACTGCAGATGCTGGCTTACACTGAAGATAGACACAAAAGTGCTGGAGTAACTCAGAGGGATAGGCAAGCTTTGAAGAAGGGTCTCGACCTGGAATGTCACCCATTCCTTCTCTCCAGAGATGCTGCCTGACCCACAGAATTACTTCAGCATTTTGTGTTTAAAATAAATGCACACTTTTTTTGTGATAACCAACTATGAGGCATGCATAACAGGGCAAATGGCAGCAGCATTCTTTTGTAAATAGTTCCAGAGGTACATTCCATCTTAGTATCTGAAATGGCATTAAATTAATGTCTGTTTCTCGATGTGGCTATTGTCTATTTCCTGCTCACTAACGTTCATATTTATTTATATTTTCATATTTCAGATACAGCGCGGAAACAGGCATTTTCGGCCCACCAAGTCCGCACCGCCCAGTGATCCCCGCACATTAACACTATCCTACACACACTAGGGACAATTTTTACATTTACCCAGTCAATTAACCTACATACCTGTACGTCTTTGGAGTGTGGGAGGAAACCGAAGATCTCGGAGAAAACCCACGCAGGTCACGGGGAGATCGTACAAACTCCTTACAGTACAGCACCCGTAGTCAGGATCGAACCTGAGTCTCCGGCGCTGCATTCGCTGTAAGGCAGCAACTCTACCGCTGCGCCACCGTGCCGCCCTCATCTCCACTTTAGAACAGGGATAGCCTTGCCTTGCTTCTAAACACACTCGACACACACTCTCTCTCTCTACAGATTTCCTGATTAGTATGTGCAGTATTGGGGTGTTATTAATTATGTTTTCTAAACTCCACACTAAAGGGAAATTCCTGCCCATAACGCCCCGCCCCCTTCAAATTGTTTTTCCATCATCCTCTACTGTAAATGGCGGTACATTTAATGTGCATTCTCCAACTGCCCAGCTTCTTTGATTTTGCAAATGTTTTGCAATCAACAATTTTAGAAATAGAACAATGAAGAGTACAGAACAGGAATAGACCCTTCAGCCCACAATGTCTGTGCTAAGCATGATGCTAAGTTAAACTAAGCTCCTCGGACTGCACGCAATCCATATCCCTCCATTCCTTGCATATCCATGTACCTATCCAAAAACCTCTTGGATGCTTCTATTGGATCCAAGTTAAAGCTCATTTTCATTTGTTGGAAAATATGACTACGGGTGCTGCACTGTAAGGAGTTTGTACGTTCTCCCCGTGACCTGCGTGGGTTTTCTCCGAGATCTTCGGTTTCCTCCCACACTCCAAAGACGTACGGGTATGTAGGTTAATTTGACTGGGTAAATGTAAAAAAAATTGCCCCTAGTGTGTGTAGGATAGCGTTAATGTGCGGGGATCGCTGGGCGGTGCGGACTTGGTGGGCCGAAAAGGCCTGTTTCCGCGCTGTATATATATGATATGATGATGCCTAAGATGACCATTGTTAATGAATACAAATCAACTTACTAGTCCAAAGTGTGAACAATTAAAACTCTAGACGGTCATACCTTTGGGAAGTTAATTTTTGTTTTCAATATTTTAAAAGGGTTATATTTTACTCTGCTTCCTTTCTACCTTTGCTTTCCATCACATCCAATTTATTTTGCTCTCTCACTCTTTGTGGCTCAAGTAAATACACATCAAATGAGAATGAATGAAGCATTTTTTATTAATATTTAGTGAGATATTGGCTTATGTTCTCAATTTAAGATACAGGTCCAGTTCATTCTGGGGCATTACCACTTAAATAGGTACCAAAATAGAAGACGTGTCTCGGGAGAGGCCAAGTGAAAAGTATTTTACATAAGAATCTTTTAGAATTTGTTCCGAGATAAATATGACTGGAAAGCTTTTTCCAATGAAACGATCCACTTAAATTCACTTGCACCTGCTCACAGAGATGGTCCTTAATCTATGTTTTAAAAATCTAACACTCTTGAAAAGAGGGTGAAACTATTTCAGCAGATGGTGAACAAGAGGAAGTTATTCAATGGTAAGGATAATGACAGAATGTTCCCGTTTGCTCCAAGTGCATAACACAAATTTAGAAATAAAGCTTACAATGACACAGAGACCAAAGTATTTCCTCTAGAAAATATAAATATCTGAAATGAAATGATTTGCATGTATTTCTCTCTGTAGAATGAATTGATAATTAATTGCCCATGACCCCTCCCCACCCCCAACCTGAAATTGATAAGATGCTTGGTTAAAACTTAAAAAGCTTGTCATTAAATTGATTTACAAAATGCTTAAGGATTTTTTTAAAAAGAGCGTGTGGAAAAAGCATAGAAGTTATGCTACTATGAACTGCACACATTTTTTTTTAACTGAATGGCCTTAAACTTAATCCAGGATTACTCAAATATACCATTCGAAGGGAAGTAACATCCCTTGCTTCTGATTTTGTAACCTTCATCATGGTATCAGTTTGCACTGAAACTTGAATATCCAAATGGGATTAAACATTCAAGAAAACTAGAAAGAAATACCCTGGATTAGTTGAACTGATTACTGCTGTGAGAAAAGGGCCACATTGCTGTCAGTGACCTTATTCTCCTCCGCCTGATGCCAGTTGTGTTTAATCAAGTGTCTCAGGAAGACTTTCTGTTCACACCGTATTTATCCTTTTGCTACTGAAACAGGTGTTTGATTATCGAGAGGACAAGCATGAAACCACTCACTCTGCCAGTCCATACCACTTCCTCTGTGGGGAGAGAGAATCAGCCCGGCACTGTAAATCAGCAGAAGCAAAATGAAATTGCGACTTCTGTGCCTTTGTTGTCAGAGGGACCTTTCAACATACTAATTACAGTATAAAAGATAGCATTAATTTCCAGTCATGAGAAACAAAGCAGTTTTTCATACACATTCAAAACGCTTGATCCAAACCACTTAGATCATAATTGTGACCATTTTAAAATTCATTCATTGATTTATTTTTATACTGTTGTCACAATTGTATATGGAAGATTTATTGCAATTTAAGTGCAAGGGTACTTACAGCAATCATCTATCAGAAAAAATTGCAAAATATGTGATTTTTCTATAAACCAGGAAACAAAATAACCACAACTGACAATAGTCCCAAACCTTCACCCACCCCCACCCCACCAAAGGTAAAGAAAGAAACCTGCAATGATAATCGTACTACAGATATGCGTAATTGATCAGGTTCTAACTAGTTATAAAAAAAAGTTACTCATTGACATACACGCCCAAAGTCTGGGTCAATGAACAAACATTGAAATACACTATCAGAAAAAATACTACAATTCATAGCTACATATGCTCTTTAGCACAATTATAATAGCTACTAAATGGACAAATCCAGGTGGTTTAATTTTCCTCCAGTTCATTCTTCCCCCAATTTGCATAATTACTGTGTTCAGGCTTCTTACATATACGGTATTCTTTTGCATAAAGATACAAAAAAGCTAGTTAATACTGCTCTAGGAAAGCCTGACACTGAATAACATTGCCTGACATTCCTTCAAACTTGTTGCCATCTGCTTAGGCATAGCTTCAAGTATCAAGGAGACCTTTCTACCAATGTTCGCATGGTTTCATATTTCACAGATTCACTTGTTGAAATTAGTGAAATGAGTGAAATTGGTCAACATTATTTACTCTCCTACAATTCTCATAGAGTCATAGAGTGAAACAATGTGGAAACAGGCCCTTTGGCCCAACTTGCCCACAACGGCCAACATGTCCCAGCTACACTAGTCCCACCTGCCTGCGCTTGGTCCATATCCCTCCAAACTTGTCCTAGCCATGTACCTGCTTAACTGTTTCTTAAACATTGGGATAGTCCCAGCCTCAACTACCTCCTCGGGCAGCTTGTTCTAATGCCCGCCACCCATTGTGTGAAAAAGTTACCCCTCAGATTCCAAGTAAATATTTTCCCGTTCACCTTGAACCTGTGTCCTCTGGTCCTCGATTCACTTACTCTGGGCAAGAGACTCTGTGCATCTATCCGATTCATTCCTCTCGTGATTTTATACAAGGACAGTATATATTTTTTAGATTTTTAGATTTAGAGATACAGCGCGGAAACAGGCCCTTTGGCCCACCGAGTCCGCGCCGCCCAGCGATCCCCACACATTAACACTATCCTACACACACTAGGGACAATTTTTTAAAAACATTTACCCAGTCAATTAACCTACATACCTGTACGTCTTTGGAGTGTGGGAGGAAACCGAAGATCTCGGAGAAAACCCACGCAGGTCACAGGGAGAACGTACAAACTCCGTACAGATGGCGCCCGTAGTCAGGATCGAACCTGAGTCTCCGGCGCTGCATTCGCTGTAAGGCAGCAACTCTACCGCTGCCCCACCGCTGTGCCACCCGTAATCTCTGATGTTAAATACCTTCCAATTATTCACTTCCCCTCATCAGTGGTAGAGTGTCAGGTCATAGCTAGCTGTCAAAGTGATTACCTGCACAAAACTGCACGCTGTACTTCCATCCAGTGCAGGAAGACTGGGGCGGTTATGGCGGTACACATTGATGGTATACGTTGCGATAATAGCAGGTTTGGCTCGAGACTCATCCGATACCAGTACATGGATTCTGTTGTTTCCCAGCCCAAGAGGATAATTGGCGATGCTGAGATTAATGAAAAAGAAAACAA
This sequence comes from Rhinoraja longicauda, assembly GCF_053455715.1. Taxonomy (NCBI): domain Eukaryota; kingdom Metazoa; phylum Chordata; class Chondrichthyes; order Rajiformes; family Arhynchobatidae; genus Rhinoraja; species Rhinoraja longicauda. The sequence continues at coordinate 35,997,666 of NC_135972.1, forward strand.
AAATGATTTGTGAAATTTTTACTGGTAATTGCAATCTCATCTAACATCAGAAAACTAACGGTAGAATTATGAACGCAATTATTTTCGATGGAGCGAAGCAACACCGGGACATTGGTTGAGATGTCCCCACCACCCACACCTAAATGTAGTGGAACATAATGCATAAAACAGGAAATTAGATGCACACAAAACATGGATAATATAATCACCATAGGTGATATTAATCGATATATGGGCTGGGCACACAAAATTGGTAGTAATAGTATGGAGGTAAAATTAGGTGACTTGTTAGAGAACAGGGATTGAAATATTAGAAATTCATACAAAATGTTGAAAATTACATATTGTGAAACTGGGGTATTAAATCTAAACAAAGCAAACTATAAAAGCACGAAACCACATATAAAAATATTGCAGAAATGAGCAATAGCTCACATTTAAAAGAATTAGTACAAAATATATGACACATTTATACCTCCTTAAGGTACAACAACACAAAATAAAATTGCACCAACTGTGGCTGAGAAGCAAACGATAGAATTAGATCAATAGGAAAGGCTATAACGTTGCAAAATAGCAGAGAGTAAGTCTGATAATTAAGAACATTTCAGAATTCGGCCAAGCAGCAAAAAAGTTAATTAGGAAAGGGGAAATACAATACCAACGTGCGGTAACAGCTTTTATGTGATGGCCTGCAAAAAGGTATGTACGTTAATTGACTGGGTAAATGTAAAAATTGTCCCTAGTGTGTGTAGGATTGTGTTAATGTGCGGGGATCGCTGGGCGGCACGGACTCGGTGGGCCGAAGGGCCTGTTTCCGCGCTGTATCTCTAAATCTAAAATCTAAAAAAACTTAAATGGATATTTAAATGGAAAAGGCTACCAGAAGTTAATAAAGATGCCTTAGCGATTAAGATAGGGGAAATCATATTAGTCTGTAAGGAGACGTTAGACCATTATTTTGTGACTGTCTTCTCAGTGTACAAGATGGAAAACATACAGATAGAGTGAATGAGGAGATGAATGAAAATGGCAATGATTAAAACAAAAGGATAAATTATTTGGACTGAAAGGCAGTAGAAGTGCAGAACCTGATGATATGTATAACTAAGGTTTTGACAGAGTTTTCCAGATCTCTGGCATTTGTGAACGCACTAGTTGTCATCTTCCTTAAATTCCATAGATTTGAGAACACTTCTCATTGACTGGAAGGCATCCAAATGAAACAACTCCATTTGGTGTCCTTTCAATCTGAGGTCACAGCCTCAGTTTGAACGGACGTACCTTTGGAAAGGAGTTGGGGAGGAGATTCTTTGGTCGGAGGGTGGTGCATCTGTGGAGTTCTTTGCCGCAGACAGCTGTGGAGGCCAAGTCAGTGAATATATTTGGGGCAAAGATGGATAGATTCGTGATTGGTTCGGGTGCCGGGGGTTGTGGGGAGAGGACAGGGGAATGGGGTTGGGAGGGGGAGATAGATCAGCCATGGTTGAGTGGCACAGTGGACTTGATGGTTCTGCTTCTATCACTTATGAACTTATTTATCAAAGGGAGAGCAAACAAGGGTCTACAGACCAACTTGTCCAACATCCAGAGTAGTAAGTTTTTTAATGCTTCTTCAAATTGTATATTTGGTCTGCCAGTTTGGTCTGGAATGGACCAGTCAGTAACATTCCCTGGTAGACATCTCGCTCAGCTGGGAGATCAACATGTTTCGGGCAGACCAAAGAGCGTCTTTCACCGAGTTGATGACCATCTGCAGCACTTGATGTCCGTCTCCAAACGTGTCCCTGGGAGCAGCCCGTGAACCAGAGAGTCCTCTGTCTCGGACCTCTTCGGGATAAACTGTGACAAGCACCCTTGTATCATTCTCCAGACTCTCTTCACAAACCCACACTCTGCTAAGAGATGGGCAACTATCTCCATAGCAGACGACCAGAGGCCAGCGTGCACTGGTAGTGAGGTTCCGATGGCGCAGGAAGCATCTGACTGAGAGGGCTCCTCTCACCGCCAGCCAAGCCAAGTCTTGGTGCTTGCTGGTGAGCTCTGGCGATGAGGCATTTTGCCTGACCAGTTGGACAGCCTGGTATGGGAGCCACGCCACAGGATCCATCGAGTCCTTTACCTGCAGTGCCTGCAGGATGTTCCGTGCTGACCGCTGCCTGATGGACCCGTCCCAGACTGCAGGAGCAGGTGCTGAGAGACTCCCTGAAGCTTGATGCAGCCAACACCAAGGCCCTGTGAGGGTGGATCACGGTCTAAAGCCCTTTGCTGCTGAACATTGGTGGGGCAGAGTCTGACAGGGACACAGGCTCAAACAAGGGAAGGAACATCACCCAGGGGGGAACATGAATGGCAAAGATGTTTTGTTTAAAGACAGGAGCATACTGAGTAAAACACTAATGAATGTACAGACATTGAGATTGTCGGAAGAGGTTTTAGCACAGTTTTTGTTTTGACTATATTTTTTACTCTGAATAATGTTTTTTTTGGAAAGATTAAATGCTATTTTACCTGGATCCCTTTTTCTCATCTAAATGCACCTGACAATGGCAATTGGCTGCTTCTGCTCTGATCTTTATTATCACCACATCAAAAGGGACTTCAGAATAGTACACTTTGTTTTTTGGCGTGAAGATGGGATTCAGTTTCAACTGCGGTCTGGTAAGGATGCGAGAGATATGTGTCAGAGTGTGTTTGGCTGCATAAAACAGAAAGGAAAAAGTAAACTAATTAACGTAGTTAAACAAGACGTTAAAGAACAATAGTTGGCAGCAAAGTCATTATGTATCAGTTGATGCCCTTTAGTAACTCAATATTCAGGTCATAGCTTAACAATGTCCGTCTGTTAATGCCGAACAATAGCTCTGGCACAGGCATCGGTATTTCAAAACAAAGTTCTGTTAAGGTCCTCGCCTGCTGGGAAAGTTGGAAAATGCCCTCAAAACCTGCAGACACTGTACCTGAATGCATGAAGTCTTTGCAAACGATAAACTGGAGAAGAAGTATCATGGCTGATCCAACCTTGGTTTCATCACCACTTTCCCATTCACTTTGCCATTTATATGTCTGTTACTTTCCACCCTGAATATATTCAGTGACCCCCCCTTCTCCAGTCTCGTTATTCTTGATTAGTACGGGTGTCAGGGTGCATGGGGAGAAGGCAGGAGAATGGGGTGAGGAGGGAGAGATAGATCAGCCATGATTGAATGGTGGAGTAGACTTGATGGGCCGAATGGCCTAATTCTGCTCCTCTCACCAGTGACCTTATGACCTTATAGAAATTGCTTTAAGGTGATCCGCTCTTTATGGCCTAACGATAATCCCTTACTACTGTAATGTTTCAGTGCCTTCTGCAGTTAGCAACAATCAAAAATATTTAGAAGTTCTACCATTTCTCAATTCACTATTCACAATTCCCAGTCTTATCCTTCAAAGGAAAGTAAAACCGTATGGCGAGGTACCGATGTAATGAAAATCTCACTCGCAGAAACATCACAATTAGACGCAGGCAAACGCACAAAACAATTCATATTTAAATGAGAGGTGAAATTTCTAAATGAACAAAGACAGTGAAAAAGAAGGCATTTAGTGCTGAACACGATTACAAGAAAAAAGGGAGGGTTA